>NC_138375.1:37907165-37927070 GCF_054177405.1 Leptonychotes weddellii
TTTTATTTATTTTTTTTTAAGAAGAAATAAAAATCCATTCTCTCCAGCTGCTTCTGACTTGGTTTCCTAACTAGAAGACGGGGATGGATAACTGGGAGGAAATATGGGGCAGAGAATGCCGTCACATTTCTTTATTGCTTTTCATTGCCTACTCCCAAAATGTATGCCAGGCAGTGCCTACAATGAAACACGCGTATGGGGGCGCTTGGGTGGCTCAGTCAGTTCAGTGGCCAGCTCTTGATTTCGGCTCAGGTCATGATCTCAGGGTCCTGGGATCAAAGCCCTGCACCAGGCTCTGGGCTCTGCGTTCAGTGGAGAGTCTGCTTAAGATTCTCTCCTTCTGCCCTTCCCCCTGCTTATTCTCTCTCTCTCTCTTTCTCTCTCTCGCCCCCCCTCAAATAAATAAATAAATCTTTAATAAAAATAAAGACATGTACCAGATGGTTACAAATAAAGTAGAAGAGAAGATCAGAAAACATAAGACATGATAATAGCTCCTATTTCCTGTGCACTTGCTAGATACCTGAACTAGTTAAGAACTAGGTACCTAGACACCACCCAAGCCTCTCAACAACACTGCATATTGGGAGAGATGGCTATGGTGGGACCCAAGCAAGAGATGGTTACTGAAATGGTTACCTCAGTGAAGCTTCTAGTGTACTTCTGAGCTTCCTAGCAACCAGTGGAAAAAGGGAAATACACCAGGCCATAAGAAGAGGAAAGCTTTTCCTTGGCACCTGGAAGAGTCGACCATTCTATCCATTATGCAAGGGTTGAAGAGTAATAGGGTGGATCTTTCTTGCAAGAATACAAGTGCCCAGATGGTGGAGAGCAGCCCTACCTTACCCAAAAACATTTCACCCCAGTAGAAGAAAGGATGAAAAGGTGTCGGGATGGAGTTCTGAGGTTAAGCTGAGACTGATGCCCAATTCCCACCCAGAGCTGCTGAATCTAGGTCTGGGGGAGGGCCCAGAAACCACGAGGACATAGCATTGCCAAACAGTATTGATACTGTGCTTTCCTAACAGGAATGGCTCCCAAGGTCATCCAGCGAACTTCCCTCTTTCTGTGGAGATGGCGACAACGGCCCAGCTTGAGGAAATAACTCGCCCAAGGTCTCTTGGTGAGTTCAGAGGGCTTAAATCTGGAGCGTCTCCCTAAAAATAACTAAATTCAGGAGGGCCTGGGTGGCTCAGTCGGTTAAGCCTCTGACTCTTGGTTTCAGCTCAGGTCATGATCTCAGGGTCATGGGATCAAGCCCTGCCTCCGACTCTGCTCAGTGCAGTCAGCTTGAGATTCTTTCCTCCTCCCTCTCCTTCCCCCGCTGCCCCTCCCCTTGCTCGTGCTGGCGCATGCACGCTCACTCTCTCTTTAAAATAAATAAATAAAATCTTAAAAAAAAAAAAAAATTGAATTCAGCATGGGACAAAATACCCTGCAAGTAGGCGGAGGCGTTTTTGCTGTGCTGGGGTGATAGAGGTGGTAGTGAAGAAGATAGCGCGTCTTGTCGGTTATTATAGGAACTACGAGGCCGGCACATCGGTAGGAACGCTTCTGGCTGAAGTAGTAGAAAACCAACCTTAAACTGGCCTAAGCAATTAAAAGGTCTTACCGGTTATGAGAGTCCAGGCACAGAGCAAGCATCAGCCCTGTGTCGTGCCAGACCCATTTCTTCTCTCCTGGTCAAGGATGGCTGCCAAGAGATCTCTCCCGCCTGTGAACCAAAGCTGGTTCTGGGCCAGTTGGGCCCCCGCTGAACCAATGCGCAGTGACCAAGCGAACGCCGTGCGTGCTGACTGGCTTATGTCTCCGCTGCCAGACCGGTCATCAGGACACAGGGGATGAAATGAAGCTGATTGGCTTAGAAGAGCCAAGTCCCTCCCCCTGAAGCAGAGGCGGTCTCACCCAAATTACAAATTTGGAAAAGTGGAAAGGGTGTTAGACGCACGATGTCAACCACACACAGGACGGGGCTGTGTCCCCGCCCTCTTCTCAAGGCCAGTGGAATCAATATGTAATGACATCCTTTCATGGTCTATGTTTGAAATGAAGATGCCATGGGCTGTCATGGTGTCTTTGATGAGCATTGGAATTGGGCCAGAGGGCCAAGGCCAATCTCAAACTTGTCCCTGATAACCATCCCTCCCTTGCATTGTGCACAGAAGAGGCAAACCAGGACAGTTACACCTGATCCCCAGTCCTCAGCTGGGGCTTTGGCTCCATGCCCCAGCCTGACTGCAGTGAAGCGGGCTCGTTCTTCGGGAACTTCCTTTATCTGGGTAGACAGGCCTGAACAGCTCAGAACCAACGCCGGACACAATGCCCACACTTCCTGCTGGCCTGCTTCCTCAAGCCCCGACCCGGGAGCGGGATCTCACCACCTCTCTGCCTGCAAGGAAAAATCCAGAGATTCCTGAAGATAGCAGAAAGGAGCATGGGGACCAGCAGGAAACCTTGGCCCCAGGGCCCAGCCGAGCCTTCTCAGCCCAGGACAGGAGCCCCCAAGGGCCCACAGCCTTCTGGGAGAAGAGAGAGCATTTGCAGCAACAGAGAGAGCCCTATAATCTGCCAAACAAAGAAGGAAGGAGGCCATATTCATCCGCAGTAGTCCTGGAGCAGTGTGGTGGACATTTAGAACTCTTCCCAGGGATTCCACTCCCAGAGCAGGTGACTTAAGTGAAACTTCAACACTTGGAAGTAGGGGAGGTTGTGGAGGGTAGAGTTGGGGATGACTAAGGAATGGCAGGGGCGAGAGGAATGCCTTGCTCCTGATCCACCTCTGAAGGAGCAACAGGAGCTGGGGCAGATCTTGAGCCCCCCCTAGAGGCCTCCATACGTGTGTGCATGCATGCATTCATTCACCAAGCCCTTCATCCCATTTTGCACTGGACATCGTGCTAGGTGCCGGAGATGCAGCGCTGAAGGAGGCAGATAAGGCCCCTATTTTCATGGAGTGGGGGTTTCACACCAGACAGTGCAAAACGGGAAACACACATCAACTCAAACCAAACGAGGTTCCTGGGCACGGTGCAGACCCTGCACTCTCCCTGGACCTCCAAAGGTCCTGAGCAATTTCCCTGCCTTTAAACCAGGGGACTGGGAAGGACCAGCTGCCAGCCCAGGCTTACGAGGCCACGCTCCTAAGCTGCAGAATGGCAACACTGGAAAAGACCCCAAAGATCCTAAATCCCACCTGCTCATTTCACAGACGAGAATACTGAAACCCAGACAGAGGAAAAGGCAGCATCCATATAAAACTAACTGGCATTTACTGAGGCTCTCTGTCCCACCCGGATGAGGACTTTCCCCGCCCAATCCCTATGCCCCAGGGAACTCAGGCTCTCCCAGGACTAGAGCAACCCTCCTGCAGCTCAGTTCTTCCCACGCCCTCAACCCACAACCAGGCTTGAAGTCCATGTCCTAAAGCCCCAAGAGCGGGCCATGGGGGCCTCAGAGATGAACAACCCTAGGGAGAAGGGACGGCTGCTAAAGGCGTCAGCTCAGGCTGGCTCATGAAGTCTATTTTCTATGTGTCTGGAACCAGGCCAAAGCTTCCTGGGGTAATTTTAACCAGTATCCACTCTAGAACAATACCAAAAAAGGTAAGTTGCTTACCACCCCAGACAGGCGCATACCTAATCATTGCCCTTTCATGAATTAGACTCTTAAAACATTCAGAGCTAAAACTGAAGGTAGAGGAGCCAAGCAAAGTATCCCTGTATTGGCTCTTGGCCCTCTTATTGAAATTACCTCTGAAGTGCCAGCTATTCTTACCCTCAGAAAATAACCTCAACCCCTCAGCTGTCTTGGGGTAGGGAAGGTATTTTTAGACCCTAGAACAGCTGATTTAGGACTAGCTGCAGGGGCTAGGAGGTCAGGGGGAGGATTGAATTGCAAGGAGCTAATGGGGGGAGCAGGGAGTTATCCAGGGGGCAGGAACCAGCAGGGGCTTTAGGACAAGTCAGTCAGCAGTGCCTTTTTGATCAGCAGAGTGTCTTGATCTAAGCCAGTGGTTCTCAACTGAGGGTTGGTGGAGGGGAGGGGATGGGCGAGATGGGTGATGGGTATTAAGGAGGGCACTTGTTATGATGAGCACTGGGTGTGTATGTAAGTGATGAATCACTAAATTCTACTCCTGAAACCAATATTGCATTGTATGTTAACTAACTAGAATTTAAATAAAAAATCAAAAAGAAAAAAAAAAGCCAGTGGTTCTCAAAATGTGACCCCTAGATAAAGCAGCATCAGTGTCACCTGGGAACGCTGCATTAGAAATGCCAAGTTTCTGGGGCGCCTGGGTGGCTCAGTTGGTTAAGCGTCTGCCTTCTGCTCAGGTCATGATCTTGAAGTCCTGGGATGGAGCCCCCTGCTCAGCAGGGAGTCTGCTTCTCCCTCTCCCTCTGCCCCTCCAGCCCACTTGTGCTCTCTCTCTCTCAAATAAATAAAATCTTAAAAAAAAAAAAAAAAAAAGAAATAAAGAAGAGCCAAGTTTCAGCTCCCACCTAAAAAATACTGAATTAGAACCACCGTGTGTGGGGCCCAGCAATCTGTGTTTTAATGAGCCCTCCAGATGATTCTGGTGCTAGCTAAAGTTTGAGAACCAATGATACCAGCAAACCATCTAGACAGATCCCCTTGCACATGAGGCTGGAGGAAAGAATGATCTACACTGGTGCTTCTCAACTCTTGAGTGTTTGTTCAAAGCAAGGGATCCCAGCCCAGAAAAATGCATACCCACGTGGAAGTTTCAGGGCTGGGTGGCCTGGGTGAAAGACCACCACTCTTTGGCAATCCAGAGGCTCTGCTCTTCTCTGGGTCTAAGGCTGACCTGCAGAGAATCTTAGAGCTGAAAGAGACCTTACAGGTTACTTAGTCCAACCAAAGTAGGAATCTGCTCCAGAATATCCACAGAGCCTCAGCATTAGCTGGGCCCTTCCAGAGACTGGGAGCTCACCGCTTCCTAAGAGCTTGTTTGCAATTGTCCTCGATTTATTTGGGGAGAGTTAGTGCTTGTTCACTCCTACATAGGTCTAGATCAACCAAGCTCCAATAACTTGGTTGAAATAGGCTTATAAACCCCAACTAAAGGAAGTATGTGACTGCCCTAAATGGTAGAAATGAATGCGGTATTTTTAAAATAACCTATCTCAGTGGTGGTGATGGAATATCCTCCTTTACAGTGATCCGAAATCTACCTCCCTGCAACCTCCCATCCGCACCCTGGTTTCGGCTTCGGAGCCACAAGGAGCAAACCCAAGGTCTTGCTTAACAAAAGACAGCGTTTACTCTTCATGGGCCTCGCTTGGCGCCGCAGCGCAGGGAGGGTGGTCTCTGGCTACCCTCAGCCGCCGGTTCAGAAGATGCAGGTGCAGCCCACCGCAATGGTCTCCATGACGGCGCGCTGGCGGCAGGGGCCAGGGCGTGGTGGCAGCGGGCAGAGGCGACGGCGCACTGGCACCTGGCTGAACACGGGCACGCTCACCATGCTGCGGTCCTCCTGCATGGTGAAGGGGTTCACGCAGCCCAGACACAGGCACCGCGCCTCCGGCAGGTCCGCAGGAATGCGGCTCGGGTCGTGGTTGATGCTGCAAGAAGGCAGGAGAGAGCCCTGAGTGGCAGGTGCCCAGGACAGGGCAAATCCGTGCCCATGCCCCACGCCCCTACCTTTCCTAACTGGGGTTTTCTGCCCCGCAGCAAGGCTGTGCTCTGCTGGGGCCTGGGCAGTGATGAACTCCGGGTTCCAGGTGAGAAAACCGAAGATCTTAGAAGGCAAGCCAGCCCCAAGGTTATCCAGGCTCAAGGTCACCAGTCAGTGACCCAGTTCCCTTCCTTCATCCCCAAGTTGCCCATCCCAGTACTAGATTGTACTGTGGGATCGCAAAGAAGCCAACGCTTTCTCTGTCTCGCGCCCCCTCCCCCGCCACGTGTTTATGTTTACATATAACTTCATCCACGGGAAATGACGTAGGAGCATGTTGATGCCTAATCCTCACCGGAAGAGGAGTCAGGAGGCCTGGGTTCTATTCTGACGGCGTTTCTCTTCATTCAAGACATGCTTTTCACACACCCACCACGTGAGTGAATCTGCCCTAGGCATGAGGTGTTCACTGATGGACAGCACACACAGGTTCCCTCCTAGAGCTGAGAGTACAGGGACTTGCTTTGTGACCTCGCCTTCCTTGTGCCTCAGCTTTCTCGTCTGCTAAATGGGAGGGAGGGAGTTTGTGGACCTGCAGAATCTGCATCACTCAGGAGCTTATTAGAAATGCAAAATCTTGGGGCGCCTGTGTGGCTCAGTCTGTTGAGCGTCTGCCTTCAGCTCAGGTCATGATCTCAGGGTCCTGGGATCGAGCCCCGCATCGGGCTCCCTGCTCCGTGGGAAGCCTGCTTCTCCCTCTCCCACTCCCCCTGCTTGTGTTCCCTGTCTCACTGTGTCTCTCTCTGTCAAATAAATAAATAAAAATCTTAAAAAAAAAAAAAAAGAAATGCAAAATCTCATCCCTACCCCAGATCTCCTGAGTCACAACCTGCATTTTTATAAGATCCCCCCCAAAAATCAAGGGCACAATAAAGTTTGAAGCCCAGGTTTGCGGGATTTTAATGGACTCTTCTAATGGCCACATTCCAGATAACACATTCCACATGTGGCTATTTAAATTTAACTCAATCAAAATTTGTCAACTATACTTAAAATAAATAAATCTAAAATAAATGAAATAATCAAAATGAGTTTCTCAGTTGCACTAGCTACATGTCAAGTGCTCAATAGCCACATGAAGCTAGTTGTCATCACAGAAAGTTCTGTTGAACATGCTCTTCTAGAGTCTTGGGACCTAAGATGTGCAGCTAAAAAGTATTTGGCCTGGGTGCACCTGGTGGCTCAGCTGGTTAAACATCTGACTCTTGGTTTTGGCTCAGGTCATGATCTCAGGGTTGTGAGATCAAGTCCCACTTTAGGCTTCACACTCAGCAAAGAGTCTGCTTGAGATTCTCTCTCTCCCTCTTCCTCTGTCCCTCCCCCTGCTCCCTCTCGCACTCTCTCTCTCTCAAATAAATCTTTAAAAAAAAATCTTTGGCCTGATTTGTGAGTGAGGACCCCTCCAGGTTAGTCTATTTCTTCGTTACTCATTTAGCACACACACATTCGGCCCCTCCTGTATGCCAGGGTCTGTGCTTAGAAGGAGAGCTACAGTCGAGGTGAGACATCAGCCCTATCATGTAGGGGCGGCAGGTCCTAACTCGCAAACCTGGCTGGGCACCCTCATCACGGGGAGATGTATAAAATACACTACATCAAAATAAATAAATAGAAAGAAAATCTGAAGAAAAAAAAATACCACTTTCTGCGCCTCTCCCCGGAGACTGTGATCGAGTGGGCCACTCGAATCCTTACATGACTCTGATGCAGGCCCTGGGAAGGTGCCAGTCGAACGTGAGACAGATGCTGACACAGCAACTTGATGCCTCCTGCAAGAACTGGGACTGGGAGCAAGTGAGAGCCTTGCAGGCCCTTAGCGGGCATGTGAACCACAATCCCTGGGCTTTGCCTCCATAGCTCATTTAATAACAAGCCTATAAAACCTATGAAGTGAGACTCTTTTTTTTTTTAAGATTTTATTTATTACCTGACAGAGAGAGAATGAGAGAGAGAGAGCACATGAGAGGGGGGAGGGTCAGAGGGAGAAGCAGACTCCCCACCGAGCAGGGAGCCCGATGCGGGACTCGATCCCGGGACTCCAGGATCATGACCTGAGCCGAAGGCAGTCACTTAACCGACTGAGCCACCCAGGCGCCCGAAGTGAGACTCTTAACTATGGGAAAGAAACTGAGGGTTACTGGAGAGGAATTGGTTGGGGATTGGGGTAACTGGGTGACAGGCATTAAGGAGGGCACGTGATGTGATGAGCACTGTGTTATAGGCAGCCGATGAATTACTGAACTCTACCTCTGAAACTAATGATGTACTATATGTTGACTAATTGTATTTAGATTTTTAAAAATGAAAAAAAAAAAAAAAAAAAAACCCACCTATGAGTATGAACCCGTATCACCGCCACTTACGCTGAGGAACCTGGGGCTCAGAGAGGCTAAGCCTGCCCTGTTCCACACAGCCGGTAAGAAGCAGAGCCGGGATTCACAGCAGGTGCTCAGGCCTCTGAATCCAAGGCCTGTGACAGTGATGGGGACGGTAGGCACCGTGTGCGGCTCGCCCCTGGCTGCCCAGCCCAGCTTACCTGTAGCCCCAGGGCGACAGGCTCCTCTTGTTGGACAGCCACAGCTGCAGGTTGACCTCGCACTTCCTCTTGGCCAGCTCGGAGCTGTTCCTCAGCTGGGCCACCATCTCCCCGAGGTTCCTCTCGTATTCCTCCATGCGGGCGTACGGCTTCGCCTGGGACACCAGGTCCAGCGGCACCTGGTGAGGCCCTGGAGCCAGGGTGCCAGGCCGCCCTGGCCCCTTCCTCTTGCCTTTGGGGTTCCTGGGCTGGCCCAGCCCCAGGAAGATGGAGAGGGTGAGAAGGAACAGCTGGGGAAGAAGGCCACATGTCAAAGGTAGGAGAGCCTGGGCTCCGGCTCTGGGCCAAGGCTCAAGGCCCAAGAAGGAGAGAGGGAAGAGAGCCTCTGTGGGGACCACCCTCACCACCTGCCATGCGTGGCCTGGTGCCGCAAGGCCACCACACGTGTACCACAAGTGTGTGTATGTACCATAGTCATCGCTAAGTCCTACCTGAGGCACCTCTCAAACATCTCACCACACTTCCACTTCTCTGGGCAACCATCCTCACTTCCCTCAAAAGCTTCCTACCTGGGCTCCCCACATCCTCCCTGGCTCCTTCGGTCTGTTCTCCATACCAGGGCCAAGGACAGGTGTTTGAAATGTAAATCTGATCATGTCACCCTCCAGCTTAGCAGTTCACCTTCAGGGTAACAACACCCCGACTCTGCCACACGGTCTGACCTTTACCTCCACAGACCACCCCTGATTCCTCTCACACCTGTGCGCCAGCCTCTGGCCTTCTCTGAAGCCCTTCTTCCCACCATGATCCTTCCTGCCACAGGGACTTTGCACAGGCTGCTACCTGCAGAGTCGTGCCTCCCCTCACCTTCTGAATGCCTCTTAGCCCTCATGTCTCAGCCCAGTGTCATGTCCTTAGGGATGCCTCAGTGGACTTTCTTGGGCTCCCAACACCACACGCCCCTTGCGTGACTGTAGACTTATTGTGCGTGTGTGGCTCTTTTATACGGCCGTCCCCCACCAAGCACAGACTTCGTGTGGACAGACATTGCAACAGTTTCCACATAGTGTCTCAACCCCCGTGACTGGGTCAGTGAACGGCTGTCACCAGCCCTGCCCTTCTGTAGCTCACCGTCTGGGATGGGGAGCACACAGTAGACAAGAAACAAGCCCCTAAATCTCTTGGGGCTTGTTGTTGAAGATGATGAGGTGGGCTGCATGTGGCTGGGGATCAGGGACACCTGCTTAGCCGGTGCAGTGGATTGGTCCCCCAAGGCCTTTCTGGGGAGCAGGCATGTAGGTGAGGTCTGAAGCATAAGAGGGAGGCAGATGTGGGCAGAGGGAGTCTAAATATCTCACAGGGAGGGGGGCAGTGTGAAAGGAGGTTTGAGTTGGTGAAGAGCTGTGCTGAGGAAACCATGAGGCTGCAATAAGAGTATGCGGAGGAAGCCGGAAGCCGGCGGGGCGGGGTGGGGGGGTGGGGCGGGGGGGGCTGTGAGACTAAGGTGGGGAATCAGGCAGGTCCCGGCTGAGGATCCCCGTTGGACGCCATGACACCTGTGCTCCCCTCCTTCGCGCCCAGCCCTCTGCCTGCCGCCCACCATCCACGCCTCACCCACTTGTATCCAACCGTCGTCCTCCTGTTCCCACGGAACCGGGAGCGTCGGGAAAGGCTCTGGCTTGCTCAGGAGAAGCCCCGGGGGCCTGGCAGAACCCAGACTCCTCAGCAAGCCCGGGAGACAGACCAGAACGTGGGTGGGGCCCAGGGCTCGCCAGAGGGAGGAACCTTCAGGAGGGTTTCATCTGGCCCCTGAATCTAACCAGGCTCCTACCTGCCCTGAGTCACTCGCCTCACCACCTGCACGGCCCGTGCCTGAACTACCCAGGCTACCCAGCAAGGCTTGACCCTTGGAAACAAGTTTCAGCATAGCCCCTCCTGGCAACACCAGTGCCCGGCCCCAAATGCACCACAGAGACTCAAGTCGCTAAATTCTTCCTTTTTGGTCCTGGATCCCGGCGCAGAAAAATGTCTCCTTAACCGTTGGCTTTCCCATCTGAGCGTCTCCCGTGGGGTTCTGAAACTCTGGCTCTGCATTCAGAGAAAGCCAGAACAGAATCAAAGTCCCCTTCCCTGGGAAAAAGAATCAAAAAGGACTCGCCCAAGGTCACCCGGCCCGGATCTCAGGACCCCGGGGACTCTTTGGAAAAACCCCTGGTAACGGAGTTTGCCCGGATCTGCCCCGATGGCTTCGGCCTGAAAGGGCCTCACTGCGGACGGGCTGAGCCCGGTTCAGGAGCCCGAGCTGCTGGCCATGGCTGCAGGCTCTGAGACCAGTCTCTGTTTCTCTCTCACCCTGGGGGAGACGGCCGAGGGAGAACTCGCCTCTGCAGATTCCAAGCCAAACAGAGGCAGCCATTAATCAATAGGAAAGAAGTAACGAAACCCTCAGGCCCGAAAATGGGGTGGGGGTGGGGGGTGGGGGGGGAGCGCCACGTACCAGGTTGTGCGGCCAGTCCATCCCGCGAGCCAGGCGGCTGGCCTGCAGCTGCCGCCCGCCTGGAACCCCAGATGCCTTCGCCAAGAGAATGGCAGCAACAGGATGGAGCGAAGCAATTATAGCTCGTCAGGGGGCTGCTGGGGGGTGGCTGGGTGGGCTCGTCATCAGCTGGGAGCCTCGGGCCCCCAGCTGGCTGGGCCTGGCGCAGTGGCAGGCGGCGAGGGGCGTGGGGGCAGGCCAGGAGCCGGGCCAAGGTGCCCAGGGGCTGTTGACTGAGGGACAATGCCCTGTGTGTCTGGCGGGGCTCTGGCGGGTGGCACCTCCGCCTGTGGCCTGTGGCTAGCCACCCGCCAGCACCCGCAGGGCCGGCTAAGACAATCAGCTTCGTTTGCTTTGGGGATGGCGAGGGGGTGAGGGTGGAGGAGGGATGGGCTGTCTGTTGGTCAGGAGAGCAAATGTTCTCCAGTGTGCCGGCCAGGAGCAGGACACAGGCCCCATCTCCCAGGGAAACAGCCTCAGGCACCCCGGCCTCAGCCAGCCTCAGGTGAGTTCTGTGGCCCCGGGGGGGTCGGAGTCCCTCCCACGTAGTTCACTGGCAGGGAAACTGAGGCCAGGGCGAGGAAGGGACGTGTCTGGGATGACACAGTGGGTTAGAGATGACAGAGCTGGGATTCATACCCGGTCCCGGCGCAGGGCCCTATCCCCCACCCCGGGCTGTTTGTCTTGGGATATTTTCTGCAGGGTTCCAGCCTGCCGTGAGCGTGTTTCTGAATCTGTGCTCTCACGCGGGCTAAGTCACGATTCGTGAGGACTTCATGGCTGCTTGTTCTGGCCTTCCCGACGTCGTGCTCCCCACCCTGTGCAGAGGGTCTTCGCTCCAGGGGCCTGCCCCTGTGTGGCTGTCCGTGACTTTGACTCTGTCTCAGCCTTGGTTTCCTTCTCTGTAAAATGGGAGTCATACCTAGGAATCAGCAGTGGCCTGGCCCCTTTTTTCCTGAAATCTCCCCGAGTCTCCCTTCCTACTTCTCTAGAATGGGGGTAATTGTAGTGGCCACTACTTGGGGCTGTTAAAAGGAGTAAAAGGAAATAAGCCATGTTTAACGGCTGGTACAGTACCTGGCATGTAGAAAGTGCTCAATAAATACTTAGCTGATTATGATGAAATAATCATATAATTGTAACTGCAAACATTAGCGGTTCTAATTAGCATTAGAGCCAGCATGGTTCTCATTGCTCAGTCAACTCTCCTTCCTTACCCCTCGCGCCCACCCTCCTGAGAGAGCTCTGGGCTTCACAGGCTCCCGCCACAGTGTGGTGAGCTCGGGTGAGCCCAGGGTCTACGGGGCCTGGAATCCCACGCTGAACTGACCAGCCCCGCGGGTCGAAGTCTCTCACCTCAAGGGAACAGCCCAGGAGCGAGCCAGTCCACCCAGGGAGGCGGAGGAGGGGTGGGAGGGAGCGGGCAGAGGACAGGGAGGGACACGGTGAGCAAACATCTAGGACTGCACCGTCTTGTTGAGGGCCAGTCCTGGCCATTTACAGGAATTGGGTGAGGGGGAGAACACAGAGTGCGACGCGCTCCTGAATGTCACAAGATTAATCTGCCCGGGGCAGGTTTCCACAGCATAACTGAGAAACTTGCTGAGGCTGGAGCTCATCGAGAGATACCACCATATTTGGTCAAATACTAGACAGGACTCTATTCTATCACTGGAAACTCCAGAGGGAGGGGGACTCTGAAAATACCTCCTCGGGCAGCAAGGGCCCCCGCTCCCATCCCGGGCTGCCCGAGCCCCACTGCCACTGTCCTCGGAGCAAGCGTGAAGGGGTGAGGGATGCGGGCAGCCTCCTCGCTACCCCTCTGCTGCTGCTGGCAGAGCGTCCGACCAGCACACAGTTGGGGGGACCCCACTCCCACCGTGGCACCCACAAAAAGGGAAATTAAAAGGCAGGGACCTGGCTGCCAGGGGTTTCCTCTGCTTCCCAGGACCCCTGAAACCACCACACTCTCCTACCTGCTGGCCACACACACCCTCGCTTCTGTATCCCCAAGTCAGGACTTAGCTTCTCGGCTTCCAGCTTCGGTGCTTGTCCATATAGATTCCAGGCTCCCAGCCTCGGAGCTCTAACAACGCAGGCCCGGGAATCTGTACCTAACAAGGAGCCAGTCTGGGAACTACAGGAGTCCTTACCCATCCCCTTCTCGTTCCCCGACCCCACCCCTACTTTAGCACAGGAGACGGAGGCCTGGGAGGGGTGGGCCTCATCCAAGGTCACAGGCCTATTGGTGCAGAGCCGTGGGGGAGGCTGGTTAGAGCGCACCTCAGTCTCCTAATTCTTACTACTCTTCCCCCGAAGTTTACACCTACAGCTCCGGGCCAGGCTGGGACTCCGGGGGTGGGGGGGAGATGGGGGGACTCCTCCCAGTGGGGAGGGGGATCTGTGGGGTACCCAGACAGGTGCTTGGGGAGTCACGGATGGGCCCAGTGACCATCAATGGGTTTCCCATTCCCGGGCCATCTCAGGCCTGGAAGATAGTCCCTTCTTCCAGCCTAGGTTTCTAGAAACCACTGAAGGGTCATCTGCCCTCAGGGATGTCCTAAGTGTGAACCCTGGCCCACCACCCTGGCGGACCACTGAGGGACGCAACCCAGGCCTGAGGGGGAGGCGGAAGAACTTGGGCTTCAGGGGCTTCTGCGTCACAGCGCAGTTGGGGTCATCAGCGCTCCTGAATGAGGGAAGGGGCGGATGGGCTGGAGAGGGAGAGGCAGCGGGGTGTCTAGCTCAGCGCGCAGGGGCCCTCGGGGGCAGGGCCCGCCGTGAGCGGTGCTGTGCTTGCCACCAGGTGGCACCACCAGAAAGCCCGACAGCCCCAAAGAGGACAGCAAGCCCTGAGGGAACTTCATGCCGCCCTTCCCCCCCACCCCCCACCCCCGCCCTTCCCTGGAATGGGCCCTGGCGCTGAAAATGTGGGGACCAGGGGAGGGGGCGTGAGTCCCGTGCCTGCCCCTGGCCTCCCGAGCGACCCTACTGTTAGGGTCCAGCTCCAGGGACAGCTCCCATGTCAGAGCAGGAACGGCACAGCCAGCAAGAGTGAGGGGGCGGGATGAGGGGGGGCTTCTGTCTGCTGCGTGAGTGATCCCCTTCACGTGGAGCATCTACCAGGTGCTAGGCCCTAGGCACTCGTCAGCTAGACATCGTCATTTACAGAAAAGAACAATGAGTAATAATAACAGCTACTGCTTAATATCTACTCACTGACTGCCAGGCTCTGTGCCAAGTCCTTCGTGTGCATTGGGTCATTAAATCCTCCCGGCCACGCTGGAGTGAGGTCCTAATTTTATCCCTCGTATACAGGTGGGGAAACTGAGGCTCAGGGACCCCAAAGTCACAGAGCATTCAAAAAGGAAGTCTGTCTGATTCCCGTACATGCTGTTCCTTGCAGGGGAGGATGGAAAGGAGCGGCGATGTCCAGCCGCTCACCAAGGAGGGGCTATGCTTGCCTCAGCCTCACCCTGACATCCTCAAACGGCCCGGACCATGAATGCTGGGGAGGTCACTGTGCCCAAGCCCAAACCAGAGTCCTCAAGGAGATCTGAGAGCTCCGAGGGTGTGAGCACGGCACCCAGCAATGTTCCTGGCATTCACAAGATATTGCATGCATTGACTCAAACCAGATGTCTGTAATATGGAGGGGTAATGCTGGAACGGAGAATGGGAGGCCAGGGCAGCGGGGACCTGTAGGACGGGGGATTGCCCAGGACTAAGAGTTCAGACTCTAGAGATTGACAGACCTGAGTTTGAATCCTGCCTCTACCAGTCCACAGCTGTGTGACCTTGGGATGGTCGCTTGACTTCTCTGAGCCCTAGTTTCTTCTGCACAGCAGAGAGAATAATAACTTGGCCTGGCTAGCATGTTGTGAGGATCAGATGAGATACTGCATGTGAAAGCAGTTAGCAGAGCGCCTGACAAAAGTAAATGCTCAATTAAAGGTGCTGCTGTTGTCACTGCTCTTGTGAAAACACATTTTGATTTGGGCCTTCAAGGATGCTTCTGGGAGCGTTCTTAGGTGGGAAGGACATTGTGAGGTGGGAACAAGGATAGAACCTGCAGAAGAACGCAGCGGCCCCATTGCCAGTGGGCTCACCCTGGAGCCAGGAGGACCTGTGGGAGTCAGTGTAAAGACTTGCCCAAGTGGACCCAGTAAGGGCTGGGGAGGCGGGAGACTAAGAGGAGCCTCCGTTGCGAGATGGAGCGGGGCTGTGGCCAGGAGGGCTCATCCTGCACAGGAGGTCTTGGCTCTCCTGCCATGCGGCCCACCCCGGCGCCACCCTCCTGGGTAGGAGTCTTTCTCCCAGGCCCATATTTGCACAAATGCCTGCCTCACTGCTCACTCCAGAGACCCAGCCAAGAGGCACTATTTTAAGCTCCCTGGACGGGAACGCTGTTGGTGGGAGCAGACCCAGCCAGCAAGCTCCCAGTTCTCAAAAAAGGGAAAGGTCTGGGTGAGCGGGCGGCCCCTGAGGTGGGCCGGGGGGCCGCCACACCCACAGGGTCCTCTGCCCAGGCCAGGAGCCCATGCCTCCTCCCCCGTGGGGGGCAGTCAAGAAAATGGGAGTCGGGGTAGGACTCTAAGAGGTGGACTTGTGCTCTGGGACTGGGTGGCTAAGGTGTCCCTGCTGCCCAGCAGCCAGCCCTGAAAACACCAAGCTCGCGTTTCCAAATTACAGATCGACTCCCCCCCGGACCTCGTCCCTTGTTAGCGCTTACCCGTGGCCCCTCAGAGCCAAGGTGTGTCTTGTGTAGCCACCAACAGCGTAGGATCCCCATTTAAAGCATCTCCACTGGACACCCTCATAGCAGGCAGATCTTTTCTCTCTGAGGACACACATCCTACTCTTTAAAGCTCTCGTGGTTGAAAATAATAATGATGATTATAAAAGTTTTATCTTTCATTATGCTGAAGTACCCTCTTACAATGCAATATGGTGTAGTGGGAGATGGCCGCCTTCAGAAATGGTGGTCGGACACTTGCCCAGCCCCTCATATGCGGACACGTCCACTTCTCCTAACTTCAGTGAGCCCCCGTATCTTCCTAGGTTTGCTTAAATTTATCATAAAAATTATGATTTGCCAGGGCGCCTGGGTGGCTCAGTCGGTTAAGCAGCTGCCTTCGGCTCAGGTCATGATCCCAGGGTCCTGGGATCGAGCCCCGCATCGGGCTCCCTGCTTGGCGGGGAGTCTGCTTCTCCCTCTGACCCTCCCCCCTCTCATGTGCTCTCTCTCATTCTCTCTCAAATAAATAAAATAAAATCTATATAAAAAAAACGATTAAAAAAGTTATGATTTGCCTGGCACACAGCTGATACTTAATATTTGGCAAATTTCGGCTGTTTTTATTGTCATTTGGTTGGTTTTGTGTGTGCTCTCTTCGCTTTTCGATGGTGAAAAAACAGTATAGACTAATATTTAAAGCATGGACTTTGAACCAGAGTGACCTGAACCCCAGCCCCTGCATACAACAGCTGGGTTACCTTGGGCAAGTGACCTAACTTCTCTGAGCCTGTGTGTGTCCTCCCGGAAAGCAGGGGGATTTAACAAGATGATGCATGTAACGTGCCTGGCACAGTGCAGTGCTCAGTGAATGGCCCTGCTATTATTCTGTTGTACAGATTATTCTTTGCTCTTGCTCAGCCAGTTTGCAGAGAATAATTCTGGTCAGCTCTTCTAGAACTTTTTAACTGCCAGAGTCCCAGGCATAGAATGGACTGCCCTGGGAAAAAGTGAGCTTCCCATCGGCCGAGTTGTTTTAGTAGGGGCCAAAGGCCAGTTGGGAGTGGTATGAGGGAGATTCGAGAAGACGAAAGGGGGGCCTGGTTGGCTCAGTCAGTAGAGCATGCGACTCTTGATCTCACTGTCATGAGCTCAAGCCCCACACTGGGCCATGGAGCCTACTTAAAAATAAAAATAAAAAAGAGGGAAGGGCTGGGCTTGTTGAGTTTTAAAAGTTCCCTTCCAACCCTGAGAGGTCTGAGTCCTATGTCCGAGGCCTCAGGTTCCCAAGTGGGGCTGTCCTGCCTGTCTCCACTTGTCCAGACCTGGAACAGGAAGGAGCCCAAAGAGGCCCATGAGGGATATGGACTAAACAGCCTGTCCCCGGGGCAGACAGAGGCGCCGGGCCCCCTGCCCACCGGCATATCCTCCCCTCAGTCCCAGGGGATGTTTATCCTTTGCTCAGAGTTTATAGGACGTCTGGACTTACAAGATCCAGAGTCCTGACTTTTCTGTGAAAGCTGTCAGCCCCTCCTCCTGCTGGGTGGGTCTGCGTCTATTTTGTGTGGGAGGCCCCATCCTCCAGCAGAAGTAGGAAAAGGGTACAGCAGGAGAAATGTTCTCTTCAGACCCCCAGAGCTCAGACCTGGTGGAGGAAGAAGCCTGGCCCTAGGGAGAGGTGGGAGAGAAAGAGGTTTGTGTCTCCCGGCTGTTTATAGGAGAGGAGTCCTCCAGGGGAGGCAGGTGGAGAGGGGAATTCCTTCATAGCTTGCGTTCAAAGGCCTGCTCCCCAAACACAGCTGAAAGGCATGGTACTTATCAGAGTCTGCCTCACATATTGGCTTCTGTCACTGGCTCAAATAGCCATGTTTTCATTGTGTTTATTTTGGTGTCTGTGTGAGTATGAATTTGTGGATGGGGTCTTGCGTGTGCGTGTTTTGGAGTCATCAGGTGGGAGCCTCTTGGGGGACAGGCAGTGAGACATGTCCCACTGCCCTTCAGCAAGGAGCCTGGATGGCCATAACCATGCCTCTGTGCCCAACCTGTCTCCCTACCCAGAAACCAGCCTCAGAAACATACAGACTCCTAGGGCTCCCTGCAGAAGGTCTGAACCTCCTGTCTCTGTGGTATAAACCTGTTAGCTGAGGATAATGAGAAGCTACCCCAGGTGGGATCTTAAATATTGTGCCCAGGATGCTCTGTAAGTTTCCATGAGCTGTGACCTTAAGGTATGGGCCGTGAAGAGCCTTGAGAGTTCTTGAGGAGGGTCCACTCACTTCTTGACAGATACATAATGTGCCAGGCACTGTGCTCAGCACTGAGCATACAGCAGGGAACAGCTAAAACAGTTCCTGAGCTCATGTTCTTAAAGAGGATGGTGGAGACAACAATATTGAGATTTTAGGACCAGGCTTAGGGACTATGGCCGGGCGCCCCTCCTCTCAGTCTCTTATACCTCCTGCATCTGTGAGTATGGCTGGAACCCAGGACCTCAGCTCGCAGGGCATGTGGAAGAAGGTACAATGTCTCCAGAATGTAACATCTTGCCAAATTTCTATTGAAAGTTCGGTTCTCATAAATTTTGTATTTGTGAGGGAAGAAGAAATGGTTGGTGGGAAATCCGACCACGTCCAAAGTCTGGTTCCCAGGAAAGAAGCCTCCATAATTGTTCTAATGTTAGAAGATAGTTTCGGGGCGCCTGGGTGGCTCAGTCGTTAAGCGTCTGCCTTCGGCTCAGGTCATGATCCCGGGGTCCTGGGATCGAGCCCCGCATCGGGCTCCCTGCTCGGCGGGAAGCCTGCTTCTCCCTCTCCCACTCCCCCTGCTTGTGTCCCCTCTTGCGCTGTGTCTCTCTCTGTCAAATAAATAAAATAAAATCTTTAAAAAAAAAATTAAAAAAAAAAAAAGAAGAGAGTTTCAAGGGGCACCTGCCTGGCTCAGTCAGAGAGCATGTGACTCTTGATCTCAGGGTCATGAGTTCGAGCCCCATGTTGGGTATAAAGCTTACTAGAAAAATAAATAAACTTAAAAAAAAATTTTTTTAAGACAAATTCAAAGTTTCTGGCCCTGGGAGACAGTGGTGGTGCAGCCTGAGGACCCAGGCAGACACTGCCAATAACTGCCCGGCGGTAAGAGTGATGGCTTTTGTGTGTGGATAGCACCCTACAGTTTACAAAGCCCAAAATATAAAGATTTTTACAAAAGAGGAAAACGAGGCCCAGGGAAGGGAAACATAGTGAGGAGAAAAGGGGCAGAGCATAGGATGAAAGCCTGGGTCCCTGAGGTCATTTTTGACCACACCCTAACCTTTGCCCAGTTTAGGGAATGAGGAATGAGCTTTGGAACGAGGCATTGGGTAGAGGTGGACCCCCGGGTCAGTAGGCTGTGTACCCAGAGCACCAAAGTCCATCCAAATTCTCTTTGCCATGGCTAGGCTGTGCTCTGTGAAGAAGCCTACATTGAAGGGAAATGTGTCTGGCAAGAGGGCTTGGTGCCAGGCGGACATGTTTTCTGAGTCAGCTCTGGAGAGAATTCTAGGGTCGGGCTGACCCCAGTCTCTCTCTCCCCCAGTAATGCTCTCTTGGAAAAACTGGGATTGTTTGGCTCTTCAGCTGCTGATTACATAGCTGTGTCCACAGTATTTGTCTTCCATATTGGGAGTCCCTTGCATTCGATCTCATTATCTCAACCCCAGGCCTAGCTCTGACATTATCTTTCCAGAATTCCCTACAAATATTGCATGTTTCAGACTGTTTCTTCAAATCTCAGGATCAGCAGGACCTTACAGTCATTTTGCTGTCTTCTCAAGGATACTCCTAGGAAATGCTCCCAAGTCTCTTATTAGGCTCCGCTTGATTTAAATGTCTACCTCCTTGCTCCCTCCATCTCCTGATGACAAATTTGCTCTTTGAGAATATACAGAACAAAGCTGCTCCTTCTGCCCTATGACGAGCAGTGTCGGTCAGGATGGGCCACGTTGTGCTGCCGTAACAAACAACCCCCAGATCTCAGAGACTCACTCCACCTCTGTTACAAGTCCCGTGCAGGCTACTAGTGTGTTTCTGCTCGTCAGAATCGCTCAGCGACCCAGAGTGATGGATACTTCCACAAGCACCACAACAGGATCAGAGGTTTGGAGGCCGTACATTTATAGAGGTCAAGAATGGGTTTTGGGGTGACTGGGTGATAGACACTGGGGAGGGTATGTGCTCTGGTAAGCGCTGTGAATTGTGCAAGACTGTTGAATCTCAGATCTGTACCTCTGAAACAAATAATGCAATATATGTTAAGAAAAAAAGAAGAAGAAGGTAGCAGGAGGGGAAGAATGAAGCGGGGGAAATCGGAGGGGTAGACGAACCATGAGAGACGATGGACTCTGAAAAACAAACTGAGGGTTCTAG
>NC_138375.1:37927170-37978394 GCF_054177405.1 Leptonychotes weddellii
GTCATTTTCACATTTTTTGTCATGTATTTTATTTCATGAGGGAGGAGCTTGAGCATTCAAAGCTGAGACAGAAAAGGTATAACTACGCGTCTTGCCAACCCCAAACTAGATTTATTCTGTTCAAGGTTCATTACCAAGACCTTTTGGAAAGTCCAGAGACGGGAGGTTGGATTTGGAGAAGAATCCTTGCTTGAGATAAAACCCAGTGGTGGAGAGACACAGGAATCAAACTGTAAACTATCCAAGTTAGAAGAGACTTTTAGAATAAGCAAGTCTCATCAGCTCTTCTCTTTTATAGATGGGGAAACACAAGTCCAGAGACGGAAAGCGACTGATGCAATGTCACACAGCAATTCAGCGTAGGAGTTGAGGCCTAAACCCACTCCCCTTAGTCCCCATCTTGGGGCTTTCCACACACCACGGAAGAGGAAGAGGGGACAGCATTCTTTACCGTTGGGATGGGGGATTGGTGGTGTGGAATCTCCTTGGAATTGCGGCTTGTCCTCATTTCATGGAGTTGTGCTCCAGCGGAGTTGTAAAGTTAAGAACTTTATAAACATTACCTTATTAAGGCTTCTTGAAAACCCAAAGTCACAGCTCCTCTGGGTCATGGGACATGCGTTGAGCATCCAGTGAACAAACAAAGGGTAACGTTACATTTTTCACTTCGTTTAGGAAACCTGGCTTCTAATTATAGGATTTGTTTAACAGTCCTGAATGGTTTACGAAGGCATGGATCAGCCTCCATCCTGAGGAGTGTCAGCCAGGGAGACATAGGCAGGGTGGAGTCAGGGAAGGAAGGAGAGGCCTCAGCAGCAAAGGGAGAGATGACAAGCAAGGTCAATTTAAGCCAAGGCCTAGGGGGCATGAATTTTCCCTAATCCCCCCAGCCAGGTTGCTCCCAGTTGGAAATTATCTCCAATAACCATTACCATAACCCTTTCATACAAGGCAAGGAATATGAATGAGCTCTAGGGCAAGCAGGTGAAACAAGGATCACATTACTGTTCAGTGCTCTTAGCATACCCCCTCCCCCTTCCGGGGACACGGGCTAGGGGCTGGCTCGAGCTCCTTGCTTATAGAAATAAATAACTTTAAGTAAGTTCTTTTTTAAAATCTTGATAAATTCTGTAAAATACTATTACATGAATATATTTATTTTCTTAACACAGATAGAAATTAGAAAAGATAGAAGTAAAAGAGAAGTCTCTCATGTTATATATAACTAATAATATAATATAATATGTAACTAAGTCTCTGTGGTTACGCTCACCATCTAAGGAGGCAAGGGGGTTATCTAAGGGGACTCTAGGGGTGGGGCAAGGGAAAGTCCACCCCACTAATGTAGCCCAAGTCAGGGTACAGGGATCTTGCCAAGCTGCTCCCAGGCCAAGACACGAAAGGTCCAGCCCATCTACCATATAGCCATATTTCCGTCCTCACTCAGGCCTCCATTGCTCAGCCCAGGCCCCAGCTGCTCAAAGAAACCCCCCAAACCCTCACCTTGTCCCGAATGTCCCAGTGCCTCAGTTCCTGAGTTAGCACACGTGCTCATGCATACATACACACACCCCTCTAAGTCCCTTGGACAACCCAGTTCTGTGATTTCTTAAAGCTAGGTTCATGGTTTCCAAAGTGGGGGGTCATTCAAAGCTCAGGGAAAGTATTAGGGTCTTCTGTTTTTTACTTCTCTCTTCTCTAATTTCTATTTTTTATTTTTTAAGAGAATATGATATATTAGTAAAATAGTACTTTACAGAATTTATAGACATTTATTTTTAAAACAACTTACTTAAGGGGCACCTGGGTAGCTCTGTCAGTTAAGCAACCGACTCTTGATTTCGGTTCAGGTCATGATCTCAGGGTCATGAGCTCGAGCCCCGCATCGGGCTCCTAGCTCAGCAAGGAGTCTGCTTGACATTCTCTCTCTCCCTCTCCCTCTGCTCTTCCCCCCATGCTCTCTCACTCTCTCTCTCTCTCTCTAAAATAAATAAATAAATCTTTAAAAACAACTTACTTAAAATAAAATATATTTATTTAAAAGAACTGTTGTTTACTTCTAGGGTTTTATGATAAAAAATGTTGAGTTCCCCTGGACTAGGACTTGGAACTTAGTGTTCCTTAACTCTGGTAGAGTGAGGGAACCCCCAGCCTCCAGGATTTCGAGTCCTGCTTGCTCTCCTGAATTGGGAAACAAAAGTACCTCTCATTCTTTCTGATTCTTTCACATTCTGAGCAGCTTGGACATTTAGACACGTGAAGATAGCAAGTAAATAGTAAATTCATTATTAAACTATGGTAAATCCAGGATTTAAACCCAGGTCCGACGGGCTCCAGAGCCGTGCTGGATTCCACCCACTGTGGTGTGACACACTGATTAGTGACATATATCTGTCCCTACTTCCAGCCCCTCACTCGGTACTTTTGCACAGAGTAAGCATCAGACATGTTTACAAAACATTTACAAGGCCCAGGGCTGTGGGACCTACTGTTGGTAATATGGGGTCAACAGCATGAAAGGGGCCGAGGGCCAGTCCACCCTCCATGTCTCCTGTTGTCCCCTTAGTCAGCCCGCCACCTCTGGGGTCCTGTTGGTGTGGGAGAGCTTGGGCTTTGCTTCTTTGTGTATCACCTGCTGGAAGCAGGAAGTTCCCTGAGGCAATGCTGGGGGGCAGGATGCACCTCCTTGGGAGGCTGCTCTCTAGACTTCGGGTTTACTCATGTGCAAAGTGGGACAAAAAGTCTCACCTGTTTGCCTGCCTTGGGGATCCTTGAGAGGATCCACAGAGTGCAGGACAGGGTCTAGGGCAGGGGCCATTGGGGGCAGGTGGTCTGGTAAAGAATAGTGCCGGGGGGGAGCCTGGGTGGCTCAGTTGGTTAAGCGACTGCCTTCGGCTCAGGTCATGATCCTGGAGTCACAGGATCGAGTCCCGCATCGGGCTCCCTGCTCGGCAGGGAGCCTGCTTATCCCTCTGACCCTCTCCCCTCTCATGCTGTTTCTCTCCCTCTCTCTCTCAAATAAATAAATAAAATCTTTAAAAAGAAAAAAGAATAGTGCCAGGGAAGGAGTGTTGTTCCAGTGGTCTCAGACCCCAGGGAGTGGGGGTACAGGATCTCTACTGCCCAAGTCAAAAGATGGGCCGGTGATGGACTGGCAGCAGGGAAGCCCCCCCGCAACCACCACCAAACACCCCAGAAGTACATCCTCTCTCACCTCCCCCCAAAAAACAGGGTCAAATTGCTCACTCACGCCCTCTCAAAACAGGAAGGCAAGGCATGGAGACTCGGCAGTTCTGCGGACTGAGACTGGGAGGAACAGCAGGGGGGCAGGGGTACACCACCCCGTCTTAGAGGTGCTGAGAACCTCAGCCATTGGGCACGTCAGCCAAGTGACTGCCTTCTCCACGTCCAAATGGCACTTGTCTTTAAAGTCCGGACCCAGTGGCTTTAGCTCCCTACCCACACTTTCAGCAGGTGCAGGGAATTCTCCACTATTGCTTGAGTTTTAGGGACGCTTAAGTTCCTCCTGAATTAATCCTCACTTTGGCACGTCTGCTTCTCCAAGGCGCTGGCTCCTAACCTGAGCTCCTGTCTGTGCTCACACACACACGCGCGCGCCCCCAGCACCACCAGGCGCCCTCTCCTTAATCTTCCAAGCGCCATTCCTGGAAATGCAAGGCTGCAGAGGTACCAGGCCTTTCACCAAACTGTCGGTGGAGGAAGGACAACTGACAGGGTGCACAGGACATCACCCTTGGCCTTTCAAACCCCTGTGTCGCTGTCATTACCCCAGGGACTTCTCACTGGCTTCATCTCTGCTCAGGTTCCAGGTTCCTCCCCCTTCGGAGCACATCCTCCCTCCCTGGCCGCGCAATCCTCCCCGGGGTCCCATACCCCCATCCTCTCTCCCTGAGGCTGCCTGGAGAGAGGACATGCTGGTTACCACCTCTGTGGGGGAGGGGGACTGGAGCAATATGTCGGAACCACGAACACATAAGACTTTGGCTCCAGCAACAGCTCTTCTAGGCCTTCTCGTGCCAGAGACACCCCCAAGCAAAAACACCCCAAGTACCAGGACAGGCTTTGCAGCATTGTTGATACTAGCAAAGGATTGCAAACCTTCAGAACGCTCACCCCTACATTCACGCAGGACTGGTGGCCTGCGGGGCGGGGGGCACATCCACCCAGTGGGCCCCTCTCCAGTCATTGAAAGGACCAGGCAGCCCTCTCTGTAATGATAGACTGCAGTATCCGAGATACGTGATTAAGGAAAGGAAGTCAGGTGCAGAACAGTGTGAATAGTGTACTCCTATGTGGAAACAACATGTCAGGGCCGTAGATGCACGTATGTGTGTGTGAACTTGCTCGCATCTGCATAGACCATCTCTGCAAGTATAAGCAAAACTTGGTAACAGAGATTTGCTCTGGGGAGGGAAGTAGGGGGATGAGTGGTTGGGCTTGGGAGGGCACTTAGGTTTTACGGTATGCCATTTAGACCTTTTTGATGGGCACAATGTGTAGATATTCCCTGTTCGAACAATAAATACCGGTTACTGTGTGATGTGTATCATTTTGTCCCCTCCCTCTCCACTGGGCTGGGCCCAGGGGGCGTCGCCTTCCTGAAGCCATGAAAGTCACCTGAAGTGAGTCAGGTCTCACCCCGCCGAGGCGAGCAGCCTCATCCAGAGTGTCTCATTCTTTTCTCCTTCTCTTCCTCGGTAGCAAGTTGTCCAAGCCCTTTACTGTACAAACAGAAACCCTGAGGCCCAGCTTGGGAAAATCGTGTGCCCAATGTCACCTAGTAAGTCAGCCTCTGTGCAGTTCTGAATAGAGCCCTGGTGCTTTTGTTCATGTTGTTCCTTTTATTCCAAATGCTCTTTCCTATTTTCACTCTTCCAGTCCAACATCCTGCTTCCAAGAAGCTCCCCAGATTCCCAGACTGGATATGACCTCTAGGCATGCCTCGTGAACCCCCACAGTACTGTCCAAATTCCCTGCCTTCTCCATTAGCCAGCGCAAGCTCCTTGAGAGCCCCAGGCCTGGTCCAGTGCGAAGAACGGGAGTTTAATGTTGACGACCTTAATGGATGAATAGAAGCATTCATACATGCTTCTATTCATCCGTCTTCTGAAATCCTCCTGGGCTTCACCAAGACCTCTCATATCACTCAGCACTGTTTCCTTTACAACGTAATTAGTTCTGGGCATATTCGCAGTACCCATCTGTTAGAAGCACGCTATGAAGGCGCACACACGAGTTGTGTCTTCTTTCCACAGTGACAGCTTTATTCAATCATAAAGCGAGGCGAACATAATGATAAAGCAGGTTCAGGATTCCAAACTCAGTGACATTTCAGTACGTGTTTAACTTGGCTTTTTACACGTCACACAAAGCAAAGCACGATCCGAAGTCCCACAACAGACAAGATACAGCAAGGGTTAGGAAGTTATCGAACCCAATGGAAAGTCAGTGTGTGAGGGCACAGCTGGGAGGAGGCCTCCATCTGTCTGGGGCAGCGCTCGGCACATGCTGCTTATCACGTCCAACCCGTGGAGGATCTCGGTTCTGTTCAGACATCAATCGGGCAGAGCCTTCGGCGGCGGCTGCCTTTTTGATGTGGTCAGATGTGAAAGGGTCAGCGTCTTGAAAGTCTGACAGTTTACTGCGAAAACTCTCCCTTTTTAAAGGGATTTAATCAGTCTTGAGCCTTCGCAGACCTCCCCTGGTTCTGCGGGTCATCGGTTCTGAGTGTCGTCAGCCTGTGCTGGTTTTGGCGTATCTGGTCTTGGCTGCAACGCCCTTGGCTGCTGGGGTCACTGCTTGACATGAGTGACTTCAGCTTGCTCTGTACACCACCTTTCTCCCTCCTTCCCTCCCTCCCTTTCCCAGGATCCATCCTCAGAATGAGATAGAACCCAGGAATATTGTTTGAGTCCCTGGATCCAGCCATGCCTAAAGCGGAATCTACCTGTGGACTTTTCAGTCACATGAGCCAATGAATTCGCCTTTGTTTTGAAACCACTAAGAGTTGAGTTTTTTCCATCCCTCTCCATAAAAGAGTATTGTGTGAAAACACCCTAAACTGTACCACACATGGTCTCATTCCCTTTCCACAACACTTTGTATACAATAGATACCTATATTTGCATGAGAACAAAAAGCACCAGACTCAGACCCAGACCCCGAGGATGGTGATGGAGCAGAGCAGTCCCACACACCACAATCCCTCCCCTAAAGTTCTGTGGACCCTGCCCAAGTTCTGCCAGGTGGGCAGACAGTAATGACCCTGCTTCCAGGTGGAGAAACGTGGCTCCCAGTCACCCAGCAAGTTAATGGCATAGCTTGGAGGAGAACTTGGCCTCCTGGCTCCGTTGCCGTCGAAATCATTTACCCATCATCAAAGGAGAATGTCGGGCTTGGCTTGCACACACACACAATAACCAGGACACAAAAGGGAAAAATGGTGGTGGCAGGAAATCGGTCATGGTTGGGAAGAGACAATTATCTTTTTAAAAATCCCAGGATAGAAAGAATAAAGAAGCCAATTTGAGTGGGACAACCTTGTAGAACAGATTTATGAATTACGAGTGTGTGGCCCCAGATTCTGGAGAGTGGTGATGACTGTGAACACTGCAGTGTTTGTTGAGTGAATTGTGGATGGTGGAAGGTTTTGATTAGCTGTGGCTGTCACCCAACAAGTCAGTAAGGCCAGGATCTGACTCCCATCTCCTGGTTTCTAAGGATAGTGCTGTTTTTAGTACCCCAGTTTCATGTGCTCAGTGGTGTGAATTTTACCAGCTGCAAAATGACCAGGACTGAGAAGGCAAGTGGAAGATCTTAGATTTAGGTGGGGGGATATGGTGGAATGGCAGAGCACCCATTCCAACCTACCCCTAGACTACCTTCATTAATGCAGAATCTAATAAGCTAAAAACATTTCCCAGAGCTCCTAGAGTTCTAGATGAACGTCATATCTCTGCTTCTTCATTGTAGCTGATGTCAAGTACCATCCTGTGGGTTTTCTGCAGCAATTTTCTACCCCTTATGGGCTGAGTTGTATTCCCCCAAATTCATAGGTTTGAGTTTTAACCCCCCAACATGGCAGAAATTGACCTTGATTGGAAATAGGGTCATTGCCGATGTAATTAGTTAAGATGAGGTCATACTGGAATACAGTGAACCTTAATCAATATGACTAGTGTCCTTATGAAGAGGCGGAATTTGGAGGCAGACACCCACAGGGAGAATGTCACATGAACATAAAGGCAGACAGCAGCCTGATGCATCTCAAGCCAAGGAACATCAAAGACTGCCAGCAAACCACACCAGAAACTCTACGAGAGGCCGGGAACAGATTGTCCCTCGCAGCCTCCAGACGGAGCCAACCCTGCCAACACCTTGCTCTTGGACTTCTAGCCTCCAGAATTTGAGACAATACGCTGTTGGTTCAGCCACCCAGCTCTGGTACTTTCTTACGGCAGCCCTAAGAAACTAATACAGGCAGTGTGCCCAATGGGCCCATGGATCTGTCTCTTGCTTCAACAGTGTTTGGACAGAACAGACCCAAGGATGCCCCTTCTTCCAGCCTCTGACCACCCTCCAACCTCTTTTCCAACCACAACCTTTGAGAACATCTTTACAGCCATCCTTTGCCTCTGGGACCAGCCAACACTGTATTTTGAGCTTAACTCCTTATTGCCAATGAACCATGAGCTTCCAAGAATTGTTCCACCAAGGTGGAGGCCACCGTCAACTGCCCGGTCAACATGCACCTGCAGGCCTCCTACACCTACCTCTCCCTGGGCTTCTACTTTGACCATGACGATGTGGCTCTGGATGCGGGCCACTTCTTCCATGAGCTAGCTGAGGAGAAGTGCAAGGGCACCGAGCTCTTGAAGATGCAAAACCAGCACACTGGCTGTGCCCTCTTCCGGGACCTGCAGAAGCCATCCCAACGGGCATGGATGCCATGGAAGCCCCATGGACCTGGAGAAAAATTTGAAGCAGGCTCTTCTGGAGCTGCATGCCCTGGGTTCTGCTGCACAGACCCCCTTTTCTGTGACCTGAAGAACCACTTCTTGGGTGGGGAGGTGAAACTCATCAAGAAGATGGTGACTGCCTGACCCACCTCTGCAGGCTGACAGGCCCCCAGGCGGGCTGGACGAGTATCTCTTCCACAGGCTCACCCTCAAGCATGACTAGGAGCCTCCAGAGCCCAGCGGCCTTGGAGGGGGCCCTCGGGCGTGCCCCTTCCGCCTGAGCCTCTCCCTGCAGCCCCTAGGCAGCTTTTAATCCACCCTGGAGACCTCTCCCCAGCTGGAAACCAAATGGAAACATAAAGCTTTGTGGGGGAGGGGGGAGGAAGAAACTGGTAAAGGGCCTAATATAGAGCCCTTGCCGACTTTGTGGGTAAGGAGGGGCAGCTGTGGAAGAGGTGAGGGTGGCTTCCTGACCCCTGCACTCATCTGCAACGGTGTGTCCTTCGAGCCCGCCGTGGAGCCGCCCTTTCGGAGCCCAGCACTTCTGACAGCAGCGGCCGTGTTGACCGCCCTGGAGGGACAGCCCTGCGGTGTCAGCAGCGGAGTCCTTAACAGCCCTGCCGGAAGCTTCTTCAGCCTTCCTAACAACGGTGGGAGCGCCCAGTTCCCCGTAGTGACTTCCTTTCTGCTTGGATGAGCAGGAGTGGTTTCCTCAGCTGAACGCTGACTCGTCCTAATTCCCTGGACCTTTCGCACCCTATTCAATTTCTGACCTTGCGCAACTCGCATTTGTGAGCTGTAACAAAAGAATGTTGTCAAAGACTCGTGTGCCTTTACCCGTTGAACAGTAACCCCCCATTCCCCTCCAGCCCGCTCCGGGCAACCAAGATTCTACTCTCCATCTCGATGAATTTTTTTTTTTAAGATCTTATTTATTCATTTGACAGAGAATGAAACAGCGAGAGAGGGAATACAAGCAGGGGGAGTGGGAGAGGGAGAAGCAGGCCTCCCGCGGAGCAGGGAGCCCGATGCGGCTCGATCCCAGGACCCCGGGATCATGACCTGAGCCGAAGGCAGACGCTTAACGACTGAGCCACCCAGGCGCCCCTCGATGAATTTTCTATTCTAGGAATCTCACAGCATTTGCCCTTTTGGGTCTGACCTATTTCACTTAGCATAATGCGTTCAAGGTTCACCCATGTTGTTGCATGTACCAGAATCTTGTTCTTTTTAGTGGCTGAGTAATACTTCATTGTGCATATATGCCACATTGTATCTATCCTTTCGTCCACTGATGGGCACTTGGGTTGTTTTCACATTTTGGCTATTATGAATAATGCTGCTGTGAACATCAATGTACAAGTATCTAAGTATTTAGGGGTTATTACTACTACTACTATTATTATTATTGCCCTCCTAATGGATGTGAAGTGGTATTTCATTATAGTACACCATTTTACTGAAATGGGATTATACCATGTATTTTCATCTGTACTAGGATTTTTAACCTCGATAATACACTGAGGACAGCTGTCTGTGCAATGATGTCTTTGAGAAATGGGCTTAATTACCATTCTAAGCATCTCTTCACTGTTACTTTCCTCTCAGAATCAAACTCAATCAATGACACAAAAGTCTTATGCTCACCAAAGAAAATATATGAAGCTTGCTTTTTAACTCAAGGGTGATGGCCCTTTTCAATCCATGAATATCTCCCAACCAATCACCTCTGACATGCCTTTTGGGTCAGATGAGTATGAAGTTGCGGCTAGGGGGTAGGGAAAGGTTGGGGTCATAGGATCTCTGGGCTGGAAAAGACTTACCATCCAGTCTCTGCTTGCATTCCTCTAGTGACAGAGAACTCATCACTTTACCGAGACAACTCATTAGCCCATTTCATCCTCGGGTAGGTCCTCTGACTTAAAGAGTCCTTCTTATGTAGACATAAACTCTATCTCCCTGGAGGTCCCAATTGTACCACCTCAATCTCTTCCTTGATCACCTGTAGAGATAAGACAGCTCTTCCAGATCCCGTGGGTCTCCTGTTCTCTAAGCCCTTCACCGTCCTGGTTAGGATTCCCCTTGCCCCTAGCTGCACCCACCCTCTGAAGACACAGAACTCACCAAGCACACTCTCATATCCACCTCCTAACAAGAAGCCCCGTTCCCCTCCCAGGATGCCTTACTCATACACACTAAGCCCAAGTCTCATTGACCTGTTTCCTCTGGGAGCGCGGGGATTTCAAGGCTGCTTTGCCACAGTCTGGAAAGAAAAGCCACTTCACAGAGTGGTTAATAAACATAAAGCACTCATAACTCCCAAGAGAAAGTATGAGAGGAAATAGAAACGGGTTTCAAAATGTCTGAGACAGATTTATAGAGACGAGTCTCAAATGGCTACCATTTAGTTAGGCTTTTAAAATATTGTGGTGCCGGGACACCGCCTGTCCTTGGATCTGTCTCCAGGCCACTCCAATTCCTTGTCCTGACCTCTGGTGATGGACCTCCTGATAACAGGGCCTGCTGGCTCGCAGGCAGCCAACTCACTGCTCAGCCAGCCACAGGGTTCTCGGGTTTTGAAATGGTGGGTCTCTCTACAACTTACACTGGTAGCTGTTCTGTTTTTCTTTTCTGTCTTGATGGAAAATCTTTGATGCTTATGCAGTAGCAGGATTAACAGAAGCATAACTTAAGTTTTGCAGTCTCCAAAGAGGATTTTCCATAATTTTGATAGTTCTAGGGGCTGGTTTTAGCTATACCCCGGGATCTGTTGGTGGTGCTTTGGAGTGATAAACTCGAACACTGAGCAGGGTGGGGAGGGAGGGTCACAAGCCTTCCTTGTCTGGGGATGGGCTTATGAAGGGAACCCATGTGCTTGGTCCGGGAAAGAAGGGGATGACATGAAAGGCATGGCAGGTCGGCCTGTATTGGGTCTGGTATCATAAACCTTAATAAATAGTACCAAACATCTACTGAGCACTCACAAGTTGACACAGGCCTACCCCTTCCTAGCAGGGTCTCATTTCGTCTTCACAGCAACCCTGGGAGGTAGGGACTGTTTCCTGCTCCATGCTACAGAGGAGGAAAGCGAAGTGCACAGATGCAAAGAACTTTCCCAAGCCCACTCCCATCCACCCCCTCGGGAAGCAGCAGACGTAGTGCTGAGCTTAGTCTAAGTCTGACTCCAGAGCCTCTGCTTGACCCGCTCCCCCCAGGCCTGCAGGTGCCCGCCCCCACCTGACCCCCATGGCAACACCGCAAGGCAGGCTTGACCCATTTCACAGAGGGGGAAAAGGAGGCTCAGAGCTGCAGGTAGAAAACTGTGCCCAGACCTCCCAGCTAGGACGTGGCAAAGACGGGAGTGAGTGCACAGGCCTCCTGACATGACCGCATTCTTTCCTCAGAAGGAACAAGGCAGGGGTGAAGATTTTCCTACCAGATAAGGAGCCTCTGAAGGGCAGGGCTAGTGTCAGGCTCAGCACCCCACCCGCCTCAGGGACACTCCGCCGCCCCACGCGGGACGGCACACGGCCGTGTGCTGGAGGGAATCCTGGCCCCGAGGAAGGAGACGGGCTGGGGCAGCAGTACCAGCCGGGGGTCTGGGAGACTGAACGAGAATGTGAACAGACGTGGTTGGGGTCCAGCCAGCCTGGCCACAGATGGGAAGCTCTGAGCAACAAAGGCAAGGACGAGGTAGCCGTGCTTGACACAGGGCACGGCCAGCCGCCAGCAGGAGGCCTCCGTGGGCCTCAAAGAGGCTATTCCCATGCTATGATGGAGGCCGCCCCGCGGAAGACCGCTTTCTCGCCGTTCTTCGAGGGCACTGTGGGAGGCCTGGGGACATAGACCCTGTCCGGGGGTGGGGGTGGGGGGTCACACTCTCCTGGAAATGCTAGACAATGAGCAACTAAACCAAGAAACGTATAAAATCAGCACCATGCAAGGCAACCAGCAAGGGGAGTGGTAGAGGGGAATGCAGTGGCCAGGCAAAGCCTCTCCCAGACGTCACTTTTAAGCTGAGACCAGATGCTGGAGAAGGAGCCAGCTATGGAAAACTCTGGGGAGAGGGCACTTTTGGCAGAGAGAACTTGCAAGCGCAAAGTCCCGGGCATGAAAAATGCGAAGGAATCTATGGGAAGCATAATGAGGAAGGGGGCGTAGGGCGAGAGATGGGCATTTCTCACCATTGGGACAGTGGGGAAAGAGCCCCAGCAGGGAGAGCCTGGTTCCAAGCTCCTACGCCATCACGGCCTCGTATGTGGCCGGACAGGCCCTTCCCCTCTGGGGCCCTGGACCTTCTTTGCACAATGATGGGGTTGGCCTATCAAGGTCCCAGCTTTCTGGAGAGGGAATTGAATTTTTCATGGTCTCCCATCCCCTGCCATTCCCACCAGACCACTGGACCTCAGGAGCCAGGACTAGTGTCTTCCCCACCAGGGGTTCCCAGAAAAATCTCAGAACTCCCTCTCCAGTCCTGGGACACTAGGTCGGGAAAGAGGAAGGAAATTCTCACACACAGCAAACTCCCAGGGAGTTTGCTCATGTTCCCAGGCTGACAACTGGCAACCCTCAGAACTCCGTCCCCCTTCCTCCTCCTCCTCCTCCTCTCCCTGCCTCCCTCTCTCCCCCGGCCCCCCTTCTCGGGCTTAATGACTTCCACATGGGCCTCTGGCAGCTGGAGCCAAGCCTCCCAGCATTGTCTGAAATCTCCAAATTTAGAAGAAATATGAAAATTGTCAACCACTCCTTCCTTAGGGGGTAAAAGCAACATTCGGCACCGGGGGCAGGTCAAGGCGAGGCAGTCACGTGGCGGGCGCTCGGGCCAATGGGGGGCCCCGGGAGGACTCCGCACCGCCTCACCCCAACACCGGGCTCGCCTCTTCAGCTCATATAAGGTAAAAGGCAGAGGGGCCTCTGTGGCCAAGGAGCAGCGGGCAAGGGGCTAAGGGGAGGGGGGCCCCGTGCCAGCCATTTAAAAATGCCCCGTGGCAATGAGGGGTGGCAGAGGCCCGGTCAAGTTAGTTGAGAAGCAATGACACCCCCAACAATCCCCTAAATGGGCTGAGCCCCGTCTCCAGGCTGCAAGGAACCACACCTGGACCAGACCCTGGGAGAGGTAAGAACCAGTGGCAGACACGGAGTCTGCGAATGGGGGGGGGCATCTGGGGCATCCTTCCCAGGGAGACGCTATATCCAGGGGTCTGGTCCTTGCTCTCTTGCTGACCTGCTCTGTGCTTCCACCTTTCCGGGCCTCAGTTTCCCCATCTGCACAGGGGCTGGACTGGATGATCTCTAAGTGCCCGTCCTGCCCTGCCCTGCGGTCCTCTAGGCCGGGAGGACTCCTGGTGGCTGTGGTTAAATGGCGCTGGGAGCAGAGGGAGCGGCGGGTGGTAATGTCCTGCCGGCCGCCGGCCCCAGCCTCACTGCCATGCCCAAGTCTGGGCCCGTCTGTCTCCCTGGCTCCTCCGGAGACACTGCTTCTTCCTTGTTCTGTGAGGTTTGATTTCACAGCTCTGAGAGCCTGGGGCTCCTGGCAAGGAAAACTGTTTTCAAATAAGGGTTTTAAGAAGCAAAGCTGGAGGAAAGCTATGTCCACTCAGGCTCCAGGAGACAGGCAGAGAGGCAGGCAGGCCAGGGTGCTGGCCAGGGGAGGGGGACGTGCGCTCCAGCCCCAGCTCGGCTCCAGCCCTGCCTGGCCCTGTGGCCTTGGGCAGGCACCCTGCCCTCTCTGGGCCATCTGGACCATGAAACCATTGGACAGTGTGGTCTCCATGTAGGATGTAGCTTCTTGAGCCCTATTGGAGCCTGAAAGACAGCCGGCGTCGGGAAGTTTCCCCTGGAGTCCCTGAGCTGAGTCTGCCCTTTGACCAGAGGCTCAGAGCCCAAGCAGATGCCTGAAGCCCATGGAAGCTCTCAGAGGCTGAGCCTCAAGTGACAGAAAGGAGCTAAATGGTCTCTGACTACAGGCTCGGCCAGGGGAGGACCAGCCCACAGGCCTAAGGCCTCAGGATGAGCCTGCCCCCGAACCCCCACCGCTGCAGCCTCTGGTGGGGAAAGGGCTGATCTCTGGATCAGGAGGTGCAGGGCCTCAGAGTGGGATGAAGCTAGAACGGAGAGCAGAGGGTTTCAGGAGGGGTGACACGGCGTGGTGGGGGCCTCAGAGGAAGGCAGGAGACATGGGAAGCCAGGCTGTGTAGGGGTAGAGGCTAGGGATCAGCACTGGAAGGCGTGTAGACAACATGGCTCCTACGAACATGCTCTGGCCACATCTCGGCCCAGAGCGGACACAATCCTCCAGCACTAGCCCACTCAACACCCTCACCTGCCCCACTCTGGTCACATAAGGCCTGAGGCCATAATGGTCCAAAAGGAAACTCTGGAATCCAACTGCCTGGGTCCAATTCTGGCTTGTTTACATATCGGACAAGTGACCTTGGGCAAGTCACTTGCCATCCCTGAGCCTCAGCTTCCTCCTCTACAAAATGGGTCTGGTCTTGGTTCTAACACTGCTTGGTTATCATGGAGAGTGAGGGACATAGGCCCACAAGATCAGGGTCAGTGGGGCTGGTGTTACGTTACCACCAGAGCCTCCTCCTCTTGAGGGGCGAGATGACCTTAGCTATGTCTAGAGAGAAGTAGGAATGAGACCCAGACAGAGAGTGCTCAGAGTTGCTAAAGGGAGAACAGGGTCTGAAAAGGGGCAGGAGGCCTCAGTTCAAAGGTCAGAGATGAAGGGGTACAGAAGAGGGATCAGCTTGAGATGCCTAAAAGGCTAGGTGAGGTCTCCTCTCCTGCATTTACAGCACATTGTGTGGGCAATGTGTCCCTCAGGGTGAGGTCTGAGCCGCTGTATACTCATCCGCTGACAGGGAGTCCTGGGTGGGGCCCCAGAAATCTGCATTTCCAGCTCCCAGGAGAATTCCGACACACGTGGAGTTTTGAGAATGTTGGGCTGTCAAGCAGGCTGTCTGCAGGGACCCTCGCAGACACAGCTGAAACAACTGGATCCACCATGAGAGAGCGCTGCTCTAGGTCTCACAGAGAGCTGATGACAGGGTGGGGACCGAGGCAGCTGCTCTGCTCAGCCCTGCGCTCCATGGTGGTGGTGTGGGTAGGAGAATTCTCTCGCGATTGTTACTTTCTGGGCATTCCCGAAGGCCTTTACGAGAATGCATTCACTTAATCATCACAACAACCCTGTGACGTAGATGTAATCATGATTCCCATGGTACAGATGAGGGAACTGAGGTGTAGAGGTGAAGTGGCTTTGCCTAAGGTCACACTGTCTTGTGCCACCTGCCCCAGCTGCTCTCTCCCCAGGGCTCTCCCATCCCCTGCCCTGCCCCTCGGCCACTCCACCCCAGAACTTCCTGCAGACCCTCCAAAGTACCTCATGAATGTACATGGAGGATTTCCTGGGAGCCAGGTACCAGGCTGAATGGCTTGTGGTATCATTTGGTCCTCCTAGGATTACCGAGAGGCAGGACTCAGCATCGCTCCCTTATCCCTAATTTATAGAGAAGTAAACCACTGGAGCTTACCCAAGGTCACATGACTAGAAAGTGGCAGAGGGGATGTGAACCCAGTCTGCAACTCCAAAATGTTTGCTCTTAGCCTGCCCACCACGACCCCTCTGAGGGCAGTGATGAGGAACCCCACTTCAGAGAGGAGACGAGGCTAAGGGGGTGACCTCGCCAGAACTTGCATCCAAGTGTTCCAGTTAGCTTCACGGCCACTGCTTTCCCTCCAGCCCCGGGGCTGTCCCACGAAGGAAAAGGCCTTGCTTGTTGCTGGTGCCTAAGAACCACCCTGCAGCTCTTTGAGCAAAATCAGCCCTTACCCAGACTGGCCAGTTGTGGGGAATTGCTGGTACACATAGCCCTGAGGAATAGAAAGCTCCAGGCCCAGTGTGCCACAGACCCTCGGGGCTGTATCTGATTCCCTCAAGGAGCTAAGGAGAGGTCTCTGAGGTCCTCCCTGCTGGGCTACGCCTGGGCCCTGCCTCAACGGCAACTTTCCAAGTGAACGGTCCCCAGGGCTCAGGGCCATGGGGTCGTGCAAAAAACTGTGATAAAGGTTTTTTCTGACTGTTGTTATTATGACTATTTTTGTCCATGTCTCCCGGTGCCCAGGAGCCAGAGTTTCTCTGGAATCGATACCTAGAGAGAGAGATTGCTGGGTTCTGGGGTACATGCCTGTCAACTTTACAGGAGAGCGCCATTTTATTTTCCAAAGTGGTTGAACCAAGTTACACTCCTCCCAGCGGCATATGAACATCCCCCTCCTTGACCACACTTAAAATTGTCAGATTTCTTGAAGTATATATGTTAACACATTTTATTTTCTCTATCAAATTTGTATAATAAAGAATGACAGGAGGGCACCTGGCTGGCCCAGTCAGGAGAGCATGCAATGCTTGATCTCAGGGTCGTGAGTTCAAGCCCCACGTTGGGCCTAGATCTTTAAAAAAAAAAAAAAAAAAAGAATGAAAGGAAAAAACAAAAATGCTGTTCACCACTGTCCACATGGGTATCTAGAAATGTGCCCTGCATGCACCAAGTTGCAGAGCATCCGGAAGGCGCTGGGGCAGGAGCAGGCCCTCCCCACGTGGCCTGCCCCCCAGCCCGGCAGTAGGCAATATGCTCCAAGCAGAGGCCGCCTGCCAGATCATCTGCAGGAATTCGGGGGAAAGAGCCCATGGTGGCTGCCATCTCCTGACGGCCTGTCTAGACAGGCCCCACGGGGCTTCACCACGCATGCAAGAGCCCACAGAGCCGGCCCCCTCCCCGCTTGCAAAAGAGGCTTGTTGGCAGCCATGCTTCTCCACCAGAAACCCTGTGTCCAGTTCACAACACACCTTCATGCACAGCACCAGTCACCCATTCTCATGGCCCATGGGGACCAGCTCATCCAGGTCCCTTTGTGCTCAGATGAGGAAACCGAGGCCAACTCCTGAGCCAGGGGGCTTTCAGAGGTGGGGTGAAACCCTGTGCCCAGATGAAGAGGGGACCGGGGAGGCGGGCCAGAGGGCTTCCCCGAGCAAGAGGCTGGTGGTTAAAGTGCCAAGTGGCAGTCTGGCCGCCTGGGTTTGAGTTCCAGATGTTCCTCGTAGCACCTGTGACATCGGACATGCTAAGAATTCCTGTCTCGTCAGGGTATTGAGTTGTCTGGATTGAACAGGTTAAGACTCCTGAGACCCTCAGAATGGTGACTGGCGCACAGGAAGTGCTCGACAACAACTAACTGCTAACCTGTGGTAACAGGGGTCCCCCCCAGCCACAGAGGACACGTTCTGAGACCCCCAGTGGACGCCTGAAACTGCAGGTAGTGCTGAGCCCTACGTGTACTATGTTTTTCCCTATCCTTGCAAACCGATGATAAGGTTTAACTTGTACATGCGTCACAGTAAGAGATTAACGATAACTAATGGCGTTAGGCTAATTCAGAAGGTGGGTCATCTGCTTCTGGACGGCAGTTGACCACGAGTAACTGGAACTGCGGAGAAGCAGGGGGACTGCTCTACTAAAGGCAGCTTCTTCGGGAAGGAAGGAGGCGCCGTAGTGGGCTCCAACTCTTCTTTTCCCCAGGGGCATAAGTGGCCCTTGTCCCTTCAAAAATAGCAGTTGCCATATACCACGGCTTCCCAAGGGCCGGGCCCTTTGCCCAGCACTCTCTGAGGTAGGTACCATCCCCTCTCTGGGGACCCAGACGTTCAGAGAGATTTAGTCACATGCCCAAAGTCACAGAGCTTGTAGGCCAAGCTAGAGCTCAAACCCAGGTCTGGCTGACCCCAGAACCCATGCGCTACTCTCCAGCATTGCCCCAGTGAGTCTGGGGGCAAGAGCTGGTTCTGGTTCCAGCTGGTCTAATAGGACCAACTCTCAGCATTTGGAAAGGGGACCAGTGGAAGCCCGTGCCTCCTTCTCGATTAAGTAAGGGGACAGACAGAGCTCTCCCTCCGCACACTTGCTCAAAAGTGCAAACCTCAACCAAACAATCCTTCTTGCCAACGAGCACCCCTTAGTGTGGGCTGAGTACCCTTGGGGGCCCCATCAGTCCCGGGTGCCCCCGACCCAGCACAGCCCATCAGAGATTTGAGGAGAACAGGGAGCTAGACCAAGGCTGGAAGAAACAGCCTCACCCCGGCTCCTCGTCAAGTGCCCATAACGGCCACAAGCCCAGGTCCCCTCCTGAATGGCCCTCCTCTGCCCCCAAGCCATGCTCCAAGGGAGATGGAAAAGCCCCAAAGTGGGAAATACACTGGACCCTGTGAGCTTAACAGGGACCCCGCTCAGCTGCCACTAGCTTCCACCCCATACCATCCTCCTCCTCCTCCTCATTCAGGCAAACAGGGATGCTGAGATGGCAGCCTCCCTCCGGAGGGAGGCTGCCATCTCAGGGTGGCATCTGTAGTGGCCATGGCACCCCCCCTAGGTGGTCTACCAGGCTCGAGAGCCACTAACCAGTCTACCTGGAGAGTGCCAGACCTCGAGCATGTGACCCGACAATCCCATTGAGTCCAAGGGTGTCTGCTGAGATAAGCTGGAACAAGATGGGGAGAAAGGGAAAGACTCAGGCTAAGACTCTGACCCCAGCTCTGTAGCCAACACACTCGGGTAAGTTCCTCTGTCCCTGTGGGCCCTTCGGGCTGTGATGGTCCATGATTTGGGATGGGAAGGGAGATAGCTCGGGTCATGATGGCAGCTCCCCAGGCTCTCAGGGAGAGAAAATCTGGGGCAGAGGTGGTCAGAGCTGCAGGGGCATGCTTTGGATAGACAGAGAAGAAAGCAGAAGGCTTTCCAGGTGCAGAGTTCTGTGTACGAAGGTATGGAAACAGGACGGGAAGGACACTTTCAGAACAACAAACAAGCCAGTTTGGCTGGAAGAGAGGGTAGGTCTAGCAGCTCGGTGAGACTTGAGGCTGGCAAAGTGGGGAAGGTTTGGCCGTGGAGTGGACTGAACAGCCTGCAACCAAAGCCGCATAGAGTGCTAGAAGTCCTTGTTGGTACCCATCTCTGGGAGGGAGTCCCTTTCTTTACCTAGCCTGTTTGTCTCCTTGCCCCACACCACCAGGCCAAAAGCCCCAGTGCAGGGAACAGACCTGGGGATTTGGGCACTGGTGACTCTGAGATGTCAAATCATGGGACAGGAGACCTCAGGGTGAGGTCAGGACGGGTAGGAAGGCCAAGGGCGGTAGTCACCATCTGTAAACCTCAGAAGAGTTTTCTAGGGAACAGGAACTTGTTCCTTGTAGCCCTAAAGGACGGGGCATGCAGCCCCAGAGAGGCCGATGTCAGTGAGATATTAGGAAGGAGTCTCCAATAGTCTGTCCAAAGAAAGATAAGGTGATTGGGAAGCAGTGAGCTCCCCATCGCCAGAGGTATGCAAGCTTAGCACAGACACTGTGGAGAGAAATCAACCATTAAAGGAGTATGGGCCTTATGGCCTTTCCCACCACTAGCCTGGGTCTTCACGTCACAGCCCTAGCTGCCTTGGGACAAGCCTCTGGGACTGAGCTCCCCTGCCTCCTAGATGTCAAATTCCCAGCTAGGCATGACATCAGTTCTGCCCTGACTTCACAAGGGCTCTCGAGGGACCCTCCTCCCTCCCATTTCCTTTCACCCCACTGCTGCTTTTTGCCCTTCCCAGGGAGTGCCAGGACTGACCAGGGAGACCTGGAGCCTGGTTATAAGACTGGGTCCCCGGGGAACACTCAGCCGATGGCCTTCCACCCCGGCAGGAAAGAGGCAGAGGGGGCCAGGGTCCCTGGGAGCTCTGTTCACACGCCCCAGAGAGTCTACATGGAAATTCCAGGAGGGTCACAGGGAAGCTTCCGATTTAGAACAAGATGCTTTATTTTTGTCCCCCTTCCTTTCGTGTCCCTCCTCTCCCCCAGCAGTGGGTGGGGGTGTTGCAGAAGGCTGGACGAGGAAAGCAAGCCTCCTCTTTGGGCTGAGTCACAGAAAGAATGAGTGGGGAGAGATGGGGTGTGGGCAGATGGGAAGGTAGACGGCCATGTGGGAAAGAGGAGAGGGAGGGGCAGAGTCAAGGGGATAGCCAGGCCTGGCCAGTGTCCTGGTCGGTGAGCACGAGGCATGCCTGGACACTCAAGACCAGAGCTCCGTGAGCTATGGGTTCAAGCTGGGGTCAGAGAATCAGCCCGGGTTCCCAGAATAGATAAAAGATCTCAGGATTGGGGCCCCCCAGAACCTTGGGCACCGGGTCCCCACCTCAGTGGACCATAAAGCTATGAAGCACTGCTAGATCCATCTTATTCACCCTGGTGATCCTGGCAGATGCTTAGTAATAATTCCCAGTGTTGAATTTTAAACTCATCGTGTCATAATCCTGTTAGAGCTAAAAGGGACCTTCAAGAGCATCAGGCCCCCTCCTCGTGTTACAGAGGCAAAACCTTGAGGCCACCGGCAGGGAGGGACTTGCCCAAGATCACACGGCCAGAGTGGCTGCCCAGCCCTGTGCATCCTTCTCTGCCTCTTCCCTGCCTCTCTTCAGAGGGATGGTCCTCAAAGCCAAGGGAAGGGGTCAGAGGAGAGGCAGGTGTCCCACGAGGACGTAACTATCTCCAAAAAGGAGCCAAAAGATGATGGTGTCTTTTGAGTTCTGGCTGCTCTGCCCAGGAAGGCCCTTTTCCTGGCCAGAGAGAATCCCCCAAATTGTTGGCTGCTGCAGATGGGAGGCCTCCTGCAGAGGAAAGAGCCCAAGGCTGGGAGGGGAAGCCCTTGGTTCTATTCTCGGCTCTGCCCCAACCCTCCACATAACTTTGAGCATGACCCTGAGCATGAGGCCTTTTCTAGTCTCGGTGTGTCCAGTGAGGGGCTGGCCCTACCAGATTAAACCGTCAGAGGATCCATCCATGATCTGCCTCAGTCTCCCATGAGGCCTCGTCTCTCTCTGTCCTGGTCCATCTGAGCTTTTGCTTTAGCGCAGGAAGTAGGTCAGGCACAGGAAGAAAATAGCAGCCTGCAGATTCCCCTCTGCCTGGGGGCAGCATATTCTACGCCCGAGCTCTGCCATCTAGCCTTGGAATTCCCAGAGAGGCAAAAAGCTAAGAAGGCCCTTAAGATTACCCCAGTGAGAGGATCTGAGACCAGAGAGGTTCAGCAGATCGCTCAAGGTCACACAGCAAACCATGTGCCAACAGGGAAGTGGGTCTTGGGTCTCCTGATGACCGGGCCAGTGCTCTGTCCACTAACCACATTACCCTTTAGAATAATGAGCAGGGAAGCCATCCTCATGTGAGCCTGGGACCTATTTACCTCGACACCTCAAATGTCCACACAGGGAACCTACAGTCTCTTCCCTTCTCTGGGATACAGTTTCTTCTAAAAACAGGGAGATGGGGTGGACCAGATGTCTCTATAAGCCCTTCCACCCCCATCACTAGGGCTCCACCAGGACCCCAGAGCTTTCTAGTGTGGTCACCTCAGCCCTTGCTTCACAGAGGATGGAGCTACCCAGGCCAGGACATCCCACCAAGTCACAACCCCCACCCAGACTGTCCCACTCCAGACCCCAGGGCTGGGCTTCGTCCAGAACTACAGGCTCTGGCCCAGCTCCCCCTCTGAGGATCTGAATTTTTCTTACCATAAAAGGGCAAGCGTGCCTCTCTCCCGTCCCTGCTGCCAGCCCCGCTGGGGGAAAGGCTGAGCTATTTTTAGAAAGCTCAAGGGTTTGCTCCTGAACTCAAGATGGAGTTTGTCTTAGTCTACAGCCGGGGAGCCCCTTCTCCATTTCCCTCGTCCACCTCCTCTCCCTCTTTCCCCCCTTCTCACCCCTCACCCCTCTTCCCTCACTTTCTTCCCCTCCCTGACTCTCTCCCTCTTGCCCTCACTATCGGCCAATCTCTCCTCCTTTGTTTCTCCTCCCTGAGATTCTTCTCCCCAATCTCAGAGCCAGCTCCCCTCCCCCCAACTCCCTCCTTCAGATCTGGCTTTGGGAGGATGGAGAAAGTAACACATCTGCACCCCCATCCCCTTCTTAAACACTATTTACAACATAAATTCCAAACATCCGCCATCTGGTTCTAGGAAGGGCCAAAAGATATTTAGAAAAGGAAGTCATGATTATTCCATCTTCAAAGCCAAAGGAACTTAAAGGACCCCTCTCTCCCGCCTTCCTCCCAGGGCCTCTTTGTTAAGATCTAACTGATTAGGATCCCTCAGTGAGTAGAAATGGTCAGTCCCAGCTGGGCCTCTGACTGCATCACTTTGAGCTGGTTGCTTCTCCTCTCTGCGCCTCAGTTTCCCTATCTGAGCAATGGGTGCACGACTAGAGTGCCTCCAGCGCTAATGTCCTGAGACTTTGAGTCCTGCTGCAGAAAAATCACCTGGGTCCAGGTCCCTGGGGCCTGCTCTGAGCTGAGCAGTAGGGTGGGATAGGGGGAGAAGGAGTGAGAGGCAGCTGGAAGCCTTCCAGCCTCAACCCTTGATGCCCCTCCTCTCTCATTCCATGGACATCCCTGCAGATCTTCCTTCACACTGACACTAACACCGAAGGAGGGCTTGGGGTCGAGCCATCCCCCCTATCTATCTAGCCGTGGAGCCCAGACCCCTCCCCACCACATCACAGTGAGGCCCAGAGAGGGGAAGGCACTTGTCCACAGTCCCACAGCCTGGCCACAGGTGACCTGCTGTCTAACCTGCTGCTCTTTCCATCCAACACATTCCAGAAGAAACCAGCATTTGTATTATCCAAAAAGCATCACTCAGTCTCAGCACACTAGGACCCTGGAGGTCCCAGTTCTTTGCAAAATGGACAGGACAGAAGGGAGAACTATTCCCTTTATCATGTTTCTTTGTGTGTTTTTTAAACAGACAGCATGCAAGGGAGAAATACCGTGGACAAGAGGCACAATAACAACCAAAATAAGAAGTCTCCTAGCTTCTGGAGACACGCAGCCTTGCCAGGGCCCACACGCTTCCACCTACGCTGAAAAATGCTTTCTCTGCTCACAACCCCCTTTCCATAAAAACGAACACAGGCCTGACAAAATGCCATGAGACACTGACTCAGGTTGTCACTCTGTAAAAATGGTAGCAGGAATAGTCCAGTCTCATACGGGAAGCCGTGGAAATGCATGTCAGGCTGCCTGATGCCAGTCCTGAACCTGACACTCACTAGTCACGTGACCTTGAGGGAGAGCGCTGTAACCTCTGGGAGCCTCAGTTTCTTCATCTGTAAAATGGGAATGACAAAGGTAGCTAGCTCCTAAGTGATTGGGAGAAAGCCTCTGTACAGGAAAGTACCTGGTAAGTGTGAAGCACATTGAAAGCTATTGTTATGATTACAGCATGTCCCAGTGTAAGTCACCCTACGTGGTGGCTATTGTCACTGTCACTGCGTGTCCCTCTCTGTGTTCTCACTGGAAGGTCAGGGTGTAGGAGAGGCATGGGGATCCTCTGCACCCCCTCCCGGAGCCTGAGCACCTCGAAACCGTCCTGGTCTTCTGGGCCGGGCAGGTGGGGGCCCCTTTCCTCTCCCTGTCCTCCTGTTTTTCTCCATCACTCTCCATTCAGCCTTAAACTGCGTTCCCAGGGCTGGCTCAAAAGTCCTCAGCAGCCGCCTTCCCTGGGGAGGAAGAAGGGAGCGTGTGAGGCTAGTGAACTCAGCTGGGGTGTCAAAGGGGTGAGAGGGCGTCCTGGGAACAGAGGCCCAGAGTAGCCGCATAACAGACGGGCCATGGAACGGGGCCCCACACGGTAGCTCCCACTCCAGCTTCCACATCTTCTCTGGATGCCTCTCTGGACCTTTGCCCTCATCCTTCCTGCTTCCCTTTCTCCCATGCCTATGCCTCGCTGTGGGTCCAGCCCTGGGCTCCTAATGGAAATCGCAGCCACTTACGTGGGCTCACTACGTGCCACCAACTGAGCTTGCACTTGACATCGACTTCATCTGACCTTCACAGACAAGCCTGAGGTCGGGGACCACGTTCAGAGAGGTGAAGCCACCAGCTCTCGATCACATAGCTAGAAAGAGCTGGGGGCGAGATTCAGTGCAGATCTGCCTGCCTCCGGAGCCTGTCCGTTCTGTTCTTTGCAAATTTATGTTGGAAACCCCAGGACCCTAGAGCCCAAGGAGAGCACAGGCTGTAGGACATGCACACGCATGAGGGACCCAAGGAAGGGGAGCTGAGGGCAGGGAGGCCTCTCCAGACAGAACCGACTGCGGCCATGTGTCTGCACGGAGCCCGACCTCAGCCCTCTCCCACTGTGGTGCCATCTAGCTCACAGATGTGACCCATTCCCAGGCCCTCGTGTCCCCTGGAAAGGAGCAAGGCCAGCAGAGGGCACCGTGGCTTTTGCAATGACCGGAACGATGTGAGCTTTGTTTTGGGGTCATCCAGCAGGCCACCGCTCAGGCTCAGGAGACAGCTGGATGGAGCGTGAGCAGCCCTGGGGTCAAGCTTGTCTCTGGTTCTTGCTCGCAGATGATGGGCCCCGGGCACGTTGCAGAGCCGCTTGGAAGCTCGGTTAAGCGGGGAGGTTGGTCCTACCTCTGGCGGTGGTTGGGAGCGTACCTGCAGTTACGGAAGGAAGCCTTTGCGGGGTGAAAGCCTTGTACGGCTGGAAGCGGTCACAGGTGGCCCCAGGGGCTGTCCCTTCGGCCTTGGCCACCGTGTTAACCCCAAGTTTTGACCTGCCCCTAATCGGCTCCTTTCTGATGTGTGAGGCAGGAGGTGGAGCCATTCGTCAGAGGGGCCTCTGGAAAACTTCCTTCCAGACCCATTCTTTCTCGCGATGGGGCCTTAGTGTGCTGGGAAGGCAAAACGGCCCCTCCTGCTCTCGGAGCTTCTTGCTACTCAGAAGACTCCCTTTGAAAGCCAGGCAGGCAAAGTGGGCGCAGTGGCTGCCTAGGGCCCGAGGAGCAGGCTCTTTGGGGCCTGGAAGATCCCAGCAGTTTCAGCCTGAGGCTTCTGAGGACCCAGCAGGAGGCCAGGCCCATCCTCAGGCCCCTGGAGCCCGGAAACCCAATCAGGACCCCCCCAGAGGCCAGGGCTCTGGCCACAGGGCACTCCAGCATCCTTCTGAGAGGCGGTATCTTTGTTTCTTGCAGGCAAGGGCACTGGCCGTGGAAGCCCCTCCTACAACCCTGACATGGGAGGAACAAGCCCCCCAGAGAGGGCCCTCCTGAGGACAGGGAGGAGGACAGGCAGCAGGGGCCCTGAGAACAGAACTGTGCCTCCCGCCCCCACCTGGCGCCCACAACCCCCCACAGCCCCACCCGTGCCGCTCGAGGCTCAGGCAGGAGCCCCGCGCCTCAGGACACATTCGCCATCCCAACCCTCAGAATGACCGAGAAACCAGGTCTTGGGAGTGGGAACAGTTGAAGGAAGGCCCCTGCTGATGGAAGGGGTGCAGGCAATTCAGGGCGGTGAGGTGTGGGTTGTAGGTGAAAAGAATTGGGGTCACAGAAGAGAAAACCAACCGGGAGGCAAAAATCCACCCCACCCCAGGCTCCCTACAAGCCAGCAAGGCAAAGCCTGTGTGAATAACAGAGAATAACAGATTTGGGGGACACGTGGAGAATGACAGCAATCTTCCCTGGGAAGGAGTAGACAGGGTCGGGCTCTAGGAACAGGTGGACTTGGGGTTGGTGAGCCTGGTGATTATAGAAACAGCTCCCGGGGCTTAGGAAGGGTCTGGGAGCTCAGGCTGGGGCCGGGGGGTGGGGGTGCAGCGCTGGGCACACAGTGGGGCTCAAGAAACCATAGCAGTTTGGTTGGTTTTTTTTTCCCCTACCCATCACTTGCTTCTACACTTGCCAATTCCAGTCCCCTTCACATGGAGCAGGCAGGGTGAGGTACGGGGTTCCATAAGACAAGTAGAGAAACTGAGGCACAGGGAAATGAAGGAACTCCCTCTCCCGGACAGTCAGTTGCGGCACGGGGTTCTGGCACCAGATCTCATGAGGATGGAAAGAGCAGACGAGGATCTGATGGTGGGAGGAGGACGCAGGGCTCTGGCAAGAAGCTGACAGTCCAGGACAGGTGACGAGGCCCAGGCCTGGCTTACATAATACAGCACACCTGCTCACCGCTGCATGGCCCACACGTGCGAGCCAACATGTGCTCCAGCGCAGCGTGCACACCCGCCCTCGCTCGCGGGCCAATGAGCCTCAGAGCCTGGGTCTAAACAAATTGGATTAGGAGGGCTGCAGGCCCCTCACTCCCCCCAACACACACACACACACTGTCCAGCCCCGACACTGAGCAGGCCTGCAGAGCTGCCAGCCCCGGAGACCTGCCCCGGGGCCTCAGGAAGAGGGCCGGGGTCTGAGAGGATGCCAGGATGATGGATGGGCCAGCTCAAGAGCACACAGGATGTCGCTGCTTGTGCAAGGCTCGTTTCTGAGCCGTTCCCAGCAACCCACCCCCGCCTCCCCTCCCGCAGCCTCTCCCACGATCGATCGCTGCCGCCAGGGCCCAGAGCCCGGGCCCCGAGCGGATCCACCCTCATCCCTCCGTCCCACAGCTGGGCAAGTGAGAACTGCTCGGCTTGGGAGACAATGGCCTGGGGACGAGACACAGGCAGGCACTTCACCGGGAAAAGGAGCTTAGGAACAGAGAGACAATGCCAGTTATAAAAGTGACATCTCTGTGCTTTCTCACCCATTGTTTTGCTCAATCCTCAGAGTGGGCCTGGGAGTTGGGAGATGATGCCCATTGCACAGATGTGACTACGAGTGATTCCAGAACTTCCCTTTCCTGAGCCCCGAGTCTGCTCCAGCCCTGTGTGGGGTGCTGGGGGCACCTGAACAGAGCAGCTGCCTCTTGGGCTTGGGCCCTGGGCACTGGGGCCCCCCTAGTCTTCCAGGGGAGCAGGGCCAGAGATGCCTTTTCCGTATGGCACATGTGATTGGCTGAATATCATCACTGAGAGTAGCCTTAGCAGTCAGCCCATCAGAACGCAGACCCTGAAGTCGGCCCCAAGTTCAAACCCTGCCTTGCTCCCTACCTAGCTGTGGTGGTCCAGCTAGCCTCTCCAAGCCTGGTTTCCCTTCTGTGAAATAGAGGTACAAAAGCTCGCCCTTTGTGGCGCTGACTGTGAAGATTAATGAGTATTTTGCCAAACCCCCATTTGACATGGAAAGAAACAGAGGCAGAAGAGGGAAAGGGCTTGGCCAAGGTCACACAGTGAGTTGGGGATAAAGTTGGGACCAGGTTGAGACCCCACTCCCCCACCCCTCCTCCCAGTATAAATCCTCCGCACTGGCTCCAGCCCAAGTAGCCCAGAGGCCATGACAGGCGGCCAGCCTATATAGACCACTCTGGGGACATGTTCTGGGGCCCACCCTCCACCTTCAGCCCTAGCCCTGGCCTCCGCAGCACCAGAGTCCCAGGTGACCAGCAGTGGCCCCCAGCCCTCAGTGGTGGTGGAGGGTGGGGGAGCGCGGTGACGGGCTCCCAGCCCAGAGCAGCCTGGCCATATAAGGGAAGGAGCCAAGGAGGCCTCCTCACTCAGGCCTGGCGAGAAAACCCAGACAGCCGCTGTTTATTTTCTCCTTCCCAGCCTCCCGGAGCTTCCCAGGAAGACAGAGCTTCCCCCCGGCTGGGCTCAGCAATATTTCCTGAGGACAGTGGGGAGCAGGGAGGGGAAATTGGCCCATTCTCTGGGAGCCACCCCCCAGACTGCCACCAGCCAGCACCAGGTAAGAATCTGCCCTATAAGAGTCCAAGGCCACTGTTCAACCGTCTCCTTTGACAGAAGGGAAATGGAGCCACAAAGAGGGGAAGTGCCTGGGAGAAGTGATCACACCAGTTGGTGATAGAACTCGGGTCTCCCAAGTGGCCCCCTGTCTACCGACTGGGGAACAAGAGTAAGAAGGAGCCTCTCATGGAGCAAGTAGAATAGGAAGGCTACCAAACCCCTTCTCCTTTGAAGGAGACCAGGCGTCAGGGCCAGCACTGTCTGCCTGCTGGGCAAGTAAGAAAGACTCAAGGGAAGAGTTCCCAGGGCTAAGAGAGCCAAGAGGACACCCTTCCGGCATCTCTGCCCCTCCTCCCAGCCCACCAGCACCTCCTCCAGGAAGCCCTCCCAGCTTCCCCCTGGGACAGGAACCTCTTTGTCCTCTAAGACCTTGGCAGTCCTTTCTCAGGCTCTCTCTTGTGCCACTTGGGTCTGCCCACTATTCACCTTGCCAGGGACATTTTCCTTCCATCTCAGTCTGATTGCGCCCCTCCAGGGCAAGGACGCAGTCAGGTTCAGTCCCACCTCCCCTTAGCAGGTAGAAGACGCCCTAGGTTTGCTGAATGTTCAGGTAAAATGGTTAGACCCTGTACCAAACCCAAAGGATTGGTGAAGTGACTGGGGAAGGAGACATTCAGCATAGAGTTTAAAATGAGGGCGCCGGGGCTGGCTGTTCTGAGTTAGGAACCCAGCTCAGCTCCTAACTCCATGGCCTTGGAAAATTCCCTTCCCACAGGGCCTTGGGGACACAAGGGCGTTAGCACGATTAAAACAGTCAATAAACAACTGTTCTTATGACAGTCAGCAGCAGCAGAGTTTTTTCTAGATACAAGGGAACAGAACGACACAGCCTATAGCCAGAGGAGAGGGAGGCAAATAGATTCCCCTGGTCAAAGGCTGCTCATCAAGCCCCTGTCCCTGCGTCAGAGTTTCTCCCACAGGAACGTGGGGCTGCCTCCCATCTCCTTCCCGCCTCCACACCCAGGAGAGGCACCATCTTCGCAGCAATATTCGGAGCTGGGTGGGCTGTGCTGGAAATAGCCCGCGACTCCCCTGCTTCAGCCGGTGGTGCCGGTGGGAGCATCCCCCCTCCATCCTGGCCCTCCACGGGGCGGTGAGGACATTGGCCCAGCAGCCTCACCAGCCGTGCTGAAGGCTAACGGCCACGGGGCGCCACTTCCCGAACCGCGGCCGCTCAGATACCCCCTTTCATATTTTTCCCCTCTCTGCAACCAGTCACAGCATCTGTACATTTAAGATGAGTCATTCGCACGTTTGTACATTTGTACTGTCCGTGAACACCCGTAACACTGCCCATCGCGAGGGGATGAAGGTAAGAAGAAACGGAGCGAAAATGGAACAGTTCCTACAGGAGAATTCCACATTAGAGAAAGGCATTTCTTTGGCTGGGAATACCTCAGGAAGGGGCTGTCCCACTCAGGAGGCCACGGGGACTGACCTGCCCCAAGTGGCAGACCTGAGAGAGAGACACTCTTTGGATCAAGGCCAGATTTCGGATTTCTGGGAGAGGCGTAAGAGATGCTTTTTTTTTTTTTTTCCAAGGAGGTGGGTTTTTTGTGTTTGTTTGTTTGGGTTTTGTTTTTGGTTTTGTTTGGCTTTGTTTTTGCTTTCTTCCAGCCCTAAGGAAAGCCTACCCATCCCCCTTAGGCCTTCAGAGATCTCTGAAGGTATCTGTCATCCATTATCACAGCCACCACAGTAATCTGGCAAAGCGGGAAGGTCCTCCAAGGGTACCCTGAGAACTTGGGGGGGGGGGCAGGAGGAACAGAGGGAGCTCTGCCTGCTCACTCAGAGAGGTTCCCACCCAAGCCAGGTCTCCAGAGGAAAATGGATTATCGACGTGGGCCATTCAGTCATCCAGCCAGTGGCATTCCCTGGGGCCCATCAGCAAGTCCAAAGACCTCAGCAAGGCCCAAGGACACCCCCAAATTAACAAATGTGGGCGCTATCCCCAGGGAACCGCATACTAGCCCAGTCAGACCCTGATGCAGATAGTTCTGACACTGGAGAGAATGAGTTTGAGGAAAGTAATTCAGCCATTCAAGCAACGCTTATTGAGCGTCTACACGGCCAGAAGCTGCTTTCAGGGGTGAGCACAGCCAGCCGTGTCCCTTCCCTCATGGGTAGGCCACGCAGCCCACAGGTGGGGCGCAGGATTAGAAAGAGGGCACAGCATGCGTGAAGACGTGGACCGGGGTGTCCTGATGTCTGAGGAAGTCGAGGAGGGCTTCCCAGAAGAGGTGGCCTTTTGAGTAGACTCTTAAGCCCACTAAGAGGAGACCAGCAGGGGGCGTCAAGGAGGAGCAACACAGCTCCTGGGAGCCCAGAGGTGGAGGGCACAGAAGAAGAGGAAGAGGCCTCGTGGTCTTTGGTGAGGGTTTCAGAAATGAGCTGGAAGGAAGGCGAGCACTTTCAGGATCTTATGCATGGAAGAGATACGACCACATTTACATTTGAAAAATCACTCTGGAAGGATGGGTTGGGAAGGATGGGTGAGAAGTTGGGGGGCAGGGGGATTGGAAGCAGGGAGACCAGGTAGGAGGCCAAGGCTCGTGTTTGATGGTGTAAACTATCAAGTACCATGAATGTGCTGTTTGGCTCGAGGTTACGGAGCGTAAAGGTGGGGCATGGGGTCGCCATATAAGGTGAGTCCATTTATTGGAATGTCTAGAGTAGGCTGCTCTCGAGACAGAAAGCAGTCTGTCCAGAGCCAGGGCGGATGGGAGATGGGAGGGGCTGAATGATAAGAGGTCTCTTGCTGGGGTGATGAAGTGTTCTAAAATTTTTTTTTTTAATGTTTTATTTATTTATTCATGAGAGTCAGAGAGAGAGAGAGAGAGGCAGAGGCAGAGGGAGAAGCAGGCTCCCCGCCTAGCAGGGAGCCCGATGCGGGACTTGATCCAGGACCCTGGGATCACGACCTGAGCCGAAGGCAGACGCTTAACCAACTGAGCCACCCAGGCGCCCCTGTTACTTCACTTCTTGCAATTCCAGTTTCCTCATCTAGAAAAAGGCATTGCATCCATTTGTTTTTTTGTTTTTTTTTTTTAAAGATTTTATTTATTTATTTGACAGAGAGAGACACAGCGAGAGAGGGAATGCAAGCAGGGGGAGTGGGAGAGGGAGAAGCAGGCTTCCCCCTGAGCAGGGAGCCCAACGTGGGGCTCGATCCCAGGACCCTGGGATCACGACCTGAGCCGAAGGCAGACGCTTAACCATCTGAGCCACCCAGGCGCCCCGAAGTGTTCTAAAATTGATCGTGGCAGCGCTTGCACAGCTCCGTGAATGTACTAAAAACCATTTCATTGTACACTTCAAGTGAGGGGGGGATTACATCCCCATAAAGCTGGCTTTTAGCAGAAGGAAAGAAAAGGGAGGTGGAGGGTTGGTCCCAGAGGGCTGGGAAGCCAAGCTGAGTACAGGAGGGAGACACAGTGGGGCGGGGGCAGTTACAGCAGTCTGGGGTGCGGGGCGGGCTGTGCAGTGGACTGCGGCCCCGCTGACGCCCCCTCCCCTGCCTAGGGCGGAACCCCGACAGCAGCTCCTGGCCCCAAGCCGCACCCTGTCTCCCGGCCTGAGGTGCAGTGCTGCATCTCTGGTCAGTTGGGAGTCTGAGATGAAGCACTGTAGCTCGGGAAGGGAGAAGTTGGTCTGCAGCCACCAGCCTGGACATGGTAAGTGGTGGCGGTGCTTGGGGACGCTGGGAAGGATGGGAGCGCTTCCAGCGTCCGTGCGGTCGGCCGAGGAAGTTTCCGGACTCAAGTCCTACCCGTGCCACGATCGGCTTCCCGGTACTTGGCCAAATCCCGACCCCTCCGTGCACCCCAGCCGGTCCATCTGTAACAGAGGTGCTGGGGCATTCGGTGGTGGCCAGTGCCCAACACCCTGCCTCTGCTTTCTCTTTCTGAGCCCGTGGTGGACCCTGCTCATCAGTCAGGGCATCCTTTCTTGAAGAGTTCAGATGCACCTTCAGAATCCTTCTCACCACCAAGTCCTGAATAGCTACTGTTAACGATTCAGAGCTGAAACCCATTTGAAATCCTTCTCACCACCAAGTCCTGGATAGCTACTGTTAACGATTCAGAGCTGAAACCCATTTGTCAGCTGAAACCCAATTTGTGGATTGGACAATTCCTAAAAACCCTTGCATCCCTGAAGCCAAAAGTCCTGAGCTTTGAGTCAGGCTCCTCATTCTTTGGGTGCCTAACCTTGGCTCCAGGCTATTGCCTGAGCCAGTCCAGGCTTTACACACGTGTCCAGCCTGTCTCAGAGGCTTCCGACAAGCAAGGAATAGCAGAGAATCACCGGGCTAAGCACAGTCTTATTTAACCTCCCGACAAGCTTGGACGGTGGCCAGTGTTATTGACCCATTTTACAGATGAGAAGACTGAGGCTCAGTTAAGCAATTCACCCACGGCCATGCAATGATTGTGTCAGCCAGGGTTGTAGCCTAATCTGTCTGCTTTCAGGTTCGTGTTCTTACCCAGTCCAGTGCATGCGATTTTAGAACTGGGGGGTGGGGGAGCAGGAGGAGAATATACTAAACAAATCTGGTCTTCTCCTTTCATCTTGGGTCGCTTTTCACAGACAGACCTAGAGAGTTTCCACTGATCCCATGGACTGCCTTACTCCTATCCCTCCTCCCAAACTGTATCTGTCACACCTGATCCAGGAGGTCCTCTCCTCTCCCATTTGACAGTTGAGGAAAGCTGAGGCTAAGGGGCTTGCTGGAGATCCCCAGGGAGAAAGTTGCCACAGACTTTGCGAACCGGATCTGCCCAGGGTTTAGACTCAAACCCTCCCTCTGGCCGGAGACTCAAGAACACACAGCCCCCAGCAGTCATGGGGGGAAGGGGGCTGGGATGCCACCAGATGGTTTCTGGTCAACAACACGGCCTTCGACTACAGGAAAGGTACTTTCCAGGGCACTTGAAGTTCCAGTCACTGCTCCTGCTGGAGCAATCAGCCAGTCCCGCGATCCGTGGCGTCCACACTGACTCCTGCAGTTGGGACTGGACGCAGAAGAAGACTCTCGCCAGTCCTTAGGGATGTGGCAGGGCCTTGGTGCTGAAGGCCCCTCTCTCACCTTGTCCTCACGGTCCAGTTTTCCCAGGAATCCCTTAGATGCTAAGATGGGGATTCCTGGAAATACTGTTCTTGAGGTCATGGTTTAGCAGCTGGACTCACCTGCCCCCCACCCAGAGCTGTCCCCGTGGGACCTCAGCTCAAGCTCGGGATGAGGCTCAAGTAGGAGGCCGTGCGCTGGAGGTAAGAGGGCTTGCACACGGTGTTCTTGACCTTTAAGCTGCTTTTTCTTTCCATTTTGTCCATTTCGTAACATTCCTATGAGACTGGATGTGGGAACCTCACCACGGCTGTACTCTTGGGAAATTTGTCCAGGCACTCAGCTGAGGAGTGGTTGAACCAGGTCACCATAAAGTATGTGCTTCTTCCGGTCCCCACCCCAGCCCCTCACCCCACTTCCCAGCATGCCCTGTGATGGGGGCCAAGATATGGTATCTACATTACTGATAAACTAATAAACGCACATGAGTTTATTTTAGTAGTTTATTAAATCAGTTAGATAAACTAAAAACCATAAGTCTTAGTTCGATTTGCAATGCAACCACAGAAAAATGAAAATTTTTTCCATCAAAGCCCAGGAGACAAAAAAAAGCTCAGAGCGCCCTCTTGTGGTGACACCTGCCTCTCCTTCCTTCCAGGAGCCCTGGGGCTTCTCTGACACACACAACACACATTCGGACATTCCTTTTGCCCCGATCACTTTGCGCCAGGGAACGAGTTAGCCCGCCCATCATCTCATTACCTATGGTGCCTCCATCACTAAGAGTTTAGTCCTACTTCTATAGCCTGGCTTCGTCCTCAAAGCTCTCAGTGTGGTTGGTGAGGCTGAGAGGTGAAGTGACCAGCCCAAGGTCACCCAGGCAGCCAAAGGCAGAGCCAGAATTGATTCCAAGTTCAATGGCCTATGGCAATTCCTTAGCCAAAAGCAAAAACTACAAAAAAAAAAAAAAAAGAAGAAGAAGAAGAAGAAGACTGTCTGAATAGACACAGGGAATGCCCCAGACCTGAGGTGGTCCTGCTGCTGGACTAAAACTTCTTGCAAACTCTTCCTAGTGCTTTTCATGGAGATGGTAGGGACGGTAGGTGCCATGACCCTAGAATCCTCACCCGTGGATCTCATCCCCATACTCCCAGGGACCAGATGGCTCTCACATGGGGCTCCGGCTGTCTTCCTAGCAGACCATATTGAGGACCTTCACGAAGGATGAGATCCCCTCCTCCTCCTATATAGAGTGGAGCTGGCCTGACCACGGAGATAGCTGACTTGCTCCTGATAAATAATAATAATAATTATTATTATTATTATAATTATAATAGTGTCCATTCATTGACTGTTTACAATTTGCCAGGCATTCCGCTAATCACTTCCCAGGCATTGTCTCATTCAGTCCTTACTACAACCCAGTGAGGTAGGTTCTGTCCTTTACCCTATTTCACAGACGAGGAAGCCAAGGCTCAGAGAGGTTAAGAGACTTGCAAGATCACCCACCTAATAATAAGCTGGGATCACATCAAGTCTGTATTTATGCTTTTAACCTGCCCTTGCGCCCTCCCTCCCATGGACTGGCCTACCGGTTGGCGGGCAGTCTGCCCGGGGCTTCCCCTGGGGGAGAGGGTAAAACAATCCTTTGGTGAGACTCAAGTGGTCCATCCTGTGCCCTGTGATTCTAATAAAGTGCTGGATCCGTGCCTTGTGTCCTGTTTTTTCCTGGGAACATGGGGGAAGGGAGAGAAGGAGAAGGCAAAGAAGAATCTGACAGCCTGTTTTAGTTTGTCTGGACTGTCATAGCAAAGTACGACAGACTGGGGGGCTTAACAAGAGAATTGTATTTTCTCACAGTTCTGGAGGCCGGAAGTCTCAAATCAAGGTGTCAGCAAGGTTGCTTTCTTCTGAGGCCTCTCTCTCTGGCTTGTCGATGGCTGTGTTCTCACTGTGTCCTCGCTTGGTGTGTGTGTCTGTGTCCTAATGTCCTCTTCTTGTGAGCCAGTCATATTGCATTAGGGACCACCAATAACCTCATGTAACCTTAATTACCTCTGTAAAGACTCTCTCTCCAAATACAACCACATTCTGAGTTACTGGGGGTTAGGATTTCAACATGAATTGGGTGGGGGAGGACACAATTCAGCCCAGAACAAAACCCCAGCTGAGATAATCCCCAAATGCTTTCACTTTGCCAACCATTTCCAGGGGCCAGCATAGATACCAATCAGGACCCACATCGGGGCAGTCAGAAGCCCCAGGAAGCTTCCATGCCACGTCTAGGAACACTCGGCTACGGCGGGTTAGGGTAGGAAGAGTCCTACGAGGTAAGATCCATTGGGGTGGGACCAAGGCGCAAGCCGAGGAGCCTAGCCACACGGTGACCTCTCCCCTTCCGTCCCAAAGGTGTGACCGACCAGGTCAAATAGGAAATCACACCTCACATAGGTGTTAGGGTTCAGAGTGAACTCTGGACTTCAGCTGTACCATGGACACCATGGCCAACACTTGGGGTCATTCTAAATACAATCGCTTCCCCTTTAGCATGATCCTCCAAGCTCTGCTAAATTTTGAGGGAAAACAAATCCAACCACCTGACAAAAAACCACTTACCTGACAATTCCCAGATGCACAAAGCCTCCCCACATCTCTCCTTTGCCCCCCAGCACAGGCTGGGAGGAGCGCCTGCATGCCTGCCCTCCTGAGGAGCCGGACGTCCCTGTGGCCACTTGGGAGCCACAGGGAGGGGGTGGGAGAGGCAGGCCGAGGGCGAGCCCCTGTCGTTGTGCACTCCACTCCACTCATCCCTACGACACACCCCCGCCCCCAGTCTGTTCACTTTTGAAACAGGACCCAGTCAGAAGCTCACTGGCCTTGTCCTTGCGGTGGTTCCTTCTAAAACTCCCACAGCACACCCTGGGGAACTTATCGCCAGCTAAGCTGGGCCTTCCTGACAGGGTCCCTCACTGTCACTGAGGTGGCCGGGTGCTGGGGTGGGCAGGAGTAACAGCAACCACCCGACAGAAGGAGGAACCTCTTTATTCACCTCTGTGCGACTCTGCGGGCCTTCACTGGGCCACCACACACGTGCATCTGGCGCTGGGGCTACAGCAGCCAACGAGACAACAGAGGACTCCCGCGTTGTGAGGACAGACTCCATCACACACACACGTATGAGATCCTGCCTTCCCTTGCAGAAGGTCAGTGCTGGGACCCCTTCTGAACACAGCGCTCAAGCAGTAACAGTTTTCAACACCTCCCTAAATGCCACAGGCCTCTGTCCTGTGAGGAGAAGGAATTGGCACCCCTGGGCACAAGTCCGGTGACATGTCCCAAGGACTATTGGCCCAGGCTCTTCCCGCAGGAGAATCTACACCTCCTTTTACTGCTGGGAAGCCTGGACCTGGTCCCTCCTGGAGGAGTGGCTGAGGGGGGCGTGACTGGGGCAAGGGAGAGAGGGTGCCCCCTTGTGGCAGACCCTGGAAAGACAGGCCTCCTTGCTTAGAAGGACTTCCCATTATTACTTATTATCGATGACCATTAGCTGACACATTTACGTAGGATTTTGCATTTCAAAATGCACTTTCCATCACATGACCTCATTTGATCCTTACAATGAGGTGCATGTTGTCACCTTACTTTTACAAAGGCCCAAAGGGTTTAAGCAATACTCATTAAAATAGTACTACTACTACTACTACTAATAAAAATAATGGCACCTGATTTATTGAGCCCTTACTCTGTGCCTGGCCCTGTGAATTTGTTTTATACAAATTATTTCATTTGTGAGACTTGTGGTGGTCCTTATGATACAGATACAGAACAGGTTCCAAGCATTAGACAGGTGTCCAGGGTACCATCACCGGTAAATAGCTCGGTCAGGAAGCAAACCTAGGATCATCTACACCTGCCACAGCCAGGCCAACCATTTCCTTTTTTTTTTTTTTAAAGATTTTATTTATTTATTTGAGAGAGAGAGCATGAGAGGGAGGAGAGTCAGAGGGAGAAGCAGACTCCCTGCCGAGCAGGGAGCCCGATGCGGGACTCGATCCCAGGACTCCAGGATCATGACCTGAGCCGAAGGCAGTCGCTTAACCAACTGAGCCACCCAGGCGCCCCAGGCCAACCATTTCTTATATAACCTTGGAGAGAGGAGTGCCCAGTCTGGTCTTCCAGCTCCCAGATGATTCCCCAGCTGCCTGAGGGTGGGAAGAAGAACCTAGGAGACTTCACCCACCAGGATCGATCCTGCTACAGATCCCAACATACTGTTGGTTCCAAGGGCATGCTGTTTACCTTGAAGCCAAGAGCCCCTCTTGAGGCACCATCGTCTGCCTTCTGGTGTGCCCTGAGGAAATTGGCACCTTTGGCTCAGCAGAGAGAGATTTTACATCCTGTCTCTGGGGAAGGAATCCCCAGCTCCCTGAGAGCTGCTTCTCTCCTATGGAGACAACAGAAAGTCACCCCGAAACTGCTGCAGGATGTCATCTGATGATCAAGACAAAGGAAGTGAAATGGGATGCTCTAGAAAGCTGCTGACCCTGAGGGAGCCTGAGGGAGCCCAGAGGACAGTCCGGTCTGCAGGGGATTACACACCCCAGCAGTCCTGTCATCCTGGCTGGCAGGCTGTACAGGCCAAGGTCATTGCTGTGAAGAGGGGACCCAGGCCTGTCCCTGCATTTCAGATCCAGACAGGGCCTCTCAGGGTCATGGGAGCAGGCAAAGTGGACACCAGCTTATGGGATATGGGAATGGCACTCAAGTGGCTCACTCTGGGACACATAGGGTCATGTCAATTGCACTCCAACTTGTGGGAGGCTGGAAGGAACCACAGCGACATTAATTTAGAGACTCTCCTCTCTGACCCAAGCCATCTGCCACTCCTTCATCCCAGAACTATGTGTTTCCTTGACCTGCTTATCCCAGAACAATTTCTGACAAAGGGGTATACACATCTGCTTGCATACCTCCAGTGACAAGAACCTCACCATCTCACCAGTCAGCTCTAAGTCAGCTTTGTCAGGAGGGCCTTCCCTCGTTGGGGAGAAATTCTTATTTCTCCCATTTCTTCACTGCCTACATTTACACTGCCTTGATTTACAAACAATGGAGCTGGCTTCCTTGGACATCTCTCCTCTAGGCTAAACAAGCCCAGGGCCCCCAGTGGACCTTGGAGACTGAATTTAACTTTGTTTTTCTTCCTGCACAATCAAGCCCTGATTTTAAGACCCCTTCATATCTTTGGGATCAGGACCCCTTTGAGAATCTAGTAAAAGCTGTCAACCATCTCCATGGAAAATAATGCACGTCCACACAAAATGTTATGTATTATGCTGGGGGTTCCATGGGCTCTAAGAACCCTTTCCTTAATGTCATAGTTTCTAGAATGTGGTTGGCCTTCAGGGTTAATTTATGTATTTGACAAGTGTTTAGGGAGGGCCTACTATGTGCCAGGCACTGTTTCAGGTGCCCAGAATGGAAGTGTGAACAAACCAAATCCCAGCTCCAAGAATTTACAGTCTAGAGCAGGAGATAGACACAAACAAGGAAGGCAACACATAAGTCAATTTTATGTCGTGACAAATTCAAGGAGGAAAATGAAATGGCATAGTATAATAAGAAGTGGCAGGATGAGGAGGAGTGTTATTTTAAGTTGGGAGGTCAGAGAGGGCTTGGGGGGTGACATCTGAATAGAGGTCAGAGGACAGTGGGGAAAGAAGGGCCTGGGGGTCAGGCAGGAGTTAGGATGAGTGTCAAGACCCTGAGGCAGAAGGGGCATGGGATCTTCACACAAGGAGACCAGGGAGGCTGCAGTCTGGAGGGGAGGGGGCATGAGATGGGGTTCGAGGGGCACATGGGCCAGGCGGGAGTGGCCCCGGGGGGCCACTGCGTCTAAGTGCAGTGAGTGACACTACCAGATACATTTTGAAAGGTCACTCTTAAATGGGGCTGGGCGATCAAAACGCATTCCCCTTTCCCGTTTTCTTTTTCTTTTTTTTTAAGCTCTAGATCGAGTCACGTGCTCTACAGATGGAGCCGGCCAGGCGCCCCTCCCCTTTCACATCGTCCTGTCTCTATGAAGAAATCCTAGGAAAATAGAAAAGAAACTAGTAACAGGGGTTACCTAGAAAAGCAAGACTTCCCAGCATTTACATTTTATATTAGTGTAACCCCAGGTGTGTATCCCCTGCATTCCTGAGGCCTGCCGTAACAGGTGACCACAAACCGGCTGGCCCGCCACAATGGAAATGTCGTGTCCCCTAGTTCCAGAGGCCAGAAATCTGAAATCAAGGCAATGGCAGGCCCCGATCCCTCTGAAGGCGCTAGGGAAGCTCCTTTGCCTTGCTTCTTCTATCTTCTGGTGGTTTCCTTGGCCGGAGGCCACATCACTCCAATCTCTGCCCGGAATTGCCTCCTCCTCTTCTGTCTGGCAAATCTCCCCTGCGTGTCTCTTGTAAGGGTACTTATCACTGAATCAGGGCCCACCCAGAAAACCCAGGGTGAACTCTTCGTCTCAAGATCCTTAACTTAGGGGCGCCTGGGTGGCTCAGTCGGTTGACTGTCTGCCTTCGGCTCAGGTCATGATCCCAGGGTCCTGGGATCGAGCCCCGCATCAGGCTCCCTGCTCATCGGAAGCCTGCTTCTCCCTCTGCCTGCCACTCCCCCTGCTTGTGCTCTCTCTCTCTCTCTCTCTGTGTCTCTATCAAATAAATAAAATTTTTAAATCTTTTTTTTTTAAAGATTTTATTTATTTATTTATAGGACAGAGAGAGACACAGCGAGAGAGGGAACACAAGCAGGGGAAGTGGAAGAGGGAGAAGCAGGCTTCCCGCCAAGCAGGGAGCCCGATGTGGGGCTCGATCCCAGGACCCTGGGATCATGACCCGAGCCGAAGGCAGACGCTTAACAACTGAGCCACCCAGGTACCCCCAAATTTTTAAATCTTAAAAAAAAAAAAAGATCTTTAACTTAATCACATCTGTAAAAACCCTTTTTCCGAATAAGGTCATGTTCACAGATTCTACGAACAGATCTGAACATACCTTTGGGGGTACCACCATTCCACTCATCACAATACCTCTTCCAAAAGATCAGAGTCAACTTTAAAACTTTGTTCTGGCTCTGGGGTGGCCAGTAGACTGTAGGGTGTCAGGGTGGAGACAGCAGGAGAGGAGGGAGGTGGAGAGAGGTGGGTATATGTGGGAGCAAAGGCCCATAGGATTCCAGAGGGATCTGAGGTGGGAGGGGAGGGAAGGTCAGAGAGCAGCATGCCAAACCCCCCACCACCCCCACCCCACCCCATCCCCGGGGCTGGCTTGAACAAATAGGCAGGCTTTGGTGCCTTCACTGAAGCTGAGAAGATTGGAGGACATGGGAGCTCCAGGGAGGGGGGAGATGACACATGGGAGGGAGAAGTTTCAGACTTTTCATGGGAGAAGGTACCATATAGGTTGCTGGATGCACACGTGGTGAGGGCTCTGAATGCCTTTAAGGGAAGGGAAGCCTCAGGCAGACAGAGGACAGGCCCAGGCGACAGAAACCCCATCACTTCCCTCGTTTTGAAAGCTCAGCATCGACTCATGCAAGCCTGGGCTGCAGCCACATCCCAGAGGCGGCTGTGACTCAGCCTGGGAGTGTAGGTTTCTCCCGTCCTACACTTAAGCAACCAGTTCTTTTAATCTAAATGCAAGACTTCCATCTCCAGTGTAAATTTCGGGATCCCTATGACTAATCTTTGCACATAATCCCACCTCCCAAACCAGACAGGGCAGTACGCATAGTATGATTGCATTTCTGTGGGAGGGAGAAACAACTCTCTTTATGTGTATATATAATGATTGCAAACCCTCACTGACATGGGATGCTGGGCACTGCTTCGTTTCATTGTGTCTATGATCACTGCTCCCCTCCTCATTTATGCCCACTTGTGGACAGCAGGGCATACTGAAAGTGCAAGGAGATACCTCCAAAGCTGTGAATAGTGGTTGGTTCTGAGAAGGATGTGGGAGGGAGTACGTATTATGTAGTCTGCATTGCTTTGAATCCTCTTCAAGGAACATGCTTCTTTAATTACAAAATATGCATTTGGTCATCAAAAATCTGGAATAACATACACGGAAATGTCAACAGCGGTTACATCTGGGGCACATGAATCTGGGAAACTGTCTACCTTCTACACTCTACAGTTTGGTGGTATTTGAACTTTATGCAGTGAGCAGAGACTGCTTTTGTAAGCAGAAAGACCAATTAAGACCTAACAAAAAAAGAAGCGTAAAGAGGAAGAGGTGAGTCAGCAGCTCTTCTGGGATCCCCAGCAGCTTCAGGAGGGGCCCCGCCTAACTTCACAAGCCCATTTTCCTCCTGTCCCCCTCCATCCCCACTGCACACATCCTTACTGGAGAGCCTGTGCCTGGCCCGGGCACCAACTGTTCCTGCCTTTCTCCCTCACAACCTCTAAACCAGGCGCTGCCGATCCCGGCCCACAGGGCCCTCACCCTCCTTTAGCAGCTCTGTAGTCTAGGGAATCCCTTCCTGTACCAGCTCACATTTAATCCTCCCAGTGACGCTGTGAGGTGGATATTCTCATGCCCATTGCACAGATGCGGAAACTGAGGCTCAGCAAAACTCAGCTCCTTGCCCAAAGCCACAGAGCGAGACTGTGATTGTATCTGGGCCCCAATTCCCAGGCCAGCTTCACCAATGCTGCATCGGGTTCAAGCTCATGTTGGGAACTTGAGTCTCAGGATGTAAAACAGACCTGTTGAATCTTGCTTAGACACATGAAAGGGCAGGTGTGCTCAAGAACCCACAGCCATGGGCGCCTGGGTGGCTCAGTCGGTTTAGCGACTACCTTCGGCTCAGGTCATGATCCCAGGGTCCTGGGATCGAGTCCCACATCGGGCTCCCCGCAGAGCAACTCCCCGAGTTGCTTCTCAACCTCTCCCACTCCCCCTGCTTGTGTTCCCTCTCTCGCTGTGTCTCTCTGTCAACTAAATAAATAAAATCTTAAAAAAAAAAAAAAAAAAGAACCCACAGCCAGGCAGCTGAGACCGGCCGGAGCCTTGCCTGGCACTGCCCAGGCCTGGGGCTGAGCCTGAAGTGAGAGCAGAATGGAAGGCTGTCGGGCCCAGATGGAGAAGGGTGGGAAAAGGCAATAGGAAAGGGGGCGGACAGCCCGTGTGCTTACCAGACAGGAGCAGGCAAACCCTACCGTCTAGGAGAGTGGGTAGGGCATGGGCCGGGGCAGGATCCTGCATAGGACTCTGAGCAAATCACGTAGTGCCTCTGGGCCTCCGTTCTCTCATCTGGAAAATGGGCATTATACCACCTTAGAGCATAGTTCTGAGGACGAAGTGAGGAATCCTTGTGATGCATTCAGCATGATGTCCGGACATAAATACAGGCTAAAAAATGCTTCTTGCTGTTGGTGAGTGAACTGGTTTGCTCAAACCCATTCAGTTCCTTTTGATGAACATACACTAAGAGCCTGCTCTGAGCCTGACCCTGGCGATACAGAGATAAGATGAACGAAGCTCCTGTTCTCACTTACCTTACGAGCCCTCAGGGGAGGCTAGCCCAGAAGGAAGCCCACCATTCCTGTGGGCCTACAGTGTGGAGGAATAATGATGGGGGTGGAGTTAGACAGATGCTGTGGGACCTCGAATGCCAGGCTAAACCATCTGGGCCTTCTCGTGTCTGCCTGGGAGCCATAGCAGGTCTTAGAGCAGGGGAGTGGCCGACCCAGTCACCTCACTTGGAAATGGAGTCTTGCTGCCTGCAGCCGGCAGGGCTTCTGAGCTGTCGAGGCAGGAACAGTGAGGGAAAAGGGTGGGACACGGAGGCCTACCCTGGGGCGGGGACAGTCTTGGCTGCAGGGAAGGGTGCGGGTGGCCTGGGTGAGGCCACACGGAGGGTCAGGGAGGGGTTCAGCCTTGGAGAAAGCGGCAGGGGACGAATCCCTTCCGACTCAAGCAAAGGCGGAGCTACTGGGTCTACTTGGGGAGGGGGCTGATCATTAGAGTCTATCTCAGGTGATCTCATTTCCTTTCTGCTTTTGTGTGTTTCCCCTTTCCTACACTGAGTAACTAGAAGAGACGGGGCAAGCCATCACTGTCTGGGAGCCCCAGGGCAGGAATCAGGTGGCCTGTGTCACCCAAGGGCAGGGGAGCTGCTCTGGGGCAGCCGGAGAGAACAAGCCGGACTCGGGGGAGTGAGCTCCAGGGACCAGGGGAAGAGCCTGGGCAGCCTGGCCCCTCTGAAGCTCAGTGCCTTCAGGGTCCCCGGGGGACAATGACACCATGGTAGAGGCAGGGGGTGGAGTGGAGGTGTCTGGGCTCCCCCGCCCCCAACCCTCTGGCTCCAGGCATGTCTGTGTCCGGGTCCTCTTCCTCCCAGACATGGGCCAGCTCAGCACAATCCCGCAGGGTGCCTGGCAGGGTGCCCAGAAAGGCAGGCCGGGGTCCAGCCCCTGGCTGCCTGCCCCCTCAGCCTCCATTGGCCCAGTTGCCCCAATTCGGGACAGCCTATTTCTCCTGGGGCAGCCCCGTCAAATGGGAAAGTCTGGCTCATGTTTATCAGGAAAAGACCAAGACTCACTCCAGCAAGAAGCCGTGGCAGAAGCTCTGTCCCGTCACTTGGTGGGTTCGGCATGAGCCCCGCATATGCCACCAGCTGACTGAGTTCCCCTTTCTGGGCCTCAGTTTGCCCTTTGACTCCTGAGCCAATCCATGCATTCATTCCCACGCACCGCCCCCCCCCCGTGGGCATCTACTGAGTGTCAGACCTGCAGATGGCATTCAAGAGACAGTGAACCCAGATCCCAGGACTTGGGGAGTGTCCGGCCTGCTAACGCCCTCGGCGGGCCCGGGGTGCTGGGGACACCGGGCGGGGTGGGGGAATGCTGCGCTTTGCGTGAGGATGGGAGCCGTGCTTCCCGCTGCATCCGCCGCCACAGGCGCCCAGAAGAGGGCGGCAGAGAGCGGGCTCCGAGCTGCAGGGAGCCCGTGACCTTGGCAGTCCGCGAAGGCGGAGGCCTGGGGATTTTCAGGCTCACTGCTGTCAGGAAAAAGTTTCACAAGTGCCTCCCGCACAGCAGCGTTTTCTCGGTTCCGGGCCCCGGGCAGCCGACACCCCCACACTCTGCAGTGGCAGGGCAGGCTGGGGGGGGCGGGGGGGCAGTCCAGGGATGAGGCAGGAATGCCCGGCTGGGACCACACCCGGGAGGGGGCAGTGGAAAGGCCAGGGAGGGCAGCCCCGCCGGGTCACCCGTGGGCGGGGTGACCGTGCCCCCGGGGCTTGGGCTCGTCCTGGGAGCACCGGGCACCCTGCAGGTCTTTGCCTCGTTTTCTAAAGATCCTGGGGGTGCTGTGGAGGACAGACTCAACAGGCACACAGACACACACTTGTGTTCTCACGCCCCCGGCCGCACACTCAGACACGCACACACTGACACATTCTCACACACTCGGATGCGCGCACACGGACACATCCAGGTATCCACGAACACACATTTCCGGATCACACTTAACACTTTCACACAAACACCCACACGCGAATGCACCCCCAGCTCGCACTCTCACCGGTATGCTCATACTCACTCGGGTGTATACACTCAGCTCACACATTCACACTCTCAAACGCATGCAAACACACACCCGTGTACACACAACTCCCACAGTGCTCACGTACACAACTCACATGTATTCAGTCACACACGTTCACACACATTCGGCCCCGCCCGGAGATGAGCGGGTGGAGCCGGCGGGAGTGGGGGGTGGTGTCTGTGAGCTCTGGGGTGTGCCGGGGTTCCAGAGCTGGTCCCAGCTCTCAGCATCTGTGACCCACTGCTTCCCCCTGCCCACTTCCTAAAGGGATTTGAGATGGTTTAGAAGGTTAAATCCTGCCCCCAAACAGGAGGGTAGGAGCCTCAAAATCATTACCCTTGCTTCTCCAGGCCCAGGGCCTTCTAACCTTGTAAGGACCCGGGGGTCTGTAGTTGCCCCAGGCCCAGCCCTGCCCGACCATCCCACTGCACTCTCTCTCCTCCCATTTGTCCCTGCTCTGTGCCAGCATGACCAGCGCCACCTGGGCTGCCCTGGGGCCACCAGGCTCTGCTCCCCCTCCCTCCTCCCTGAAGACTGCTGGGCTGGAGGACATTTGCACAACGTCCTCCCAAAGGGTGTTTGTCATTCACCATCGCATAGGCCCCTGGGCTGAAATCTGGGCTTTGAGCTCTCTCTTCCTCAAGGTGAGTTCCCTGCCACCCAGGACCCTGCAGTGCTGAAGCAGAGTGCCTCCCCTCATTGTTCTAGATTCTCAGTCCTCATGCTCTGCTCTTCCGACCCTCGGTCCCTACACAACCCGCCACCACTTCTCAATGAGGGGATAAGTTCCTGGAATTCAAATAAGCTACCCAGTGACACATCCTGATACTCCAAAGTTGCTCACGTGGGTATTTCAGTCAGCTCGTGCTGTATAACAAACCAACTCAAAACTCGGTGGCTTAAGGGGTGCATGCATGGCTCAGTCGGTTAGGCGTCTGACTCTCGGCTTCAGCTCAGGTCATGATCTCATGGGTCGTGGGATCAAGCCCCGAGACCAGCTCCACGCTCAGCAGGGAGTCTGCTTAAAGAGTCTCTCCCCCTGCCCCACCCCCCACTACTGCAAGTACGTGCACACACTCTCTGAAATAAATACATAAATCTTAAACAAATAAAAACAGCAATTTATTATTTCTCATGATTCTGTGGGTGGGCTGGGCTCATCTGGGTAGTTTTTCTGCTCCACATGGTGTTGGCGCTCAGGCAGGTGCATTCAGCGGCTTCCAGCTGGACTGACTTCAGGCATGGCTGGATCCGAAGGCCCAGGTAATGTCCTCAGGACTGCGTCACACTTTGTGTTCAGTGCTCTGCTTGGCTGGGACTAGGAAGTCCAACATGGCTTCCCTTACATGGTTGGTGCTGTCAGTATGGTGAATGGAATATCTAGAGGCTGCCCAGGCCTCCTCTCTCATATGGTCCCTCCAGTAGGGTGGCCAGACTTCTTTACACGGCAGCTCAGGGTGTAAGAGAGCAAAAGCAGAAGCCGCAACCCTCTAAGACCTAAGCTTGGAACGAGCACAGCGCCACTGAAGCCTCTGTTGGTCAAAGCAAGTCATACAGCAAGCCAGGCTTCATGACTTAAGGAGCGGGAAAATGGACGTCACCACAGTGCGGGGACTGTCACACACACACAGCTGAGAAGAGTCATTGGCAACCGCTTCTGCAGGCACTCCACCACCACGGTGTGCGCATTAAGCTCCCAACACGTTTCCTAGGAAAGAAACTGAGCAGCACGTATATCCAGCCCCTGGCATGATTTTACATTCCTCATCACAAAATTCCTATCTCCACTTCGAGGGCGAATTACATTTTGGTTAGTGTATTATGGGGGGCTATTCCATCTGCAAGTGATGGGAACCCAGCTCCAACTGTCTTGAGCCAAAAAGATAACGTATTGACTCATATGCTGGGAAATTCAGGGATGAACATGGCTGGATCCAGAAGCTCAGATCATGTCATCAGGCATGTGTCACACTTTCCATCCTTGCTCCTCTGTCCTCTGTGTTGCCCTTTTCCCCTTATTCTCAAGCAAGCTCATTCTACAAGATGCAAAGATGAGGTCACCAGCAAATTAAAAAAAATAAGAAGAAGAAGATTTTTTTTAAAAAAAGGAGTTGGTGTCTGGCATGTTCAGTCAGTGGAACATATAACTCTTGATCTCAGGTTTGTGAGTTTAAGCGCTACAATGGGTTAGAGATTACTTAAAAATAAATTAATTAATAAAATAAAATAAAATAAAAATGGTCCCCATCAACTTCAGATTTGCATCATATCAGTTTTGTACCTCCCACGGAAAAAATGATATCCCCCACCCCTCAATAATTTCAGCAAAAGAACCAGGGGTGTCATTCAATGACACGGACTTCACCATGATCCAATCTAGGAAACAATCATCGAGACTCCATTTAGCAGGCCTGGGTACTGTGCCCTCCCCCTAAAGGAGAAGAAGGGGTGAAATTAGCCCCAGCAGAAGAACCACATGGACTGAAAGCAAAAGAAAAGCAGGTGATGTTACCATAGGAGGAGGAGGGCAAACACAACAGAGCGCCACTGCATTATGCACTTGGTTAACAGAGAAAGAAAATCATATGAGCTCAGCTGGAGATAAGCCTTTTCCTGATTCTGAATTCCAGAATGGATGTCTTTGTCGGAGTTAAATCCAGGGCATTTCCCAACATGGCAGACAACAGCTTCACCTCCATTTTTGCAGAGATAATGGAAATATCCTTCAAGTATGCGTTTCATAAATTCCCAACCTGTGAAAGTCAATGACAGAACATTTCATTGCCCCAAGGAAAGGCAATTTTGTAGGTCGCTGAGCTCACAGGTTCCCAGTGAGAAGCTTCCAAATGTCAGGGTGGTGTTCAGTCAGCCTGAAGAACAGAGAGGCTGTCCCTCCTCTCACATCAGGCATCTCTGCAAGCCTTCCCTGCCTTCCCTCAGCAGTCTCAGCGTGTCCTATGCCACTCAAATACCTGCTTTGGGTCAAGAGCAAGGGTTCAGACTTTGGCTACAGTGATAGAAGGTCAAGACTCACAAACTACTGAACTTTTAGAGCTGAAAGAGATCAGAAATATCATGCTAATTCTTCCATTCTCCCCTTCCACAAAGATGGACTTATTAGCTTGAATGGTAGCTACCCAGCATAAAGACTATATTTCCCATCCTCCTTTGCCACTAGGCATGGCCATGTGACTTAGTTCTGGCCAATGGGATGCAAACATAAACATCACCTGGGAGCTTCTGAGGCTCTTCTTTTGCCCTTTCTATCTTTGTCCCCTCATCTTTCTTTTCTTTTCTTTTCTTTTTTTTTTAATTTTTTAAGTAATCTCTACACCCAGTGTAGGGCTTGAACTCACAACCCCAAGACCAAGAGTCTCACGCTCCACCAACTGAGCCAGCCAGGTGCCCCTTCCTTTCATCTTTCTGACTCTTTCCTATCTTCCGTCTTCCTGGAATGTGGGTATGATGGCCACCATTTTGTACCATGAGGAATAGGGCCACACCATAGCGAAGGTGGATGTGAACCAGAAGGATTTAGAGAGCCACTAAGCAGCCCTGGACCACCCATCTTTGTATTTCTTTGGAGGTATAAATAAGCATCCAAGTTGTGTAAGCCATTATTGTTTTGTACTTATGTTTCCTGTAGTCAAATCTAATCCTAGTTGATGACATTATCTCTTCTGACTTTCCCATGTCATTTACCACCATCCCCCAAATATACAGAATTCTCTCCAAACCATTGCTTCAAGGATAATTTGTCTAGCTCACACAACTGCCACCTCTCAAGGTCATTTCATCTCAGGAATAGAATTGTTGGGGATGTGTTAGAAAATTCTTACTCATCTTCATTCATTCCATCTGCATATAGCCAAGCGCTCAGGACAGCCAGAGTCCTGCTGATGGCGCTCGCTCATGGGCTCCCAGGACTTCTTTTCTCTGATTCTCTTCCTTCCTCACAGGGCCTGCCTGCTTTCAGCACATTCCTCATGCCATTTCCCAGAGCCCAATGGGAAAAGATGCCCACGTCCACGGTGCCCTGGCACATGGGTGAGGCTTTGGGTTTGCATGGGGCTTTTGATTCTGTGATGCAGTAATATTATATATCAATGCAAGTGGAGATACTTGGAATATGTGATAAGAATTCCTCACAGTTGCCTAGCAGCTTACACACTTGATAGTAATAGTAATAATAGAGATAGCAATAATAACATCCCCTTTACAGAAATTTAAAGGAATACATAAAATGTAACATGAAAATGCAAAGTAAAAATAGGAGCAGGATGGGTCACCTGGCTGACTCAGTCAGCGAAGGATGTGATTCTCGATTGTGAGTTCAAGCGCCCCATGTTGGGTGTAGAGATTACTTAAAAATAAAATCTTAAAAAAAGTAAGAGCAGAAGAATAAGGAAGGAGGACGGGTCAAAAAATATAATCAGACCAATAAATATCAATCATCTACGCACAGAGCACAACTAGATACTTTGCTGCTATTTATCGAGTGCTTATCCTTCACAAGGTCCTGAAATAAACAGGGGGCGCTGTGTGATTACATTCCCACAAGTCTCGTGGCAGTTAAATATTATTATTGCTAATTTGCAGATGATGACAATGAACCTCGGGGAGGTTAAGAGCCCTTTCTAAGGTCTCTTGGGCACTAATGGTCGAGTCGGCTCCTTGACCCCCACGCTCCCCACCGTCTTTCCTCCTCATTCCTTTAGGCAGACTGGCACCGCAACCTGGAACACTTTTCCCTGCCCCTTTCTTGGTGACACTGGCACTTTCTCCTCCATATCTCAGCTTAAAAGTCACCTCCTGGGTGAGGCCTCCCCTGACCTCTGATCTCTTCCCTCTTGGATAGTTCATTCACAATAAGTCTCCTCAGCACACACCACAGTTTATAATTAGGTGTTTCTTCAACCCCCATCCCCCTGCCCTGTGAGGCCAGGGATTGCATCTGTCTTGGCTGCTGCTGAGTCAGCCGCACCTAGAACAGAGCCTGGCACATTCCAGAGCTGAAAGCGTGGTGAATGAACGATAACCAGTGTCTGTGGCCACCAGGTTACCCTACCTTCCAGGAGGCCTCACGGAGGCTCTGGCTCCTGGGACCAAAGGGTCCCTCAGAGCTCGCCTCGTCCCATCCCTGCTTCCTAGAAAAGGGGAAACTGAGGCCAGAGAAGGCAAGGGACTTGTCAGGGCCCCTCAGTGGCTAGACACAGAGCTGGGGGGACAGCAGGGGCCTGGTTCCGGGCCGAGGGACTGACACCAGTGGGCACCCTCAACTGGGTCAGGTTTGTATCTGTGAAGGGATGAAGTAAGGTGGAATGCCCCCTAATGTGGCGGGTAGGAGGGGCTGCCTAAAACAATGTGGCCAACCCAGGAAGGAAGTGGAGAGGCCTGCTGGCCTGGCTGGGAAGGAATCCAGCAGGGGCCTTGCTCGGTTTCCTCCCAGCACCGGGGGAAGTAAACACATTCCGAGGCTGTGCAGGCATTCACGGGCCCGCGCCACCCCACCAGCTGCCGGGGCCTCAGGTCCCTGGCTAGTGGCCTGTTGTGTTACAGAAGGGAGGGCCCAGAGAGGGCACATGACTCACCCAGGGTCAGAGCGGTAGCTGCCTCTGCCCCAGAGCACAGAGGTGAAAAGGACACAGCGTATCTCTCCCCTCCCCAATCCTGGATGGGGCTGCTCAGATGCCCAGGGACTGCTGGGCGAGCTCCCAGCCAGGGTGGGGGCCTCTCTGAGCATCAGCATCTGGTCTTGGCGAGGACTGTGAGGAGGAGGGCACTGGGGCGGACTCCACTGGCAAGGACTGTGAGGAGGAGGGCACTGGGGCCCCCTGACGAAGCAGGAAGGGCCTCTAGGGAAGCCCCTGGCCCTACCTCCCTACTGTGCAGATGAGGACAGCAAGGCCCCGAGGGCAGGGCCCGGCCCCAGCTGCACAGCAGGAGAGGGACTAAGCAAAGACCAGAACCCAGGTCCTGTGGAGAATGGCTTCGCGTGCGCGCGTGTGTGTCTGTGTGTCTGTGTGTCCCTGACACCGCCCATCCTCTTCGGCCCTCACCCCGCCCCCTCCTCCCCTCAGCCCTGTCTGGCCCTCCGGACACACTGATTCTTCTGCCCAGAATTCCCTCCTTGACCCTTCTGGACCAGGCAAACTCCCACCCGTACTTCAAACCCGGTCTGAGCTTTCCCACCACGCAGAGCAGCCGGCCTGGGGGCAGGGAGGGTCCTGCGGCGGCTGCGGTCCTGGGGGACCCATGCCGGGCCTCCGATCCCAGAGGCCGGAAACCTGGCTCTGGGCAGCAGGTGGGGCTGATTCACATGGGAAGACAGGGCGGGTTGGGTGTGACCCGTGTGTAAAAAGTCTGAGTGCCTCCTGAGAAGTGCCTTGGTTCTGGGCTGGGAGAGCGGGTCCTGATTTGCCTCTCCCTGGGCTGTGGGACCTGGAGGGAGTTCTTCCACCCCTGAGGGAGATCTCATCAAGACACAGAGTCCTGGGTCTAGAGCTAGAAGCACGAGGCAGTTTTCTTTCTCTTTTTTTTCCATCATATATATTTTTCCTGCAATACATAGCTTTATTATTAACTTTTAAGGCAAAATTTATATACCATGAAATGTACAGATTTTAGTGTACAATTTGATAAGTTTTATCAAATGTATATGCCTATCAAATCAACACTCCAAGTTTTCAACTCTTGTGCCAGCTGCAGCTGATTAATAGTAGAGCTGTCTGGGGTGGCTGGGTTAAGGAGGATTCAGAGGGAGGGCGTCTGGTGGTAGACCTGTCACTTACTTGATACCGGTAGGCTGGGCATCTCTGAGGTCCCTTCCTGTCCTGATGAACATACC
>NC_138375.1:37978494-38079187 GCF_054177405.1 Leptonychotes weddellii
TGTTGGCTCCAGATAAACATTCTTTCCAGCTTGTTTCCCCCACTGCTTTTCTTCCTGAGCTGCCACTGGCTTATTCTGGCCAGGTCAGCAGAGAACAGGCCTCTGCAAGCATGCGGCTAAGCGGCTTCCTGCCTGCCGCCAGGAGGGGCTGAGAGCGCTGGGCTGGAGAACGAGAGGAGGAGGGCTGGGAGGCTGAAGTCCGTCCCGCGCGATAAGCAGCCTTGGACGTTGCCCGGAGAAGGAATTTCCTGTTGCTGCTCCCTTTCTCCCTTGTGCGTGTGGCTCCCGTCCTTCCTCCAGCGCCACGGTGTCTGGGCCCTCAGAGGGCTCAGTAGGTCAGAGAGGCCCTCTGGAGTTTCTCGCGGGTAAAATGGGAGCTAGAGCACTGAACTCATTTTGATAGGTGATGGCTAAGAAATTTTACCGGGTTGACTAGTGCACCCCCCTCCCCCAAATTCACATCCACCTGGAACTTGTGAATGTGACCTTCTTTGGAAATAGGGTCTTGGCGGGTGTAATCCAGTTAAGATGGGTCTTGCTGGGTCAGGGTGGGCCCCAAATCCGACATGCCTGGGGTCCTCATGGGAAATTTGGACACAGAGACAACATGGAGATACCCACAGAGAGAAGCCATGTGAAGACAGAGTGATACCGTCCCAAGCCAGGGAACGCTGGAAGCTACCAGAAGCTGGAAGAAGCCGGGAATGATTCTCCCCCACTGGCTTTGGAAGAAGCGTGGTCTAGCTGACACCTTGATTCTGGATTTTGGCCTCGGGAGCCGTGGGAGCATACATCTGTGTTTCGAGCCGCGCGGTCGGTGGTGATTCGGTGTAGCAGGCCCTCAGTAGGGGCAACTCAGGACGACGGCTCCTGGCCGGGCCTCCTCCCTCCATCCCTGTGCCCCCCCCCCGGCCCGCCCCCGAGCCCAGCGGTCTTCCTGACTCCCAGCCCTGACTGCCTCCCCGCCTCGGGCACAGGCCCTGTCACTGCCATGCCTGGCCGGCTGCGCACAAGGTTCGGGGCAGGTCAAGACGTGTGGGGGCAGATGCCGTTCTCACCAAGGTTGCCTGAGATCAGGCCCAAAAAAGACCGGTTCTCCCACAGCATGGAAGACCAAGGTGGGCGCGGGCCCTCAGTGGCCCCCAGATTCTAGCATCTGCCAGGGCAGGGGCGAGTCCACTTTGTCCCTTCAGCACCTGGCGCAAGGCCTGACATTTAGCAGCACTCGCTGTACCCCAGGCCCCGGTCTCAGTGCTCATATTTATCCCTCACAGCAGCCCTGTGACATGCCATCAATGCCCCTATTCTACATCTGAGGAAACTGAGGCACACAGAGCCTACATGACTTGCCCAAAGTCACCCAACTGGAACATGGCAGAGCCAGGATTCAAACCCAGGTGGTGTGGCTGGCGTGCCCGGAATTTGATCTCCTCATCATCAATATTTATTGAATTAACAAAAGGCTAGGGGCACCTGGGTGGCTCAGTTGGTTAAGCATCTGCCTTTGGCTCAGGTCATGATCTCAGGGTCATGGGATCGAGTCCCGTGTAAGGCTTCATGCTCAGCAGGGAGTCTGCTTCTCCCTCTCCCTCTCCCTCTCCCTCTGCCACTGCACATGCTCTCTCTCTCTCAAATAAATAAAATCTTAAAAAAAAAAAAAAAAGGCTAAAGCCAGGGTGCTGCTCATGACGGATTCACACATGTTCTCTGAGGGCCCAGTCCCCAGGGAGGATGCCACGCTCCACCCGAAGTGGCCCAGGAGTTAGGCCCAGGGCTAAGACCCCAGCGGGCCTAAAAGGCCCAGGCCCTTGACACAGGAAAAAATCCTTTGGCCAGAAACAGATTCAGAGGATTATGGGTGCAGATTAGTGATAAACCAGCAAGCATGCTTCTGCACTCCCACACCTCGGCTGGTGTGGTGGCTGCAGGAGCTGGAGGTTGTCACATGATTAACCCCACTCGCTCCTGTCATCTTTTTCTCTCTACTTGTTTGTTGATCTTACAACTTCTGTTGTTACTGTTTTTACTCAGCCAGCGGTTCTACTCTTTGCCTTCTACTCACCTTCCCCGAGAGGATCTACTCGGTTCAATTAATATTCCCACCAGGCCACCTCAGCGGCTGGTGAATCAGCCTCTGGGTCCCCACCCACAGTCCTGAGCCAGGGAGCCGGGGGGCGTGTGACACTAACATGGCTACTTCTTGAGGAGGCCGTGGGAGTGGCAGGCATGTGGAAGCTGGTTTGGACCGAGCACAACCAAGAGGTCGTACCGTCTATTCCGTTCATGCCTCAGCTTCCCCTCCAAACTGGAGAGCCCAGTTCCCTCTCGGGGGCTCCCCTCAACCCCAGTGAGGGGCACCCACTGACTAGAGGCAGGATGTCATTTGGAGGCAAACCCACCATTCCTTCCTCTCCAACCGAGGCGGGCATTACCAGCTGATTGCAGCACCCCACCCTTTCCGTTCGCTGAGCACAGAATCAGACTCAGAATCAGCCATCCCCAAGCAATTCCAGCTGGCAGGAAAGAACTCGACAGGGCGGCTTGATCTCCGGAGCTGCTTGGGGCGCTGGCGCGTCCATCTGAGTCAGCACTCCTGCCTAAGCAAGGCACGTAGCCCGGCAGGGGCTAGGACCATGGTCAGTGGTCCTGGGGTAGAGGTTCTAACTACTCTAACCCTTAGGACGGCAGCCTCAGCCAGGCTTGTGAGGGGACACCCAGGCCCAGGGCAAGGCTGGGGGCCGGACGCTGACTCACTGGCCCTGGTCTGAAGTTCATCATCTGATCTTCTTCTGTCTCTGCCCCTTCTGTGAGTCAAACAGGCAGCTTCCCCCACATCACAGAGGTGTTCGTCTGCCAGCTCGCTGAGACCTGCCCAGCGTTTCGATAGGATACCAAAGCATCAACCCTGGGCCCACCCCAGGGGCACCCAGACTGCCTGGGAAGGCACCCACTATGTCACATGGGGACCATTATGCTTTGGGAAATCACTGGGCTTCTCAGAGCCTTCAGATGGTCTTCATGTGGTTCATGTGGTCTGCGAATCAATGAGAGCAGGACAACTGTGCAAGCTTTCTCGAATTATGGGACTTACTTTGATAGATGGACTATACGGGAAGGGAAAAAACTTTATCTGATAGAACCAATCCTTGTACATAAAACAGATTTGCATTATTATAATAAAAGAATGTAAGACCTCCCAAACAAGACAAAACAAAAAACCTTTATCCACCTGTGGAAGGAGACAGAAATGAGGGAAAGGGGCTGTGCCTAAGGAAAACGGGCCATGGTGAAAAGGATCCGGGATGAGGAGCTTAGGGCTAAATCGGGACTAGGACCCTCGTTTCCTGCCAGATTTTTCCGCGTGAGAGCACAGGCCCCAGTCCTGCCAGGTTTTCCAATTTTTCAACAGAAGACAAAATTTCAGATTTTTATGTGAAATACTTCTACTTATTTTTCTTTTTAAAGGTTTTATTTATTTATTTGGCAAAGAGAGAGAGAGAGAGATCACATGAGGCAGGGGAGAGGCAGAGAAGCAGACTCCTCGCCGAGCAGGGAGCCCGATGCGGGGCTCGATCCCAGGACCCTGGGATCATGACCTGAGCCGAAGGCAGACACTTAACCCACTGAGCCACCCAGGCGCCCTGAAATACTTTTACTTTTAAACTGTGACAACTAATTCAAACTGGGCATTCATTTTACTTGAGGCATTTGATTTGTACATGATTAATATCCTTGGAGGAAGAATCCCAGGCTTTTCCTCCCAGTGTTTTCCATGAGCCTCCTTCATGATGAGTGCCGAAGATGTCAGCTCCATGAAACCAAGCTTCTGGATGGCGGCAATTCTCACACCCTTTGCCCAGACCTCCGAGTTGTGCCAGGCCTCTGGGCTGCTGACGAGGTGCGGTGAGGACCGGAGAGGTTTTCCCAGAGCCGCACTCAGCCAGATGCTCACAGTCGCCATTACCACCTGCTTCCTCATCACAGAAACCAGGCGTTTCCTGACCAGCCCCAGATGTCTCTTCCCTTCTTGGTCTTTTCAGAGTCCTGAGTGACCAGCCACAATGCCCATGCATCCCCTTGGGTCAGTGGCTCCAAGCAGGGGCACGGGAAGAGGGTGACGTGTGGTCAGTACAGAGAGTACTGGTCAGTGAAAATACGTCATAGCATTTCTTTTTCTTTTTTTTTTTTATTTATTTATTTGAGAGACAGAGGATGAGAGACAGAGAGCAGGAGAGGGAGGAGGGTCAGAGGGAGAAGCAGACTCCCTGCTGAGCAGGGAGCCCGATGCGGGACTCGATCCCGGGACTCCAGGATCATGACCTGAGCCGAAGGCAGTCGCTTAACCGACTGAGCCACCCAGGCGCCCCTTCATAGCATTTCTGATAAGTCAAAACATGAGCCAAGCACAAGGGAGCAGGAGGACAAGGGGGGCTCTAGACATGGACTATGGAACTAGCTCTGGACCAACCGTGGAACCCGCTGGGGGAAACCTGCCTTAGACAGACTGACCAGTACAAGGCCAGACATCAGACGCACCCCTGAGCCAAGCAGGCCCTTCCAGAAAGCCCACACCCGATGGCATGAGAGCATGTCAGGAGAGCCTGGTGGCAGGTCTGCACCCGGCCTCGGGCAGTGAAGGTGGCCAACAGGGGCTGGGGACCCCCCAGCTGGGCCTCATTCCTGGGGATGCCTGCTCCTGGGGAAATGGAGCACTGGGTTGACCATGGTCAGGGGAGGGCCCCAAGTTACAGCCAGAGATGCGTCCCTTCCCACTGGTCAGCGCGGCGGCCAGGTCCTCCCAGCAGGGTGAGCCTGAGGAAGGGAAGGAGGGAGCGGTGCCCGCGCCTACGGGAAGGCAGCACACGTGTGAAAACCACCCCGTGACCACCTGGTTCCACGACTCCGTCTGGCTTTGGCACAACTTCATCTTGTTCTTCACACCGCCTTTAAAAACCAGTTGACGAGGAAGCACTCGTGGAGGATGTGCTCAGGAGCGTGGCACCCCGCAGCCCTGCACCCATGGAGGTCTTGTGTGAGCATGGGTGGGGAGGGGAAGGCCGGGGCAGGGAGCAAGTTCTCAGACAAAACTACAGATGCGTGAATTCCGTCCCTGCCGCTTGCCAGTCACGTGACCTCAGGGAAGCCACCTGCCTCTCAGAGCCCCCACTTCATCATCTGTACAGTGGGGAGGAGGCAGGCAGCCACCTCCCAGAGCTGTATGGTGTGGGGAGGCCTTTGCCTCCCAACACCCAGTAATCACTCAGTAAGTACCTATTGTCATTCGAGGTAAGAAAGAGAATCCAGAATTTTACCACTGGATGGCAAGACAGTCTGTTAGTTTACATGCGAGGACACAGGGGCCCGGAGGGGCAAAGGGGCCCCATGTGAGCACACGGTGAGCCAGGACCAGGGCCCTCGTCACCTGCCAAGTCCAGCCCCTCCCACCACAACTCATCTGGAGAACAAGCCAAAACCCCAAACTTTCCGGCACCCAAAGGAGAGCCTCTGCACCACACAGAGCTGGCAGCCAAGGCGCTCGCTCTTCAGAGCCCTGGGGGCCACACAGCCTTGGCACTGGGGTTGCACATTCGAGAAGCTACCGGGGCCCTGCCCTTCCGCTGGTGCTCATTAGGAGCAGGGCAGGAGACAGGGCAGCGTTCCCGGGCATTCTGCTCAAATGGCCTCCATAGCCCTTCCGCTTTACGGGGCAGTTTCGCTCACATCCATGACCTCGCTGCTCATTACCCTGGTTTCCCAGAGCTGTAAATCAAGACCAGGTCTGGAAGGGTCCAGACCCGAGCCATGCCGCCAGGCCAGACAAGGACAGCCCTGCCTGTTAGCGAGCTGAGTGTTTAGGAGCCCCAGCAGGTTGGTCCTCACCATTGGTGAATTCCACCTGCAGGCGCAAAGCTGCTGCCTGGTTGGCTCTCGGCCCTGCAAACCGTGGGGATAAAGGAAAAGGGAGGCTCTCTCCGGGGCCATCTCTCTCGGTGTCCTGCAATTCCTGTGAGAGTGTGAGGCACGCGCAACACCCCTTGTTTCCAGCAGCCCCAGAATTAAAGACACTGCTCCCCATGGTGTCTGATGGGTGTGGACCAAGCAAGGTGACTCGCTCCCTGCCCTGGACGCGTCCTTGCTGGAACGTCATCCATCAGCTCTTGGAAGTTAAGTAAGCCAAGGGTGGTCCAGTTAAGAAGCCAGCCAGAGGACTACCTCTTATCTTTAACTTGTTAACTCCTGCACAGCAGGTCACCCCCAGGTCACTTCCGGAAGACGGCCCCTCTCCTTCACACGGGCTGCCGGGGCACACACCGCATGCGCAGAGTGGTACGCAGCATACAGCAATTTCTTCCAGGTTGGAAGGGACCAGAGGAGGCTAATGAGTTTCTAGGTTGAAGACTTGGGCATTAGGGAATCATCCACTCAGTCCGTGGGGTGCTGATGAGCGGGGGGGCGGTGGGGAGTGCCTGACAGGGTGGGACTCTGGAGCCCCCGGCCACGGCCACCTGGCCGTGCATCTGTGTCATCTGTTGGGTTTCTGCCCAAGATTTCTTTCAGACAGAGAGTTCTGTTGCTGTTAAAAAAAAAGGAAAAGGAAAAAGAAAAAAGAGAGGGGCGCCTGGGTGGCTCAGTCGTTAAGCGTCTGCCTTCGGCTCAGGTCATGATCCCGGGGTCCTGGAATCGAGCCCCGCATCGGGCTCCCTGCTCAGCGGGAGTCTGCTCCTCCCTCTGCCTCTGCCCCTCCCCCTGCTCGCTCATGCTCTCTCTCTCTCTCTCTCTCTCTCAAATGAATAAATGAAATCTTAAAAGAAAAGAAGAAGAGAGCCACTGAATTGGTCCCTCCACTTGGTTAAAGCCGCATTCCCAGGGTAGTCCTGTTCTCCCAGCCGCCTGCCAGGGAAGACCGCAAGAGTTACACACTGGCTCCCCCGGGCTCGCTCAGGTCCGCCCAGGGAAGTCGAGCAGAGCCGGGCGGGGACCCTGGCCTGGCGGCTAGCTGCCCCATGCTGCACCTCTCCGTCTAGGACACACGAGACCTTGTTCCCTCCACACCGTGTTTATTCTCAGGATGGTCCAGGGGCACTCCCGTAACAATGATTACAACATCCACTAACATTTGTGGAGTCCTTACTATATACTGGGGACTGTGCTAAGGGAGGGATTTTAGAAATGGCCTCTACTTTATAGCGTAAGGCCATTTTATTATTATTTCCGATTTGCACATGGGGAGACTGAGGCCAAGAGAGGTCAGACCAAATGCACCCAGCCAGTGAGTGAAGAAAACAGAGTGGGAGCGCAGGCCCACCTGCTCTAGCGCCCTTACCCTCTCTCCACCCCGTCTCCACACCCTCTGCCTGGGGCCACCCTTTCCTTTCAGGGCTGGCCCCGGGCTGCTCCACTCTGTGGCCTTGGCGGGGTCCCCATGTCTGCCAAGGGTACTGCAGGACCTTGAGGAGGAAGGGGCCCACGAGGGAAGGGGGGGCACCACTTCTGGGCACTGCCAGAACAGACTGTTCCGGGAGCTCCTCTGTCTTCGAGCTAGCACCCCCCCCGCCATGCATGCAGCCCCCCACCCTCCCCGCTGCAGCCTGGGGTCTGTGTTGGCACCTGCTCCCCCTAGCCACTGACTCAGCACTTCCTTCTCTAGGGGAAGCCGCCAGGCTGCAGTGGGTGTGAGTGCGTGTGGAGGGGAGCAAGTGGCCTCTCGGGGATCCTTCTAGGCCCACCTCAGCTACTCCACCATCCCAGTTTCCCGTGTGATGTGGGGCTCAGCATCCAGGTTTCCCCTTTGCATAAGGACACCAGTCCTGCTGGATAGGGGCCCACCCTAATGACCTCCTCTGAACTTGATCATCTGCAGAGACTCTATTTCCAAGAAGGTCCCATTCATAAGTCCTGGGGTGAGGACTTCAACTTCTTTTGGAGGCGCACAAGTTGACCCATACCACCACCCCCCAGACTTGCGGGTGGATTAAATGAGCTAAGGCGTGAAGTGCCTGCCACAGACAGTCATCCCTCAGCAAGTGTCCTCGTGGGCATATGGCTGTCTCCCTCCTGGCAAGGTGGCTGCCGGTGGCACGGCCTGCCCTGTGGGGGGCTGCCCTGGGGACAGTGCAACCCCGGCGTGTGGTCAATGTCAGGAGAGACTGCGGTGGAGACATTGATGCTCCCCGCCGGTCCCCAGACCTCACGTCACCCATCAACCAACGCAGCCGCGGCTCCCCTCATGCTCAGAGTCCCACTTAATGTGTGACTGACAAACTGTCAATTGCCCGCCCATATCAGATACTGTTACTGCCCTTCTCAACGCTTTGTGACGTTTTGAAGGGGAGGTGATGGTCATCACCGGGGTCACTGAGTGCTCCCAAGGTGCCCCTTGATACAGTCACCGCATGGGCCGTGTCACTGCGGCTGGTAGTCCTGAGGGGCTGAGTCATGGGGTGACATCGGTGTTCCCATGATGTGCCCAGGCCCCCTTAGTGGGGCTGTGTCTCGTGTGTGGCTTCGTTGTGGGGATGGCGGCTTTCTAGCTGGGAGGCAACAGACCATGATGAGTGGGCGTGAGTGGCTCAGCCTTCTCCATCTGGGAGAGCAGATTGAATCTCAAATTGGTGCTTGCATTCTGCACTTAAAACTACTTCTTCACTCAGCACTTTATGAAGCTCAAGTTCAAAGTCCGGAACGAGGGTCTCTTAATGAGTCCTATCTAATGAGGATACAAAGCTTTCATTCCGGTGCTTGTAAATGGTCCCTATATAGGTGTGCTTCCTTGTATTTCTTCTGGGCTCATTATGAAATGTTATGCAAGTTGAGGAAACTGAGGCCTGAGTAGGCAGCACCGTGAAGGTGAAGGGACACGGCCAGGAAAGAGCTATGGATTGGCCCCTTGGGCAAAGATCCCATAAAGACAATGATGGACGAGTGTCTGGCGGTCTAAGCCTAACAGAAGTAGCTAGCGTGTACCCAGCCTCTCCCCTGCCCTGACTACCAGACTCGTGGGCCATTGTCTTCCCTCGTCACGGCCATGCCGCAGAGTCAGTAGCATAATTGTGTCTGCATTTCAGAGTCGAAGAAAAGAAGTAAAGGCTTACAGGCTTGCCCAGAGTCACCTTGACGAGAAGGGGCAGAGGAGCAGTTTGAGCCCCAGCCTGATCCTAGTCCTTGCCCAGGACGCTGATCTGCCTTCCAAGGGCTGGTCCGCCTCCCCAACTCTGGAGAAGAGCAACTGAGGCCCTCTCCAGCCTGTGCGTCCACAAAACGTCAGAGCCCGGAGGGCTGAGTGAGCGTGGGTGTGCCCCGTGTTCCTTGTTAGGCCTCACAAGGGAACTGGCCCCGTCACCGAATCCCGACTCAAGAAGATGTGAAGAGGAGGAGTCTCTACAGCGGTAAAAAAGAGCCAAATCCTGCCATTTGGGGCCACGTGGGGAAGCTTCCCGGACACAGTGCTGGGCAAGAAAAGCCAGACACGACGGCACACGGACCGTACGCCTCATTTGGGTGAAGGACTGACACGGATACAGCCAATCCTGCGGGGATCGAGTCAGGAGGGGAGCTACATTTGGGAAGCCTCCCAGGGGGGTAGAAATGGCTCTCATCTTGGACTGGGGGGTGATGGATGTAAAAAGTCATCAAGCTGCAGGCTTCCGACGTGTGCCTGTTGTTACATCTAATTTGTACCTCCAGCGAATAAAACAGATGCGAAGAAACCAGAGAGTTTTGACTGGGGTAAAAGGGGCAGACAAAGCCACCCGAAAAATGAAAGATGGGCTTGGAGGAGTGGGGTAGAGGTGGTGATTGTCCCAGGGGGTGTTAACAGCCAAGATCTGGACCCCAGTTTGGTCCACTCCCTCTTACAAAGTCTGCAGAGTCAGGCACTTTTCGGGCGTTCCAGAGTGGGGAGCGGGCATGTCCTCTACCCAGGACCGGGGGGCGGGGCGCGCGGGGGGCGGGCAGATAGCTTCTGCGGCTCTCTTCACCTGTTTAGTCATTCCCTCGTCATCCAGTGTTCACCTGGGGTTTGTGGGGGGCCTGCTGTGTGCCTGGCACTGTGCGACATCCCAAGGACCCAGCAGTGAAGGAAGAGAGTGACAAAAACATCTGCTGTTGTGTTGCAGTCATCCTGGCGAGGCCAAGAGGATTGCGACTTGAAAGTAATGGTAAAGTACAGAGTATGTTAGTTGGAGAAAAATAAAACCAGGAAAGAGGTGAGGAGTGAAAAGCAGATGGCATCTTCAAACAGGGTGATCCAGGAAGGCCTCCCTGAGAAGGTGGCATTTCAGCAAAGATCAGGAGGACTCTGGGGGCCCTCTCCAGCCTGTGTGTCCACAAAACACCAGAGCCCGGAGGGCTGAGTGACACGGGGGCTCCCCGTGTTCCTTATTAGGTCTCACGAAGGAACTGGCCCCATCACCGAATCCCGACTCGGCTGCAAGTGCAAGTGCAAACGTCCTGAGGCTGCTGGGCTGCCGTGTCTGGTGAGAGGGAAGTAGTGAGGGGTCAGGCTGGCTGGAGGGGTGATGGAAGGAGAGCCACAGAGCTGCAGTCTGGGAGGTGACAAGGGCTCGAGAGTCAGGGCTTGTTCAGACTTGAGCTTTACTGGACCGAGGAGGGGTTTTAGACGGAGGGCTGCCATAACCTGGCGGCATATTTGTAAAGGATGACTCAGCAGGGGCTGTTTCTGCAAGTCACTCAGGGCGCCGTGCCTCTGCTCTCCCACCCAAGCACCTCTGCAGGGGAGAGAAGGGGAAGGGGCCTGGTGCCCCGGGAGAGCATGAGGAGCAGCCCCAGCCCTTCTGGACAGGGAGTGCCAGGGCCTGTGGAGAATGCAGACGGCAGACAGGGACAGTTTCCTTGTAACTCCCCTGGAGGCTTTCCAAGGAGGCAAAGGCTGCCCAGCCAGGTTCCTTAGAAGCTCCTGTCTGGAGCCAGGGAGGGTGAGGTGAGGTGGAGACCGGACCATCCCAGGCAGGGTGGCACCTCCTCTCCCCTTCTACGAGAACTGCTGACCTCACCTCCTCTCCCTGACACAGGAGGTCATCGCTTGGACCTGGGGGAGGTGCAGAGGGCCCTGCTGGGGCCCGACAAACGTCTCCCTCCCTGCCACAAGGCCCTTTCTGAAAAGGGGAGGCTGGAGTGAAAGGAGGAGCAACATTTGTAGGCTGGCTCTCTCGCTGCCTGCTGTGTGACTTACACACATCAAGCTCCCACTCTGGGCTGTTCTCCCTCCTATAAAATAAGGGACTGGGCCAGAGGCTCCTAATTTTTTTTTTTTTTTTTAAGATTTTTTTTTTCTTTCTTAAGTAGGCTCCAAGCCCAGCGTGGAGCCCAACGCAGGGCTTGAACACACAACCCTGAGATCGAGACCTGAGCTGAGGTCAAGAGTTGGAAGCTTAACGGACTAAGCCAACCACGCACCTCTAAGATTTTATTTTTAAGTCATCTCTACACCCAGGGTGAGGCTCAAACTCACGACCCCGAGCTCAAGAGTCTCATGCTCTACTGACTGAGCCAGCCAGGTGCCCTTCCTGATTTTTCCTTCATTCTACAACAATAGCCAGCGATTTCTGCACACCTGGACTCTACACAGGGGCCTGGGCCTCGAGAAGCTCAGGCCAGGGGTCTCTGAGCTGAGCCTTGGTCACTCAGTGGCTTCTTAACTCCCCAAGGGTGAAGTGCAAGTGTGTCCCAGGCGGGCTGACGTTTTGCCTTGTCCTCATTGCCCATGTCCCCTCACTAAGGAAACATGCCAAGTCTTACTTATATTTTTTGTTGGTGTGTTTTTGTTGGTGGTGTTTTTGTTTTTGTTTTTTTTACCAACCGAGCCCCGCCAAGCCTTATGTTTGAAGACACAGTATAGCTCTGCCTTCCAGAGACCTGAAGTCACCCCTCCTGCTTCAGACACAGCCACAGGCTCCCTGGGACTTAAGGAGCAAAAGCTTACCTCTATAGTCTGGTCTTCATGAACCCCATAGTCGAGGCACCTCCTTTCTTGCCTGCAGTCAGCCCTTGGGACTACTCCGCAGCCTCCTCAGACCTCAGAAGGACATCACTTTCCAGTCCGGGCCCTTGATTGGGCTCTGCCTAGCATACCCTCAGTCTGTCAGCTAGCCATTTGCAGAGTCCTTTATATTGACCTGTGTTTTATGAAACATTATTGAATGTTTATAAAAACCCCACGGAGCAGGCATCATCCCCTCCTCTGGAGCCGAGCTGAGTGATTTGCCTCAAGTCACACAGCTAGTAAGGGTGGCTGGAAACCATACCCAGATCTTCTGAAACTCCAGTGCGGAGGCCTGGATCGCTCACAGGGCTTCTCCCCACCCCCGGTCTCCATGCGGGTCTCTCTGCTCTGGGTGGACCACAGCTGTCTGAGGGCAGAGCCTGGACCTCCTCCGCCTCCCCGAAGTGGGCCATGGTTGTCTAGCACATGCTCTTCCCCTTGCTCCGAGAGGAGCACTTCCTATTGCCCAGGTCAGGGCTGGGAGAGCAGGCTCTTCCCGGCAGCCACCACAGGGCAGCACTGGCTCTCCCAGGTGCCCCAGCGCTCCCACCACTAGGCAGGTAGGGCTCACTGCTGCCCAGGCACGCAGTTGCCATGACTCACCCACAGCCTGGGCACCGCCCCACTGGCCTTGAGAAGAGCTATGGAAACCAGCTGGGTGGGTCCACCCACTTTCCCTGCCAGCCCAGGCCCCAGCAGTGTGGCCCTTGCTTTTCCCACTGGGACAATGGCTTAAGGAGATAACACTTCAAACCTCCAGGTCTGCTTACCAGTTAGAGATTTCCTCCATCAAAATATTCCTGATCCAGGGGCGCCTGGGTGGCTCAGTCAGTTAAGTGTCTGCCTTGGCTCAGGTCATGATCTTAGGGTGATCGAGTCCCGCACCGGGCTCCCTGCTCGGCGGGGAGTCTGCTTCTCCCTCTCCCTGTGTGTGTGCTCATGCTCTCTAGATCTCACTGTCTCTCAAATAAATAAATAAAATCTTAAAAAAAAAAAAAAAAAACCCACCTGATCTACCATGTTCCCTGAACTCATGAGAAAGATTCTCTGATTCTAGGGGAATATCATCCTCTTGGATATTAACAATGGCCGCTAACATTTGTCAACAGCTAACTATATGCTTAGCACTATCTAAACATAACAAAGCTTTTGAATTTCCCGTGATCCTGGGTAGGAGAGTAAGAGCAAACATTTGCATCCAGCTGTGTAGGTGGCAGGACAGAGTGTCACTGGTAGAGAAGAGAGCGAAGCTGGCTCACTGTCAGTGACGGAGTGAAGTCGTGTCACCTTGGCATCTGCCTCCACCAGCTCCCGTGCTCTATTTCCAAGGCATCAAGATGCCTTCTAGGAGCAAAGAGGATTCTGTTTCTGTTTCAGAGCAAAGGTTAATAATGCAAGAAGTTACAGATGTACACAGCCTCTGATGTTCTGACTTCATCTTTATTAGAAATGGGAGCAAGGCAAGGAGAGGGTCCTGGTGAAACCTGAGACAATTAATGCGGTCAGAAAGAGGCAGGAATCCAAGTAGGCCCAGATACAAAAGCAAAGTGAATGCCCTGAACTAAAATGCTAACGGAGGCAAGTTGGGGCCAGCGCCACACAATTTTCTAGAGTGGTTTAGTGAATTGGGTAGAGCCTGCTAGTTGCCTACATTGTGTAAGAGCTGATTGTAAACGGTTCAAAAAGCTGACAGTGAAAGCTTTCAGCAAACGTGCCTTTTAAAAAGCACATCATTTTGAACCCAGGAGGTGAATGTGGCAGGCCAGCTTGCAGAGGCCATTTCTCTGCTGATGCTGTTTTTAAAAGCAGCACCATCATTTTAGATCACTGGTTTGATTGGCTAATTACACAGGGTGAGTATTTGTCCTGCGGAGATAGTCAGCTCAGGGAGCGGAGCTGTTAGAGTGGGAGAGTGGGAGGCAGAAAACAATCCTGGTTTTCAGCTCTGGGGAGTTTCAGGCACCAGATCCAGAGATTCAGACCTGGAAGGGAAAGGGGTAGGTCTGAGCTGGAAGAGAGCTGTTGGTATTCTTGCAGGCTTAGGACCGTGAGGCCTGCGGGCAGCTCTGCCCAAGCAGCTTCTGCTCTCAGGGGCCTCCAGCCAGGGGGCCTATTGTCAACTGCTCTACCTTGTTCTGGAAGCTCCTTCAGGGAAACAGCCTTAGAGAAAAGAGGTTGCCATGGCACAGCACTGAAGGAAGATCTAATGGAATTGTTCACCAGTATTTTATAAAAGATCTCGAAGTAATTTTTGACATATATCTTGGAAAGAATTCAAAGAATTGAGTGGCATTGGAATAACCAAACCCCTTCTAACTCTGATTATGTGAGCAAGGCTTCAAAGCTCATACATGAATTAAAATGTACTATGGGTAGTACTGATGGTGATTCCTATCTCTGTCTAGGCATAAATAACATTGATGAATGTATATGTGAATGTGCATTTAAAAAATCCATCTAAATAAAATTTAACTCTCCATATTCAAATTGCTATCAATATTTGTAAAGCATTTGTGTGGCTTTGATCAATTAGGTATAACTGCAATGGCATCTCTAGCCAGAAGAATTAACACTTCAAGACGCTGTGTCTCTCTCTGTCAAATAAATAAATAAAATCTTAAAAAAAGTCTTTAAAAAAAAGTAAGATCTTAAAAAGATTGTATTTATTTATTTGACAGAGAGACACAGCGAGAGAGGGAACACAAGCAGGGGGAGTGGGAGAGGGAGAAGCAGGCTTCCCGCCAAGCAGGGAGCCCGATGTGGGGCTCGATCCCAGGACCCTGGGATCATGACCTGAGCCGAAGGCACACGCTTAACGACTGAGCCACCCAGGCGCCCCAAATAAAATCTTTTAAAAATTAAAAAAAAAAAAGACACTAAGGCATGAAAATGAATAGCATGTATGATAAAATCCTGTGGTGACAATGGGATGGAGATAGGAGTTGGAAGGAGAGAAAGGCATAACATAAAATTTCTGACCAGAATTTGTCCATATACTTTTTTCAAAGGATGGTGGTGAGCAGGGCTACCCCTGAAAGGTGTGGCTCCAGTTCCTCAACAAATGCCCCAGCCCAACATAGTGTACTTGAAAGGAAGCTACACTGTAGATGCCTTTTATTGACACCGTTTTGGGATATAATTGAAGATAAAAATTTCAAAATTGCATTCTACTGGTGCTCAAAAAAGAGGAGCCGATGTGCAACACCTTGCAAAAACCCTCTAAGTACATCCTCTGCAACTACTTAAGGTTATAATTTTAAAAAATGATATCAGCTTAAAAGCATACAAAGGGATACACCACTTTTCAAATGTCTTTTAGGAGACACGTGAGCAAAAGAGTATAAAGACAAAAGTCAGCAGTGGCGATCAAGATGACCATCCACACACACACAAAAAAGATGACCATCCACATCCACTTTTCTCAAGAAACTTATGTATGGGGCACCTGGCTGCCTCAGTCAGTGGAGCATGTGACTCTTCATCTCAGGGTTGTGAGTTCAAGCCCCATGTTGAGCGTAGAGATTACAAAGAAAGAAGAGAAGAGAAGAGAAGAGAAAAAAAGAGAAAGAAACTCTTACCTAACTTGGGAGAAGAACCATTTGCTCTCTCCCTTTTCTGACCTAAACCCAATTCCCACAAGAACTGTGGTATAGAAAAAAAAAAAGGGTGGAGGGCTTGAACTCATGACCCCGAGATCAAGAGTCACACACTCCACTGACTGAGCCAGTCAGGCGCCCCAGTCTCTCCTTTCCGGTCCTCAGTTTCCCCCTGCAAAGAAATACTGGATCATATATTTTTAAATTTTATTTATTTTAGAGACAGAGGGTGGGTGGAGGAGCAGAGGGACAAGAAGACTCCTGGCTGAGCACAGAGCCCGATGCAGGGCTCGATCTTGGGACCCTGAGACCATGACCTGAGCTGATACCAAGAGTCAGACATTTAACCAACTGAGCCATCCAGGCGCCCCTGGATCATATTTTTAAATGTACACTTAAAAGGCACAATCTTATACTATCTTATACTAAAGGTTTGTGATCATGAATGTTCCTTCATTAAAAAAAATATAGTAACATTTTTAGACTCTTAGCTATTTTTTAATATTTAAACCTCGTTGAGGTTTTCTCCTCCTCTCCCCACTCTGTTCCCGGAGAGTAACGAACACATCTCTGGGTGAAACATATGCCAGTTTTGAGACCCTGTGTCCTATAGATTTCTGCGTTTCTGTCTGGATCAAAGTCCCTCGTCCACTATCCCCAAGACAGTCTTATCTTAGCTCTAACTGAGCTGGTGTTGTCCATGAGTCCATCAGTAAAGAACTAGTCACTAAGTGTCTACTACTCACGTGCCATTCCTCAAGCATGAAGACTACAGACAGAAAAGAGAGTTCCAGGTCTTGAGGAGCTCTCCGTCTCGTGAGGGAGGAATGTATGTCTGAGTAATCGCAGAAATACAACTGCAAACACAGGAAAGTGCTGCGGTGAGGGCACAGAGGGAGGGAGTGGTCAACCCTTCTGGTGGGATTGGTCAAACTTTCTAGAAATATTTGAAGTAGTGGGCAGATTGGAGGAGAACGTGGAAGGCATTTCTAGCACAGAGAAGTATATGAGGACATGATGACACAGGGAGTCCTGGGAACTGAGAGTGTATCTGGAGGGCAGAGGGTTGGGATGGAGATTGGGGCTGAGGATGGAAGTCAAGAGATTAGCTGGGATAGGTTGGGGAAGCAGGAGACTGATCATGGAGTCTGGTCATTATCCTGAAAGGAGGGGGAAGGGGGCGTGGCACATCCAGGAAGAAGGAAGTTGAGAATGGACTGGAGAGGTTAGACCCAAGGCAAGGAGACTAGATCAGAGGCTACTGGTGTGGTTCAGGTAAGAAATGATAAAGGCCCAATGAAGGCAGAACCAGTAAGGACAGTGAGGAGTTGGACTTTGATAGAGACTCAAGGATCGCTCTCAGGTGTTCAGCTTGGAAGTTTCCATTCCTCAAGAGAGAATTAATTATAGGAGGAAGAGAAGGTTTGGGGAAGCAAAAGAGTAGACTCATGTAGCGACAAGGTGAGTCATGATGCTTAGCTAGCCATTGTAATGCATGGGCCTTGGAGCTCAGGTGGCACAACAACCAGAGGTGAGACTTTATCACACACCGTATGTGGCTAATCACAGGGAGCTCAATGTAACCGAAGTAACAAGCCACCTCAAGTGTGGGCTCCAAAGCCAGCTATTAACCAGATTCAAGTAAGTGTTCAAGTCAACCTCCATGGATTTGGGGGAAGCAGAAGAGATGGCAGGTTCTGAAGCAATAGGCAAGCCTAAGAAAGTACTTCAGTTTCAGAGTCTTCTTGAAGGATCAGCACAATTTGGAGGAAGAAAAAGAATTAAAGTTGTCAGATTTAGGTAGGCCTGAAACACTGACCTTTTGAAAACATGTTTAAACACAACGCCACACACACACACACACACACACACACGCCCTGGAGCAAGTATTGATAAAATCCCTTTTACAGTTAAGGAGAGAATTACAATTCTATTTTCAAGAAGCTGAAACTGGGGAGCTATAGCTGATCCCTTTTGGGGTAGTACTGATTGATGGGAGAGCCATTTAAAAGCTTTGAATCTAAAATCAACATGTAGACAGGGCACCTGGCTGGCTCAGCCGGTGGAGCGTGGGACTCTTGATCTCAAGGTCGTGGGTTCAAGTCCCATGTTGGGCATAGCGCTCACTTAGAAAAAATATATAAAATCAGCATATAGAAAAAAAATTTATTTTTTTATTGTTACTATTTGCATAGGTTCAAGATAGATGTGGCCTGGCAACAGATCTTAAAAAAGAGGTATTTCAGGATTTTAATTGACCCCAAATCCAATGAATCAACAGCATACTACTGCTGAGAGAAAGCTAATACTATCTTGATCTGCATTAATATTCTACAGCAGTTTTCCTGGCCACCTTCTTGTGCTAGACTCTCTGAATACAAAGGAAAAAAATAATTATGACTTCTACCCTAAAAGAAACTCCTCTTCCAGCAGGGAAGATCACTCTCTTCTTATTTCTCTGCCAACCCACAGATACAGCTCCCCCAGAGGTCAAACAACTGTTGGTCATTTATGGGAGAGTTGCAACGCTAAACCCTCAGCAGACAGATTATTTCTTGCTGTGTTTACAGATTACCTAGCAACAGGGATTGCATGCTTGTTTTCCTATGTGACAAGCCCTGAAAGAGAGGCAAGGAATCTGTGCCAGAGTGCCATGGGAGTTTACTGGCTCCGGGCTCTGCCTTCCTGGAAAATCTAGCCTGGATACCTGAAGGTACAAACAGCCAGGGGCTGTTTTTTCTGACACATCTTTCTCTACAACAGTACTTGCAAACAATCTGTGACCAAGAAAATTAGAACTACCTAACTAAACACCTATCCTCCCCCCACTCCACCCCCACCCCCCCCATTTCTAAGCCTCCTTTGCAGATAGAGTGGGCCTGACTGGTTCTGGCCAATGGTTGATGAAAAAAAAAAGTGATACATGTCACTTCCTCTGAGACCGCTCATTGTTGAAGCTTCTCCAGCATCTTTCCCTGCTGCGTCAGCCTGGAAACCTGGGATGTATTTCTCCTTAATGTGAGAGATACATCTTGCACAAATCCGTTATTCTCAAGTTTGGCCATTGCAGCAATCAGCATGAAGTTTTGTTTTTGTTTTTTTTTTTTTAAGATTTTATTTGACAGAGAGAGACACAGCCAGAGAGGGAACACAAGCAGGGGGAGTGGGAGAGGGAGAAGCAGGCTTCCCGCGGAGCAGGGAGCCCGATGCGGGGCTCGATCCCAGGACCCTGGGATCATGACCTGAGCCGAAGGCAGACGCTCAGCAACTGAGCCACCCAGGTGCCTCCGTGAAGTCTCTTGACTAATAAACCATACAGCTTCCTTCTTGACCTCTCCATATGGCACTGCTGACTTTCAAGATGCCCTTCTTTGTGACTCCTATTCTTCCTCGGTAGTTCATTACCCTTTAGTTTTGGATGCCACCAGGTTCTGTGTTCAACACTCTTCACATGCAGATCAAAATAGGGCCTGGAAAAACTCACCTAGTCCTGGAATTTCAACTATCGCTATGGTCACTATGGTGAAAACTTCCAAATCTACATCTCTGGCTTGGGGTACTTCGGACCCTATGCCTTAAAGTCATGCAAAATGTGGGGCTTCACAGGGTTCATGGAAAACGGGTTTTGATAGAAAATGAAGCCCTGTTAAGAGGTATAACTCAGGTTTCCCCCCTAAATTAATTTTTTAAAAGTTTGTAAATTAAAGGGGTTTTATGTCAATCATTTAAGAAGTAATCTGAGGGTTACAAACTAGGACAAAGAAACTCGATGAGCTTTGTAATCTGGAACCTGTTGTAGATAAACAGGAAAAGTTCTGGGATGCAGGGTTTTCCAATTTCCCACCACAGCTCATTTCTAGTTAACAACACGCCACCAAATGTGGAGTTGGGAAGAGACGCACACAATCAGTTTTTGTGAACCATGAAGAGAATGCTTCAGCTTTCCCTTGGTCTGCGGCAAATCTTTTCACCTACATGGTGTTTCTGATTTCATTCCATACTCACAGCCACCAGCAGGTGGGGATTATAATAATCTAGGGATTATTCCCTTTTTATAGGTGAGGAAACTGAAACAAATCATAGGTCTTACACCCACGTACTTTCCCAGGTTCCCTCTGCTTCCCATTTGGTCTCATTCTCCTTTGCCAGTGTTGCTCAAACTTTTGTCAGCATGAGAATCACTTGAGGGGTCTTCTTAATGCACAGATTGATGGGCTCCATCCCGAGTTCGATTCAGTACGTCTGGAGCAGGGCATGAGAATTTGTGTTTCTAACAAGTTCCCACATACTCCTATTGGTCCCTGGAGCTATACTTAGGACAATCACTGCCCTGTGCCTGCAGCAGCAGTTTAGTGGCAAAAGGGTTCCAGCTGGATTCTTTCCTAGACCTGACGCTAATCAGCTCTGTGACACTGAACAGGGTATTATTCCAAAGGAAGATCACAGCTTCAAGCTTCAATGAACTTGTTTACTTTCCATGTATTGTTATTCGGTTTATCCATCTTAGTCTGTTACCATTCCATATATAGTATTTGGAGACAAAAAAGCAGAGCATTGGCTATCTCCAGATTTTGCAAGCAGCAAAATCCCACATTTGGCTTAATATTCTCCTGGGTGATGATACAATTAATATATGGTACTGTCCTTCCTGATGCTCAGTTATAAACATAGCATATTTTCCTCTAAAGATAGAAACTGAAGATAGGCAAATGGCACTTAAAAAGACACTGAATACATTTATCCCACTGGGGCAAATTATCAGCCTTAAAACCCAACAAAAGACTTGCTTTCAGTATGTAACAGGACCCAAGGACTCCTAACCATCACCACCAATTTAGGAAGTTATTGAAGCAACTGATAGCACCATGTGCCTGACATTATAGACAGGCGTGTGATTGGTGCAAGGGGATCAGGATACTCTGCTGTCAGCTCAGAGAACCACCTTCTCTCCACCCCCCACCCCGCATCGCCCACCACCTTTCCTTGAAGTTCAGTTTAAGAAAAAAAAAAAAAAGTTCAGTTTATGCTCGCTGCTTGGATTTCCCCACACCTTGTCATCCTCCTCTGCCCCTACCACATGAGGTCATTTTCTCTCATTACCGTGCTCAGATTTCTTCCTTGACTGCAATGCAAGGACTTGTACTCCAGTTAAACTGTCTTTACATCTGAATTACTTCAACTTTTTGTAAAAAACCTATGTACAGCTTACATATTACTCAGTTAATCTCATTATAAGAGATGTGAACCTCTAGCATGCACACTGCCTGAACCACTCAGCCGGCTCTATGCTAAAGGAGTATTCAGCCAGATTAAATTATTCATGTGGGTGTGTTTTGCTACCATTCCTCCAGGATTAGTCTCGAAGTGAGGAGTCTCCTGCGCTTGACAAAATCTTACTCATCTTTCAAAATGCAATTCAGAGATTATCTCCTCTGACTTCCATCTGCTTCACTGGTATTGCACTCATTTTGGTAAAATCCCATATTGCGTAGTCTCATATGAACTGTCACTCCTGAATTCCCAGGGAGTAGCACAGTGCCCAGCACTTAAGAGACTCAGCAAATGCTCTTTAACTGCTAATCTATCTGTGAGTAAAATTAATGCTGATTACTGTTTGTGCACAACTTGCACTTTGTACACAGGCTTAAAAAAACCCATATGTGGTCATTACATAAAATTCAAGATAAAGCAGCAGCAATTTACACTTTTCTTCACCATTTTGCAGGGGGCAGGCTGGTCAAAATAGTCAAGAATATTTTCATGTTTTTAGGTCTTTCTACTCACACTTGCACATGAGCGCAGGTGCACGTGCACACACACACCCCATCTAGAGGCGAGCTTATTAGTTTACTGTGCTTCTAAACCTAGACTAAAACATTACACTCTTAATGGAGCTGCATGTTACCACAGTGCAAACCAGTTTTGCAATTAAAAAAATTTACTTAGCAACTGTTGAGAGCCGTTTCTAAAAATACCCCCCCTTCTTCCAATCCTAAATATCTAAAGCAGCACTTTATCACCACCAAGATTTGTGCCACTGTCCATTGGCAGAGAACCAATGTATGGCTGCCTGACATCCCACAGAAATTGTTTCCAATGGTTATTCAAACTATTTACTTCTCTGGATCAGTAACACTGCACACTTAATATGGTAATGCTGAGAAAGGGCTACATTTTTTCTACCTAAGACATCATGCTCTATAAATGTCATTATCAGGATATAAAAGTACTACCGAACTGGGGGTAGAAGACCCTTTTCAGTGAAGGTACTAGTATATCAGAACAACCTACACAAACCTGGTTACATGAAAATGCTCCAAAAATATACAGGAAATATTCACAACCCCAAGGGAAAATAACTTGACCAAATTTGTTTCTCTAACAGAATGCAATTTTATTAATGCATTCCACTCTTGACTAGACATGGGTAGGGTTATCTTACACTATCCAACACTGATGATTTTAAATTTTAATTGTTTTAAGATGACCTCGAAAAAATGTTCAATTTTTAGTAAGACTGGTGAGGAGCAAAACTGGCTGACAATTTCTTCCTGCTATCATTAGCATGCAGATGAGGTTCTTGGTGATAACTAGGTAAAAGCTGGTTGATAAACGCAATCTATAAAAGAACTGCTCTGGCTTAATGGCGAGTGCCACTAGGGAAAAAAATAAAATCTTTTTGACCTGCGTTCTAGTTTTGGTTGTGGCAATTTCAGCGTATCTGTACATCTTTATGGGCTTCACTTCCATCAACTGATTTCCAAGACACTGAAGAAAAACAAGATCTAGTAGTTAAGTCCTAAATGCAAACTCTACTAACACCCCAAGTTGAGAGAGGACTTAAAACCTTTATGACATTGTTTTAGACTTTTTTAACTCCTAGGCTGCCACCCTATCTGATAAAGATACATAGACAACATCAATTATTTTATTTTATTTATTTATTTTTTTTAAGATTTTATTTATTTATTTGAGACAGAGAATGAGATAGAGCATGAGAGGGTCAGAGGGAGAAGCAGACTCCCTGCAGAGCAGGGAGCCCGATGCGGGACTCGATCCAGGGACTCCAGGATCATGACCTGAGCCGAAGGCAGTCGCTTAACCAACTGAGCCAGCCAGGCGCCCCAACATCAATTATTTTAAAGGGGGAAGTTAAGTTCTTAGGTTCGAGAATTCGAGAACGGAAGTACCCCTTGCAGCCCTGTGCGCTTCAGGATCCACAAAAGTAAAACGGAGACAGGACTTACCTCATTGGGAAGCTAGGACAATTAGGCAAATTAATAGACATAACACACTTGGAAAGGTGCCTGGCATTATAGCATTCAATAAATGATGGTTAATATTAGCAACCTCTGGTTTTCAAATGGTGATAAAATTTAAAAAGGGAAGAACACCAGGTCTAACCATAGAAAAACTAAAGGAAATCAGGTTTCAGGCCTGGCTCTGTAAAACTTAACAGATGCTGTATCTTGAGTAACCGTTTTCTCAATTTTTTTTTTTTAATTTTTAAGATTTTATTTATTTGTCAGAGAGAGAGGACACAAGCAGGGGTAGCAGAAGGCAGAGGGAGAAGCAGGCTCCCCGTTGAGCAAGGAGCCCAATGCGGGACTTGATCCCAGGATCCTGCGATCATGACCCGAGCCAAAGGCAGATGCTTAACTGATTGAGCCACCCAGGCATCCCTTCTCAATTCTTTTCTAACGGGAAAGATAGTAACTGTTTCATGATTGTTAAAAAGATGGTCAGATGATGCACAGAATTTTGACAGCTGTAAAGTTCTTTATGGATTCAAATTCCTTAATTTTAAAAGACATTCTATGAAACTTAGTATTTCAATCTTTAAAATGGGGATGATCATACCACCTCTCCAACTGCGTGTCCAGGTTGGGGATTTTTTAGAATGTCCCCTGGCAAGTAATGCATATTATTACATGGCAAGTTAATACTTTTAGGACAATGTATATGTGCTGCCGAAGCGAGCACAATACTTTTAGGACAATGTAAATGTTCCTGCTCATCAAACTTGCACTTTCTCCCTTTAGTAAAATGATTTTTCAAATGCATTATTTTCTTAGTTGATGTTCTTTTAAAAGCTTTCCCTGCTCCTCATTTTTATATGAATATAGTTGTAATCAATACTTTCATAATCGACTTGATACACAGTTGACCAGTAAGAATCTTTTGAGTGGCTCCAGTGTTCTGACATGCACTCATCATTTTTTGAGATTTCCTTTCTTCCTGGCAAATCACAATGTCCCAGGTTCATCTTGTTATTTTCTCTACCCCAGCCCTAAAGCTGGACATTTCTCCAAGGAGCCATGGCTCCTTTCAGCATTTAGAAATCAAGATCTGGGTGCTCAGGTGTGCTCACTGCTACCGTAGTAGCAGGGGTTCCAGGCCCTCAGTGAACATAGCTGGAAAACAAAACACACACACACACATGAAATACAAAAAGTCATGAAAGACAAAAGGGTGAGGAACTGTTCCAAATGAAAAAACACTACCCAGACACAACTAACTACAATAAATGGCCCTTGTGTTCGATCCTGGACAATTTGAAGAAGTGTTATGAAAGACACTTGGGATAACTGATGAAACAGGCTGGACTAGAACACTGGGTCAATCTTAAAATGTTCCGATTTTGATGATTGTACCATGGTTAGTATGAGCATGTCTGTTCTTAAAAAAATCTACATTAACATATTTAGGTACAGGGGTGCCTGGGTGGCTCAGTTAAGCATCTCTTATTTCGGGTCAGGTCGTGATCTCAGGGTTATGAAATGGAGCCCCACATTGGGCTCTGCACTGGGCACTGAGCTCGCTTAGGATTCTCTGCATCGCGCCCCCCCTCCCCCGGCTCTTTCTACAATAAATAAAAATGTTAGAAGTGCAGGTTTAAAGAGAAGATGCAGGAACAATAAAGGGGTACAATGTAAACAACAATGTAAACAATGTTGAGCACAATGGGGTATCTCCGTACTATTCTTTTTTTTTTTTTTCCGACTGAGCCACCCAGGCGTCCCCCTCTGTACTACTCTTGTAATTTAAGTAAACTCTATGCCCAACGTGGGGCTTGAACTCACGCAATTGAGATCAAGAGTGGCATGCTCTACAGACCAAGCCAGCCAGGTGCCCCTTAAATGATACAGAAGTAACAAAAACAAAAGGTTAAGAAGCACCTTATAGGGCGCCTGGGTGGCTCAGATGGTTGGGCGTCTGCCTTCGGCTCGGGTCATGATCTCAGGGTCCTGGGATCGAGTCCCGCATCGGGCTCCCTGCTCCTTGGGAGCCTGCTTCTCCCTCTGCCTCTGTCTCTGTCTCTAATGAATAAATAAATAAAATCTTTAAAAAAAAAAAAAAAAGCACCTTGTAGACTAAAGGCCTACATAAAACCCAGGTATTGATTCAGTTCACTGAGATGACCTAGCTCTGGCCTTAATATTTGAACCATGACATTTAGTGGATAACTGTGTGAGTCATGGTTTTATCAATGAAAAGGAACAAAAATTTTCTTGACTCAAGAACAAAGGGGCGCCTGGGTGGCTCAGTCGTTAAGCATCTGCCTTTGGCTCAGGTCATGATCCCAGGGTCCTGGGATGGAGCCCCGCATTGGGCTCCCTGCTCACCAGGAAGCCTGCTTCTCCCTCCCCCACTCCCCCTGCTTGTGTTCCCTCTCTCGCTGTGTCCCTAATAAATTAAAAAAAAAAAAAAAAACCCAAGACTAAAGCTAAAACCCATATTAACTTTCTTTTTTTTCTTTTTTTTTTTTTTAAAGATTTTATTCATTTATTTGAGAGAGAATGAGACAGAGAGAGCATGAGAGGGGGGAGGGTCAGTGGGAGAAGCAGACTCCCTGCCGAGCAGGGAGCCCGATGCGGGACTCGATCCCGGGACTCCAGGATCATGACCTGAGCTGAAGGCAGTCGCCTAACCAACTGAGCCAGCCACCCAGGCGCCCCCCATATTAACTTTCTTAAAGCTTTACGCCCAACATGGTAGGCTTAAACTCACAATCTGTGTATCAAAAGCCACATGCTCTACCGAGCCAGCCAGGTGCCCCTGTATTATTATCTTTAGTGGCGCAGTTGGTTAAACATGACTCTTGGTTTCAGCTCAGATCCTGATTTCAGGGTCATGGACTGAGCCTACCATCAGGCTCTGCGCTCAGTCAGTCTGCTTAAGACTCTCCCAGTCTAAAATAAATCTTTAATGGCATCAAAGAAATGTATATAAACACACCTAAATTTTGCTATAGGCAAAAGTGGCTTTGGGGCATCAGTACTCTGTAGTTTCACACCAGCTGCTAAATTTCATCCTAATATGGAATCTCTCCCCACTTCTTCCAAATAAGACACTATGTTGGGAGAGCTGAGAATTGGACCTGAACCATAAATTCCTCTGAAATGTCTCCTTTGGTAAGTAAGATGCTTCAGGATTTTTCATGATTTTGACAGAATAGGGCATAACCTGCAGATTCCACACTACCCTTTTTTCACTACCAATGGATAATCTAATCCTCCCCCAGTTTTTGTATCAAAGTGAATTGTAAAAGTCTCTTTACCTGGACTCTGAGTAAGTTTCCTATTCACAGGTTTTCCACACCCTTTTGCTTTCATGGAATGGCCCTGGTCTCCCTACAGCTTAAATGTGTTGCCAACCTCCATTTGATTCCTCAGAGTACTCTCTGATCCTTCTAAAGAGCACTTGATTTGTGTATCCATTCCTTTATGGTCCTGCAGCAGTTCTCTACCTTCTGTACCTAGTCCTGTATTTCAGATTTTTCATTTGCTGCTCCCCAGTGATCTGCCCCCCCTCATTTATCTACACTTCTTTTAACAACTCATACATACCCTGGTTGGCTTCCTCACTATGAAGGACATGGATCTAGCTTACTGGTCACTTAACACTTCATCCATCTCCACCTTACACTTCTTCCCATTCAGAAGTCATTTAAGGAATCAGGTGCTCTGGCTCAGGTCTTGGGTGGTACTGACATCAATGAACTGCTCCCAGTACTTAAAACCATCACCATTACAAACATGTCTTCCTAATTTTTGATTCAGATAGGTGTACACTGTGCCAATAGTAGCAGTTCCTCAAAAAACCTCTTCCAGGGGCGCCTAGGTGGTTCAGTGGTGGTTCGGTTAAGCATCTGCCTTCGGCTCACGTCATGATCCCGGGGTCCTAGGATCGAGCCCCGCATCGGGCTCCCTGCTTGGCAGGGAGCCTGCTTCTCCCTCTCCCTGTAGCTCTCCCCCTCCTTGTGCTCCCTCTCTAATAAATAAAATCTTAAAAAAAAAAAAACCTCTTCAAGGGCTCTGGTTTGGTAAAGGCAAAGGGTAGAATGAACTAGTTCACCCTGCCAGGCTGAAAAAGAGCAGAGACCCAACAACTGAATGAAGTGTGAATTCCCAGATCTCTCCAACTTGCTTTTCCTTCTCATTGTGAAATTCTAGTCACTGTGGGTCCAAAGCCTCAGCAAGACACAATGCCATTTGACCACAACTTGAAACAGGCCTCGGTCAGCTAAGTTTAATAGCTCTCCCATTGCTCAACATTTTCATTACTTTTGCCTATGTCCTCAAAACTGACCTAACAAGTCACTTGAGAAAACAAGTCATCTCACTTCAACAATGTGCTGTTTGGTAATGCACAGCCGGATTAGATCAACTTACTCTTCATTCATCACCATCTTTGGCCATTTCAAAAAATGCACAAAACAACTCTGTCAAGGTCTAGTCTCAACAGTCTCACTTTAAAGGGGGACAGCATATCTGAGATAAATTGTTGACACTTTGCTACACCTCATACAGACCTACTCACATTTTGATCAAATGGTTATCCCTTTAAAAACAGAGAAAACCTAAAATACTGCTACATATTCGTTTGCTCAGGAAGAGTCTGTATCAGACTGCATTTTCAAGAGCTGGGAGTCTAGGGCACCCTTCTTAGAAGTCCCACGGTTCATTCTACTTAAGCTAGAACCCTGTATTTCAGCAAATGTTAGGAAACACTAGCTTATTGCCTTGGGTTCTAAAATCTTGCTTGGTATTTTTATTACAATGTAATTAAGTTTATAATCATTACAGTATTCTCTGCTTGAAACATTTTAATAGTGTTGCAAGGACTAGTAGAAATAGGAAAATCTCTTGCTATTTGTTGATGAAAATAATAGTAAACACAACCTCCAAAACGTCATTTGTAGGCCATAGGAGCATGAGCACAACCATATGGGAGGAGATAACCAGTCTCTCCCTTCATATATATTCTTTTTTATTTTCTTGTTATACCTTCCCAAAACAGAGACATTCAACAGTAGTTAGAATGGCCATCTCCCAACATTTAAAAAAAAACTGTACCCCCCAATGGGTGAACAAAGTAGAGTAGTAACCTAGAGTTCAGCTGGGTAAGCCACTGCGGAGCCTTAAGTGGTGAGGTCTTCCAATTTCAGAGTGATGTGTCTTCAACTTGTATCATCATTGTAGTGGAAAAACATAATTTAATTTTGGTGAAATGAGATTCATCTCCCGACAGGATTAGTAACAGCATTCACTGAATTTCACATTCTTCTTTTGTGAACTGTGAAGAAAATGAATGGTAGCTAGAAGATCAATGGGATTCCAGCTCCAGCTGCAGATGGAATGAAGATATACCAGGACAAAAACACCTATATTTTGATTTACAAAGCTAACAGCAGTTTTAAATCTGCAACTTAATTACAGACCAACTACACCACAACCTTTTCAAATGGCAAAAATACAAAAAAGTTAAGTGTTACAAAAATATTTCAGAAAAAGTGCATAGTCTAAGTGCATAGTAAATAAAAGCACTGAAAAATATCTTGCTAGAGGGAGTTCAGCTTGGAAAAGTTATTACCGAAGCTAAACATTTTTATTTTACACAAACTATACTCAAAAATAGCTTTATGAGACTGATTTCTGGCTAAAAGTATCAAAGGGTTTATTATTAGTCAAGAAACAAATACCTTAACTGACAGGGGTGGATAGAAAAGAAACAAATAAGCTGCCTACCCCAAAAGTTCGCACTCATTAAGATTTCTGCAGTGTGATGGTGCTAACAGACCCTTTAATAGCAGAATGTGGTAATCATGGGATTAATTATTGCTAAAGTAGTTTTAAAAAAGAAAAAAGAAATAAAACTTAAACCTGACACAATCTGACCAAACATGTGTCAATGTACAGTTTCAAGGTTATTTTTACAAAATACCTACATTTACACAACAGGCTTCTGGCAGCATTTTCAGACAAAGGTTCTTTTAATTTATCCTGACATGCTATAAATGAATAAATTACACTATTTAAAGAATTACTGTCAGTAAGCTTTTCTTTCTCTTGGGTCAGAGAGAGGCAAGAAAAGAGTGCATTTAAGATTGAGAGGAAGCGCAGATAACTGAGGGAAAAGAACAGGGGCTTAGGGAGGGTCAGCAATCACATGAACCTCACCTGGTGGGATGCTCTCCAAGGTTAAGAATCAACCTGCTCAACTCCAATTAACAAGGAATTTAAAGAAAAACTACAAAATGGTAGTTAAACCCTTTAACGCTTTCATTCTTAATCAAAATCAGTCCAGCTGTGTAGTCTGAGGCTGCAGGAGTTACACCACCAAGCCCTGGCAGCTGCAGCACTAGGGACTGTGCCTGCAAGTCACTAAAACAGGAAAAATGAAAGAATGCCTTTCCCCTTCAGACCACAAAAAAAAAAAAAAAAAAAAAAAAATTAAATAAAAAAATCTGAGGAAAAGTTGTAACACTAAATCTAAAATGATTTGCAAAGGAATAGTATGTAACAAATGGCTTGAAGTAGTCTATTAAAAAATCGGGGAGATTTTGATTTCATAGTGAGTCAGCAAGGCATTTTTGTTGTTAAAAAAAAAATCTCATTTCCTTACAGAAACAATTTTTAGTTTTTAATGAACTTGTAAACAAAAAAGCTCCCATTTCAAAATAAAAACAAAATCCCAGATCATATAGATGTTTACAGTGATTACATTTATCTAAGCAACATACATACATGTTCAGTTGTAAGATGTTAACTAAATTTCTGTGACAAATATGTTTTTTTTTTTTAATACCAAGAACATTATAGAGTTAATGCAGAGTCCTAAGGATAATCTAGTAGTCACTAAGTTTTTCTTAAGTCTTCACTTTAGATGCTGTTATTTCTAGCACAGGTAAGCAGGCAGAGTCTTTCGTATGCTCAAACACTGGAATCTTTGGTTGCTACCATATCAGCTGGCTTGCAAACAAGAAGCCAACCATTTTAAGAATGTTTTAAGTGAACAATTTGCAAACCCCAGGGATGGATAAACCCTAAGAATGCACAATTGTGAGCATTTACAACCATCACAACTGTGGCTGAAGACTGTTCATGCCGTTCTTCTGAAATGAGATCTCAAAGCAGTATAGTTCAAAATAAAAGATTTTAACAAAAAAATTGGCATATGCACAATTTCTCCACCAATTTGTGTGTGTCAACCATTTAGTTAACTTTTCCACTTGAAAAAATGCAATAGAAAACTGGACACCATGTTTCACTATCTCAGTTAATATTCACAATTACAGCGGCTACAACTCGGGACACGGCATCACCAATGCTGCCCAGAGCCAGTTTATACTGAAATTAAGTTCTTTACACCAAGTAAATGGTTGTTCACAACCACTGGCTAGTGTACATATGAACTAAAATTCCTAGATTTGGGGAGAAACAAATGCTGCTCCGATCATCTGCTCTGCTTCTTCTGTTCCTCGATTCATGCTTAGAAACCTGTTTAAAAAAAAAAAAAAAATCAAAACAGAAAGAAGAATGTTAAAATTCCAAATTAAAAAATGTATTTTTTTAAAAAACTACACCCAAAATTGGGAAATTGGGTGAAACTGAGCTAATAATTACTTTAGAACGGTGACTTGTGTCATTTTCATCTATTTGAAAATGACTAGGTCAATTTTTTAAAACAAGAAAAAACCCTTTTCTGTTCTAGATGCCTTTAGGTAGGAGTGGGATACAGTCAATCAGTCTTCCCAGTCAGCATACAATTCTCAAGCTAGAGAATTACTGGTGATTCCAATGAGCCTGTTTTGTTTACTTCCGTATCTCTAATGCCTAGAGCATGTTATGTGTTCAAATATTTATCAAATGAATGAAAAATAGATTGCTTTGCCTAAAAATTAGAATGTATGTTTTAATCATACTATGTCCAGGAACCTTTCTGGACCTTATTTCTGATACAAATAAGGAACAATAAGCTTTAATAATAAATGTACTCAACACATAACTGAATTATTCCATAGAACACAAACTTGGTTAAGTGTACGATTTTTATACAGAAACCATGTATCTTTCAAAATTCTTTACTTCCATCAATTACATTAAAAAGGTGAGGTTTTGCCCCAGATTTGAAAATATAAACAAGTGAGGCTTTTTTTTTTTGGCTTTATTTATTTCTTAAGCCTTCCCACCATATAACTACCACCCTCCTCCCACACAATTAGACTCTAAGACTTCCACATCCAGGCAGGTTTGAATAGAAAACAGCTTCAGGTAATAATAGCTGCATGTCTCATCTGTGGCTAAAGACCACTAGAAGAAATGCTGATCTCTATTACCTACAAGCTTTATCTATGGCTAAAAGCAGAAAGGAAATACGCCTACTTCTCAACATGAAAATCCCATCAGTACCACCTCCTCTCACCAACAGCCATCCTTCGAGGTGTCTGTGCCCCTTGGTGCACCCCCTTGCAAACTCTTATAGCTGCCTCATTATTGTTCTTTCTAGCTCACTCTGATCTCTCACTTCTTCAGCACTGAAACCATGTTTTTGTTAATCATAAACTTCTCCCTTTTTTGTGCTTCTCAAACATTTGTTGGACCATCTCCAATGGGCTTTGTGGGATAAATAATATGCTTCTATAATTTGCTTTGCATGCATAAATGCCCCCCTTTTCCAGGATAATACCACACATTGATATGTCATTTCTTGGTTAATACTGTCTCACTTGTTAACTAGGAGTTTTTCCATCTGAGGGCAGAAAGTCATCTTCATCCACTTAAAAACATATTGGGCTAAAGACCTGAGGACAAACAAGTGTCGTACACTTTTCTCTCTCTACCTTGACTAACGGAGCTGGTACAAAATAGACCTTTGTTGCCTGTCCAAGTACTAAATTCATAAAGCAAATGCCAAAAGTGAAAAACGAAACTTTCTAAAAATGTGCTTCGCCACAAGGAGTATTATCTATTTGGTATGTATTACTAAACAGAAATACCAAGGTAAGCATATGAAGAAAAGGCTGTCAAACCAAACCTGAATTAAAGTTTTAAAGACCATATTCTGTAACCTAATTCCAATGTTAAAATACAGATTATTATAAAGCAGATTAAAACTATGAATTAGCTAAACTGTAATGACCCTTACCCTGATGAGCATTTGAAGTCCTGCAATTATTCTTAAATACGATAAAGAAAAATGTTTATGCAACTACTAAAATGATTTATCATAGCTTGCTATGCAATTACATTATACTGAGCCATTTAATTACTACGCTGAATATCCAAACAGCTTTAAAATGGAAACCACTGTCACTAACTAAAAAGAAAGCTTAAGTTATATTGTCAGTCAAAATAGTAGAAACTCTTGTGTCTTTAATAGGGATAAAAATTGTATCTAGATAAGAATTTTATCTGGTTCATCTTTTAATCTGATATTTTAGAAATTCCTGGGTCAATTAATGATTACAATTGCTTAGGGATCAGACAAAGGCTAGCCTAAAAATATTCCCGGTAGAATAGAGCAGTCAAATCCAGATTTAACTCTTCAGATCGGCCAATGGTAGGATACTCCACCCAGAGATCAATGTTTCTCCAGTGATTTGTCCTAAGATGTTACTGAAGTTTAAGAAAAATCTCAGTGGGAGCATTCAGCAGGTATTCAACATTCAATCTTCAAGGGCTAAGCATTCTTCTTCCCAGTGTGCATGAGTCCTTGGTTTTTATCTTGTAGTTTAGGTGGTCTCTCCTGGCTTCTGGCTTTTAGAAGTCCCAAAACCCATCTTCACTGCAACAACAGTTAAAATAAGGAATGGATCCCTTTGTTCCTAAAAAAAAGAGGGAAAAACAAAGTTAAAACAGAGTTGATCACTGGGACCACTGAGTTAATAGCTACACTTAAGTTTCTTTTCAAATCTGCAAAAGAAAAAAAATGTTTATATTTATTTAACTAATGAGAGTCTACCCCCTTACTCCAAAATCTGAAGATTATATATCGGCTCTTATTTGTGAATTCACTTCAGATGTCCTTGATTTTTTTTTTTTTTTAAATAGAACCACAAACTAGTTCAAAGAACTATTTATATAATAGTATGGCTTAGAAGTTTGTGATGGGCTTTTGAAATTTTTGGATCCTTTCACAGTAGAAAACTAACTTTTTAAAAGTAATGTGAAGACAAGATCTATCTTCACCACGCAATGTCATTTATCAGGCAAACTTTTCCACAACATGCCTGTGTGGGTTTTTTGGTTACACAAAAATCAGAATCAAGCTTGGACAATTCTGAATCAGACTGGCACTATAAAAGTTAAAGAAAAACAACTACAATAACTTTTCCTAACTAAACTAAAAATTTATTAAAAGTTGGGAAAGAAAGAAAATAGATTTTATTTTTATCACTACAAATCAATGACAACTTAAGTATACAAGATACATATTACCGCTAAACTGCATTTAAGAAAACCAGACTAATGATCTGATTTCTTTCGTCTTCCCTATTACAGAATTCTGAGGTTGTTGAACTTTAAAATACCTGTTACAACGGATTCCTTTCCCAACTGGTAGATGGTCTGCATTATACATCACTGAGTCACAGCAACACTGTGCTCTTCTAGGTCTTCTGACTGTTGTGGTATCCATCCAATCTGACAAGTTGAAGTTTTTGATAGGTCCAGCAAGCCTTGGAGATGTGGGTTTCAGATAACCACAAATCAAATTCTTGCACACTCCTCTTCACTTCCTGTTGGGGTACTGAGCTCTTTTCTCTCCAGTTGTACTGTCCACCGTGACAAAAGCTGACAAAAATTTCAGCAAGCAGATGCAGCTTCCTGGCACTTCTTTAGATTGAGTATATTCAGAGAAGATCAGTCTCCAGATATTTCAAGGTCTTCCCCTGTGATTTGGGTTACGTTGCTGAGTGACCAGCCACGTTCCTAGCAGCAATTGGTGAAGTCAGAAAAAGTTAAGCTAGACAGAAATGGTAGGTGAATCCCAGTAAATACTGGAAGGTAATTCAAGGAGGACCATGGACATGGTAGGAGAATGTGATGGAAAAATATTTCTATCTTTTGTTAACAATTTGACATCCACATATATTATGATAAAATTATGCTTTGTATCAATGGCTGGAGTAGTGAACAGATGGATTAAGATGATGAGAAAAGAAACGTGAGGATCCAACTTTGGCTTCACTACCTTAGGAAATTCTCCCCATCTCTGACCTCAACTAAAGAAATGGTGATCTTAACTGGATTCTGAAGTCCTAAAAATATTTCCTTTTCCTTTAGTACTTCTTAAATGTCTTGAAAGGTACTTTCCTGATAATCACATATAGTTGAAGAAAAGGAAGTGAAATGAATTTGAAAGTGCCTCAGATGTGAATCTTTTATTTTTCTCTTTAATATGCATAAAAACAGTAATTATAATCTTGTGGCACATGAGCACTGCAAATTAGTACAGATCATAGTGGGCTTTATATGAGAAATGCCTATATGAGAAATGTTTCTTAGTCTTTTGATAGGCTTTGGAATGGAATATTTCAAAAGACCTTTTCTTTAGAGAAGTAATTAGGAAAGAAGTCTATTACACACAACAAGCTCATCTTAGCTGAGTAAGGCAGACTTTAAAGAGTCTTTTTGGACATTCTCAGTGAACTGCTGAAACAATTTACACTTTTCCATGGAAAAACCATTTGATATACATTTTTCAAAAAATAGAAATAATAATATATTAGTCGATACCACCATTTGGGGTATTTTTCCAGGAATAGATATTCCTGCAATATATAGCTCTACCTGTTGATGATTCATTTAAGAAACTCAATTCTCTGTGGGAAACCTCTGAGAGTGTAACCCCGTGAATAAAAACTGGTATGATGTATTTAAAAAGCATCTTCTAAAATTTTAATTAGAAAAATGTACTATAATGTTATCATCATCACTGAAAGGATTTCTTGGAATCAGCAAATAGCCGAGCTGCATGAGCTCTCCCCTGAATAAAAAAATACTGTAGTGGACCCTGAGAGAATATGCTTTTAAATACCTTTATTATTTAGAGATTGAAAATCAGGAAATAAGTAACCTAGAGTGACTGTCTTCAAACTCCAGAATTAATAAAAGATTTCTTAACAGGTGACATGGATAATGGGATTGGGGTTAGAGAAACAGGCTCCCTATACTCATTTCATGCCACTCTCAAACCTGCCATACTGTCACAGCTTTATACATAGGGGGTTTCATGTGGTATTTGTTTGGGGAACTAAACTCTATAACCAAAATAAATCTTTTCGAGAAGTCAAAGATCAAATACAACTTTGTATTCTATGGCATGGCACATTTTAGGAGCAAGCAGTATTTCACTTGCAATCAAAATATACTACCTCAAAATGTTTCTCTGAAAGTAGTCAATGGTAAGTACATTTTATGGGAAAGTCCAATTATTCAAAATTTTACAAGTTGGTGTTTATATAATAATTTGTATAAACCCTGGGTCTAACACTGCTATTGAAAATTCTGTAAGATCTTCTTTTCTTTCTTTCTTTTTTTAAAAAGTAAATTCTACCCCCAATGTGGAGCTTGAACTCATGACCCTGAGATTATGAGTCACATGCTCTACTGACTGAGCCAGCCAGGCTCCCCAAACATCTTTTAAGATTTTTAAGTTGCTTTTATGAAAAATAGTTACACTACAAAATTAAGGATTAAACTTAAGTTTAATTACAATTTCTTTCCAAGGAAACATACTAACTCAGTGGATCCAACTTCTCATCTTTAAGACCTAGATAAGGCAGGACAAAAATTCTGCTTGTTTATTGAGAAAGAGATACACAGTAAACTAACAATGGAACTAACTCAAAATAAGGGAATTCTTTCTGAAAGCTGCTGAATGCCTGAAGTGAAATGTTCTGGGTCAGAGGAGATTTCAATCTAATTTTAGTTCTAGAAACTGCAACTCGTGATGATCCTATTATCCCAGCTAGCTTTAGGCAAAAATTGGTTTCATTTTATGAAAAGAAGCAAATACCCTATAGATTCAGGTATAATAAAAGTCCTAAGTTTAGAACATTACATTGGTAGGACCATTTCTCAGAGACACTAGCTAGCAACCTACCTCATTAAGGGCATGGCACTGTGATTAGTCATACAATGATTAAAACACTCAAGGGACAAGTTTAAGTCCCAACTGAGACGCAGAGGCAAGCATTAGTGTTTATTATCCTGAGCTGAAATTTCATCATCTCAGAACCCCCATTACATTAAGCCTTCAACTGTGAATCCTTCCCAAATACAGAAACATGGAAGAGAAGAATCTCAACTTCATTCCTAATAGATGAGCTGCTGGGATGAGGATGACATCAGTGAATTATACTTCTTGAAAAGTATCCTCAGATTAGAGTCTATTTTTAAATTACAAAATTTTTAAAATACAATTCTAAAAATATAGACCAAAGACGACTAAGTTCAGACTAGAGCAGTCATTCAGAAATTAAATAATTAGAAACCAAAGACCAAACCTTACCTGCCCACCACTTCCAGAAAGTAGGCAGGTATCAGGAGGTAAGCCCCAGAAAGGGGGGGAAGAAAAAGAAACAAAAACCATGAAACACAGGAGTCGAACTGTACGGCAACAGTGACAAGACTGGAGCTGTGCCCTAACAGTTCTACTCCTTAGTAGCACCAAGAGTGCCAGAGACAGAAAGGAAATAGACTAGCAGTTCAGTGGCATTTGCCCCAGTTTTTTCCCCCAATTTGCAAAGCCTAACTGAAGAATTCAATTCCACAACAAACCCCCAGAACCTGAGTATTTGCAAGATTTTATAAAATAAAGCCCAAGACAAATAAGAACCTTACATAGTTAGATTGCAACTAAATGAGAGATCTGGTTTTTGACTAGGAAGGATGTGTCGAGCTTTTCAGTTATTTGAGCATTTAAGAGCGCAAATGAGATGCTCTGCAACTGAGAAGATAGACACTTTGGGGGCAATGCCAGACTCACCTCTGGAAATTAGATCATGTTCACATTTTTCCATTTTAAATGCTAAAGCATTAACATGCAGAAAAAAATTCTTAACACTGTTAGTCTGAAACAAAGTCCAAATACCATAGCTAACCAGATTCATTATTAAAAATCAACAAGTGTTAGGTCTAGGATTTTGGATTGATTGATTATACCATATTCCCAACACCAAATATTTATTTTGGAAAGGGTTAATGAATGAGTAAAAAAGATGCAGTTGTTAAAAATGACCCAAAATCCCAAGAGAAATGATATAATATATACACACATATATGTATATACAAATACATATACATATATATATGAACAAGGACATTTGGGTTTAAAGTTAGTAGTCAAATTTTCCAAGGACGTCTTTTTTTAAAAACACAGAGCCAAATTTTTACTTATTTTAAAACCACCTCCTCGATCTAACACTGTTAGAAATGAATGAATTACCCAATTTTGTGTTCAATTTGTTCCCTGTAACGTCACTTGGTTCTTGGCTACTAACCTTTCATGTTACTCTTGGTTTTGTCAGTTTGCTTGCCTGTGGGGGTTTGGGCCTGCTGACCCTGCCCACTTGAAGAGGCTGCCTGCTGTGCTGCTTTCTGCTTTAACATTGTCCAATCAAATGTGTAGTCATATTGGTGGTTCAGGGTCCTGTAAAACACAGTATGGTATATGTTAATCCTTTAATAATACAGTCTAGTTAAATACTCCATTGAGCTTTCAAGACAGTGAGGGCACTTTTTAAGGAAATGATAGTGTTTTCTCTTAAGTATGGTAACTTCTAAAAGATTTCATTCCATATACATGACTTTTTAATTGTTCAGTTCATTAATTCCACTTTTTACAAGTCACAATTGAAGGAAAATGATGTCACTACTTCGGTCTGATGTATTCATTAAGAATAAATCATCTCCTTTTTCAAAAAAGAAGCCGACTTTATTACTTCCTTGAAAGAGGCAGGAGAGTGGGAATGAACAGCAGCATGAACAAAAACATGGAGTCAAGCTGTCAATTATCTAGGGAACCATCCAAATAGGAGGTACCTTCTAAGAACAAATCAGAGTAAGTATAAGAATGTAAGCTTGTGGGGGAGATGTGTATGCTGGTGGCTTGGAAAGAAGACTCTTCTGGGGTTAGAGAATTACCCCCAATTCTTAATCCTCTTCCAACTAAGATTTCGGGCCACATGTACTTTACTTCCCCCTCTGCTCAAGACCAATTCTGGGTTGCACCTAGGGAACCCCAGAGTCTGAGGCCTGAGGCCTGTCTCCACACAATCATAGACCCCGTAACTATTTTAATTGCTGTTAATTTTGTTATTAAATAGGGTTCTGTAGCAAAGCTGGAGAGTTCCAAGGGCCACCAATAATCACTTCTATCTAGTACGAATGGCAATTATTGTGGAAAAGTTAGATTCTACTTTGCGTCTGACTCAACTGTTTCTCCATCCCAAACTAAAATAATTTCAAGCACATTTGCACCACAAATGGAAACATGCCAAACTCAGTTTCTTTCTTTTATTATTTTTTCCAAACTCAGTTTCTTAAGATTTTATTCATATGGGTTTAGACCCACTTTAATCTGCTACCTGTCAGAACAGATGTGTTGGGTGGATTTAACTAATTTCCCTCACTAGAGTCTACAGTCTTAAAAACACCTTAAAAACTGACCTGAAAAGAATGCGGAATAGCTGCCTCAGATACATGTAATCCGGGGCTTCCTCAAAGCGCAGCCCACGACAATAGTTTAAGTACATGGCAAATTCTGCAGGAAACCCCTAAAGTTCAAGAGTTAAAACACAAGGTAAAAAAACAAAAAAATTTATTTAAGACAGAAAAATAAATGCATTTAAATACAAGTAAAAATTGTTTTTGAGGAGAGTGTTTCACTACTTTGCCATAAGATCTGAGAACTAAACTAACTATAATATGACTTGGTATCCTCATAAATCCTGACTACCTCATCATGTACATCTTTTAATATTGGCAGGGGAAACATGGATCCTTTCCCTACAGTATTATACTCTTAAGTAATCTGGATATCCAACTTGTTATTATTTTATCAATGTCTAATACTTCAATGGCAACAATGAACAAATGACCAAATGGAGGCCAGTAAGGTTCTCTGCCACAACAGGTCAGTGAACTGGCATTTTCTCCCCAACTCTGTAATTACTTCTTTGGGGAAATAGTATATACCTATATAAACAGAAAAGTAAAATCACCAAGAGTACAAACATACAGTGCAACCACTGCTGTGATACAGATCAATCCAATGCTTTGTCCTACGGAAAGATTGGGTTTGCCTTTTCTTTTATCCGTAATTGTTATAATACTGCATACATAACATATTGTTTTTCCACTAACATTATATTGCAATTATCCTTCTGTGTTATTTCCAACATAAGTTTCTGAATGGCTGCATAATATCCAACCAGTCAATACATCATAATTAACTTGTTCCCTATAACTGGACATTTAGGCGATGAAATTTTTTCTTTCATAAACAGTATTAATAAGTACACCTGTGGGCATAAACTTTTTACATGCTCAGCTTCTTAAAGGAAAGATTCTCAAAAATGCATATAACACATCTTTAAGCCTATAGATATTAACCACCAAAAAGGATTTTGCCAGTAGGAATGTAGAAATGCAAAAAATTTAAACAAAAATCCCCGCACCCTGCCTCGAGTATATGTGAATGTGAAGGGTGGGAAGTTAAAAAGACAGTCTCTTCCCACAACCTTCAAATTTTGAGAAATTTCTCACATGCAGGAGGTTAAGGTGGGATATAATGGACATACTTGCAACATTTATTTTTACTCACTGCACTGATACAGATATAATTTTTATGCTACTTCTGTGTTCGAGATGGAAAGCTGAAACCTTTTAAGTGAAAATATATTGTACGTTTTATTTAAACTCTTAACATGACTTTAAAATTTTTAATATATTTTCATGGTCTGTGTTAATGGTAAGCAGCATATACCAAATGAACTTGCTTTTATGTGTATTATAAATAGAGCTAAACAACTGCCAACTAAAAATCAAATAGTTTACTTCATGCACTGCTACCTTATGAAAACAGGCAAAACCTTATTAACAAAAGAAAATTACCAATATCCTAAGTATTACAGATATGAAATAAGTAGTTACCAGTGGACCATGAGACTGAAAACAATCTCACTATTTTACAGTAATACTAATATTCTGTGTTCACTGCACCCTCAGATCAGTTTTATGTGGCTAATCCAGAAAGACCCAGGTTCATTATTTCTAGATCAAAATTAAGACATAACCCAGAAGCAGACAATGTACTAACCCTCCCTTTCTTTTCCTGTAAAAATGGCTGACTTTTCCAATAATCCAAATGAATCATAATTTGCATGGAATAGTAGTGTATAGAAACATGTTTTGCTTCCAGAAGTATAAGATTTGAAAGTTATTTGGGTGCACTATAACACACGAACATTTTATTCATTCACCTAAAATGTATTTCATAATTTAAAACAAATCCCAAGAGTCTCAGAAATGATGATAGTCTCTTACCCATCCCAACCCCTCCTTTACTGTAGATCTAGAGAAAATGGAAAAGCAAATTTGTGGACAGGGAGACATAAAAACATCACCTCTCCCCGCCTCCACAAAGTACTATTTCAACACCATGTTCATTTCCCCCTTCTAACACCCAACTATACTATATAATTATATACTGTTTCCTAATAATTTCAGGTACACAATTGTCTCAGAGATGACCGTGTGGTTTTCTTTCAATGGAAAAGACCATGGTTATCCATCATGACACAGCTACTTCTCCATTCTCTACTTACAGGCTTCTCTAACAAAGTTTGAGATTTCAGGGCAACAAGCCTGACTCAAACTGTCATCTATATTGTTGGACACTGGCTATTTTGGATTGCTGTGATCTGCCTTCGTTTCTCTACTCCTTGATGTCCCTGACAACCGTTAAGATCCTTTCTTTACTGGCACCGGTTTAGAGATAAGGAGAATATTTCCTAATTTTGTCATAAATTGGTGAGGTTCCACTAGAAAACGTAACCTGCCCTATTCTTCTTCCTCCAATTTTTAACAGATTATAGGGCCCAAACAAACCAGAAACATAAAATGCTTATTTAAAATGACCTGTATGTTCAAGCCACTCTTAAAGATACTTAGAATTATCAAAACATACATTTAAAATGGCAAATAGCTACCTAATAGGATGTTTAAATTCCAGACTTCTTGGATTTTTTATATTAAAAAAAAAGCCATCAGGCACACTTACCTTACATAAAACTTCAACAGGAGTGGACATCTTCTTTTCACTAATCTTTTCATATTTTTGCTTTTTTGTTGCAGCCTGTGGAAAATAAGAATCAAACCACATAGACATATTCAATACTAATAATACTATTCAATACTAATAAGAACCTTGTTAGCTTAACCCACCAATATAAATGTAAACTTGAGATTCAAGAGAAATCATAACCTGGAATAAAAAATAAATCAAAGTACAATATACCAAAATTTCCCAACCCTAAACTTAGTTTTTTATATGAGTTTCTACTTTAAAAACATTTTTAGCTGTTAAGAAAGGGTGAGTCTAATAAGAACATGATTTAATGGGTGAAGTTAAATCTGAAATGAGTTTTCACAACCCATATTCAACACAAGGGCAAAGGTATAAGTAGATCAATAACAAAAACAGTGCCCACCATTTAGTAACACTATATAAAGTGTAGTAACATTATTAAGTGAAGTCAAAATATTTTTCCAATGTAAAAATAGTTCATATTGGATAGAACTATCCATACAAGCACTGAGCAACTGTCTAGTTCACGGATGCTCAATAAATACAGGGACCATTTTCCTTTAAAGGACCAATAAAGTATCAAAAGTAGCCTTTAAATTCTAGGACATGGTGAGTTATCATTAACAGACTCACAAAAGTCAGGGTGAAACTCCTAATTAATAGAAACAAGTGTTAGGATAATTAAGATAGCTAGTATTACTAGAAGAACCAGTTTTACTACACATAAAAGTATACATTTTCAACATACTGGCAACACACCAAAATGAGAAAGCCTCCACCTTTAATTAGCCCATGTCAATTTCCATTGAGATAAAGCTACTGGTTACCAATGGGTACCTGCTTACTGTCCCAAAGGAAATTGTTCTTTAAGCCTGACTCTGGGATTCTATTAACTTAATTCTTAAATGATCAGATTTTATTTTCCCAATAAAAGGTGAAAAATAAAGTTAATTCACTCTCAGAAAGCCTCATGTTTGAAAGGGATCTTAAAGTTCATCTCCAATATGTACTTTTATTCTTAAAACAAAAAACTGGGAATGGGAGTCTCATTTACCTTTAGTCCCTGCCATGGCAGGCTGGTTCTATTAAAATACATCAAAACATATCCTAATGATTCCATGTCATCTCGGCGACTAGAAAAGAAAATGTAAAGTTATGAGCTGGAATTATTATGGAAAACATGTGAAAGAAAGGCAGGTACACAAGTTTTCCCAAGCAAGGAGAAAAAGCAATTTGGTGGCTTGTGAAAGAACGTACTTAAAGTAATAAAAAGATAAAATAAATTAAAAAATTAAAAAGTTCATAAAGAGTTATGTCTAACAAAATTTTCTCACAGAATACAAAATTATAAAATCCAACACAGTCTGCAATTTAATTTCTAAAGAGCAAAAAGGATTTAGCTGAACAACTTTCTAAATGAAGTTAATAAAGACGGAAGAATAAAGTAGCAGGATACTTTTAAGTTTTGCAGAAGCTTATAAAAAAGAACTTGAGGGATGCTGAAATAAATTAATATTTTAAAGCTAATTAAGCATCTATATGAATATATACACACACATAACAATGAACATTTCCTAAGCTTAAAATTCTTCTCTTGAGGGCGCCTGGGTGGCTCAGTTGGTTAAGCGACTGCCTTCGGCTCAGGTCATGATCCTGGAGTCCTGGGATCGAGTCCCGCATCGGGCTCCCCGCTCAGCGGGGGGTCTTCTTCTCTCTCTAACCCTCCTCCCTCTCGTGCTGTCTCTCATTCTCTCTCTCAAATAAATAAATAAATAAAATCTTAAAAAAAAAAAAAAAAATTCTTCTCTTGAAGCGCCCTAACCTGGAAGCAAGCATATCATTTATCATTTCTGTGCTTGTTTTAAGGAGCAAAACTGACTGATAAAAGATGAAGATGAAAAACCAGGAAAAAAAAGAAAACAGAAGACCTAGAAAAAACAAAGAGATCATGACAATGTTTACCTCAATCCAGATCCTATTAATTTATGTAGGAGTGAAAGGGTAGAACATGAGATGGCCCACCAACCCCCTCTTGGTCCATCAGGACTCAGATAATAACATTTTCCTTGTAAAAATAAATAATATATTCTTCTCCAAAATTTAACTTATACTACTAAAATATAAAAAGTCCAAGATCAGCATTAAGAAAATAAGTACCGTCTTCAGCTGCAAAAAAAATAAAAATAAACAAGATAAAACTGCTTGTATGCTAACTTCCCATCATGCAGTATTTTCTCCCCAAGAGACAACCTTCAACAAAGAAAACAAAAGGTCTCTCATTTAATTGGCTTCTCAGCACTAACTAAAGCCAACAGGTAAAAGGATTAACATGTTTCCTCAAATCCTCAGCCAAGAGACGTCTTTATATATCATAAGAAACTAGTTAAAATATTTCAAAAATTCTTTAGTGACTTTTGCTATGGATTTGATAAACACATTCATTTTTCAAACTCACCTCTGTTCAATACCAAGATGTGCATTGATGCTAGCGTATCGAGCAGTGCCAGTCAGATTTTTATCTTCTCTGTATGGTATGTGTTGCCTTGTCCTGTTGTCTCTGTACTTTTTGGCCAAACCAAAATCAATAAGGAATAACTTTAAAAGAAAATAAAGGGATATTAGGCTTCCAACCTTGTTCAACTGAACTGCTTCTTATTCATTAAATGGCATTTATACTATCTTGTTCAATTATATCAAAATAAAGTATCACAGGCAGAAAACATGAACAAACAACACTCTAATAAGCTTCTACTAGTCCTCATCAATAAATCAAGTTAAAAAAAAATACAGTTAAGTGGTTGATCCTTGTGAGCTGAACCAACTTCACAGGCCCAGTTTACTATACATTCAGGAGCCTGTCTTTAGAAAAGTAGTGGAAAAATATATATATGTTTGATAGCAGAGTTGACAAGTGTGCTGTGTGCCATGATGAAATCTGACATCCTGTTACTGTTGGTAAACAAGCATGAGGTTTCAAAAACTAAACATAAACTATCTGGAATTCTTCCATTTTATAAAGGCCATTTTTCATTCAGTATGCCAACAGAATGTTCATTATTTAAAATAAGACAACTCTGAAAGTTTGATATTGACAACAAACCCAAAATTTTTATTAACAAAAAATAAGGATTTTTTTTTTTTTTTAAAGCATGCATTACTTCTACTACTTCCCACTGACATTTATCCATGTATCAGGTTATACTTCTTGGAAATACAGTAAGCTGATCAAAAATCTTTTTAAAAAGTACTTAGTATTTACTTATATCAAGATAACTTACAATCAGCAGTTTAAAGGAGCTAACTAAAAACCACACTAGTATTTTAGAACAAAATAATGTTTAGTGCTGTCTTATTTATATGGTACACAGGGAATAAGATATTCATTTATAATGTAGCTAATTTTTAAAAGTAACTGAGGTTTATTCTCCATGATTAACACTTCAAAGAAGGAAAAAACCTGTTTTTTATCAAAAAAGAAAAAATCCAAAATATATTCATATTTACCTACCTTCTAAAGCAAAATAATCTTTACTCCAATTTTTAGTCTTGATCATAAATTCACTTATTAAAGTTATGTTTACAAAGATTATCCAACAAGGCAGGTCTATGTGGCATTACAGTACATAGTCCTAGACTTTTTTCCCCCTAGTTATGCCTACATTTTATAGCTCTTTTTTCCATTAAGTAGACTTTGGGTCCCTTCTACCCAGTTTATAATCTGTAATGTCCTAGGAAACTGGTCACCTAGCCTATTAGAGTTTGTATAAGAATAAATAAAATGAATGATTTAGGTGAAAAGATGTGATCAAACGCCTCTCTTAGGAGGATGAAAAACACTTCTATCGAGGGGTACCTGGCTGGCTCAGTTTTAAGAGCATGAGACTCAATCTCCGGGTTGTGAGTTCCAAGCCCCATTGTTGGGCATAGAGAGTACTTAAATAAATAAATAGATCTTAAAAAAAAAAGAGAGAGAAAGAAAAGAAGAAAAAGAAAAACACTTATATCAGGCAGGCACTGTACCCTGGCCTTAACTGGACATCGGGATGGGAAAGACATGGAGGTTTGAGCTTATGTCACCAATATAACAATGAGATACTTATTTTTACCTGGTCTACTATAAAAGAAGGAAGATTACATTTTTAGTAAAATTTAACTGGATGAGAGCTCTCTAGTAGGTTAAATTCACTTCCTCAGCAATCACATTATTATACGTCTATGAGAAAGTCTTATAAAACACAAAGAGAAATAAAGCTCACACTCTTAAGTTTCTCTTGATATGAAAATGGGCTCAGCATATAAATATTAAAATGAGCAAAATACATTTCTGTGAAGCAAACCAAAAAGTATGACTTAAGATTCTGCAGAGTCACAGTGAAAAGAAAACAAGGCAAAAACAAACACAAAAAGGACACCCAGCTTCATAGTATTTTTAAAAATACCCCTAAGAATTATGTGGGTTCTAAATAAAAAGTGATTAGGACATAGACTCTCCTCTAAAGGATATTTTCTGGGATTGCTTCTTTTAATACTTCAAAATAGAGAAGATAGGAACTCTGACATATTATACCTGATAGTTTCATTCGTAAGTCTACATTCAGTAGCTCCATTTGCAACTCAATAACCAGACATTTTCTCACAACTTTCTAAGATTTTATAAAAACTCAGTGTTTACTAAAGTTCTTTCCTTCCACAACTCTAAAGGATGAAATGTAGTTTATTAAGAAAACACTATCTTCTCAAATATCTCAAACTTTAATATCGAAACAAAAAACTACAAAGCCAATCAACTCTAAATTTTCTCTTACAAAACCTGAGAGTAAGTCAGGAAAAATAATTTCACTGCTAAACAAAGCTATCTTATTTTATGAGCCAGCAACTGAAGAGAAAGATTATTCAAAATTAAAAAAAAATCTAAATCTCTTGGTAGTTCATCATTTTCTGGTGGTACCTATCAAGTTTCATTAGTAGCCCTCTCTGTTTTGAATTTAAAAATGAATACAAACATAATAGAAGTGTTTACATGACACCACAGGATACCAAAGATACATCCAAACAGCCGCAAATATATAAAGAATCAAACAAGGAAAAGTCAATATTCAGTAAGTCGTAAGATAATGTATTTTTTACAGGTTTGCATATACAAAAAGAAGTCTAATTTCTTTGGTGGGCCAAGCTGCTTTTCTGTGGATTTGTGTTTTGTGTTCCAAGTAAAATTTTTGCCTGTTTTATAGAATGCAGCCTATTCTTCAAAGGCATGTAGTAATGAGTTAATGTTGTATATACTGGGGTAACTCCATCCAGCAGAGGTGCACCTTCCTCAGAAACACTAAAGCTAATTTTAGTTTTCAGTAGATCTAGCAATTTTTCTCTTAACCAGGGGCCACTTTTCCCTGCCCTTCCAAAAAATTCACATGTTCACTTTTCTTCACAACCCAGCTAACCTGTATGCAGAGAAAATAAACAATTCAATTTTATGGAAATTATTAAATGATTATGCTACAAAATATAAATTAAACATGTGAATGAATGGATAAGCAAAAATGGGGCACTAGGTGCTTTATTATGTGCCTAATTACCCAGCAACCCCTCTTCCCACGCTCCAACTAAGAATCAGTCACAATTGTTATTTCTTTGTGAATGAAAATAAGTCTGAATTTCGGAAACCTATTTAACAGCAGAAGAAGATGGTACCTGGAATAACGCCGGGCAGTATGGAAAAGAATTAAATGATCACCCAGATGATGAATGTGGTACAAAGTATGGAATATACTTTGAAACTACAAAGTATGTTCATACACCAAATACAACTTTTCTCTTTTGATTACTCATGCCAATACTTCCTTTCTCAGTATATACTAAATTGAATGATGAAGATTCATTTATTTGCTCAAGAGCTTAATTAACGAAGCTCACTAACTTCTAGAGTTCCACCTACGTAAAAAATTTTTTTTAAGAAAATTACTGGGGTGTTTACTTAGCCTGCCAAACACTAAATCATCAGGTTATGCATTCCTTTATCTTATGTGTTATTAATTGGTAACTGTTTGATAAGTGCTTCAATGATGTTACTGTTATACTGTTAGACTGCAATGTCTCCTAGTTCCAGAGCATATAATGCTCTTCCAGCATCTCACGCCATTTGGTTGAAGTTGGGAGAATTCACAGATAGAGGAAAATCAATTCTACAAACACTAGATCTCAAATCTGATCTACACTTACCTGAAGTTCACTAGGGAAGGGGAAGAGAGTTGATGCAGAATATATTCACCATACAGCACTGATGCACTGAATTTAGATGTATTTCATGCATTAAGTTCTGCAACTCCAAATACATTTTTAAAAACTAACAGTCTATCTCAAGTTTACCATTAGACAAAGAATTTCAACACTAGACCAACATATCATTTCCTCATGTGGATGTTAGAGATCTAAACATAATCCTGTTTTCATTTAGGTTTTCTCTAAACTTTACAAATTTTAAGCAAAAGCCACAAAAAAAAAAAATCTTAGTAATGTTATATGTTTGCCAAGTATGTCTGAATAATGCCAACGTAAGAGATGCTTGAGCAAGATCTACATTCTCCAGAATTAAAACAAAACAAAAATAATCAAAATAAAACAATAAAAAAGAAAAGCACATGAATTTGGGATTGAGGTTGGAATAGGAGACAGTTTCAGACCTGGTTTAATCCTGAGAAAGATGGGTCCTGAGAAGTACTAACAGTCATGCTTCTTTTCCTCTTCCCCACTGGAGATTCTAAACACTAAACAGACAATAGAGGGTGGCAGTGCATCAAACAGTATTGCTTACATTGCAACAATGGCCGGCGCAGACAGGCAACACCGAGGCATTAGAGAAAGAACAGGGTAGCCAAATGCCATCCTTCTTCCACCAAGCACTGTAGCTTCTCAGTTTTCCAAATAAGAATCACATGCTCAAGAACATTTGAATTCTGGAAAATACTCAAGTTTTTAATGCCACTATATTGTGTCACTGCCTGAATCAGGGATAGCAATGGTGACATTTGGCTCTTTAATTTTTTAATCAAAACTGGGGAATTTGGTTCTGGAATATTTGGTATCACAATCTGCCCTTCCCCCAAAAAAGATTGTACAGGGGAAAAAAATCTTCAGTAAGGAAGAGGTAGAAGGCATTTAGTCACCTCAAAATTGGTTTTCATAAGCATGCAGGGCTGATTACTGGAAGAGATGAACAAATTCACTAAGATTGGAGTGGTCACTCCTAAATATCAAATTCAGAACAATTTTCCAAATTAAGAAATTTGACTTAAAAAAAAAAACAAAAAAAAACCTCAAAAGCCCCCCCACTCTTTCTCCCCCATGAATAGAAAACTACTACAACAAGCTAACCAAAGAATCCAGTCTCATAAAACTGGCATTTTTTTCAAACTACAATACAGAAGGAAAACACTAAAAACCAACTACATAAACAAAACACTAATCTAAAATGTTCAAGAACAACATTTAGAATTTGGATCTTTGTTAAGTGAAACACTGCACTTCTACCCTAGGGTCTCTGAACCGTATTAACAGCAAGCAGCTCCACAGTATTTTATTACCTCTAGAGAGGACACAAGATTTCATCATGGGGCAAATTGGACATCCTAACACAACATGTAATTAACAAGCTATTTTTAAAGGGAGGGGGGAGCAAAGAGGTATTATCTAGGTCATCATTTAATTTTAAGACAAAAACCATGTACTGCAATGTCGACATGCAGAACACAGATCACAAGAGGATAATGGGTCTTTAGCAGGAAGAAAATGGGGAAGGAGGGCTGGGAAATGGCCAAAAGATCAGGGTCAAACTGACAAAATTGCCCAAAAAATTAAGACCAGTAATTTGTTTTCAATTCAATTACCAGGTTTTGCAATAACAATTAAGCACCTGGATGCTTCAGAGAGAGAAGCTACATAATATTAAAAAAAAAAAAAAAAAAAAGATGCAATTTGGGAATGGCAAGATCAGTTATATGTCGATATACACAACTTTCATTATTTAAAGTTTAGCTTTCAACAAAAAAAATTTATTTCCTAAAACTTGGTCAGACCAACATTAATGTCTCACACATTAACAAATAACACCAGTTCTAATGGTAATGGCTACAAGTTGGCATTCATACAGGCAAACGAAGGTAAACATTTATAGCCAGACCTAAAAACACCAAACATTTCCTAATGATTTAATAAAACAAATGGGAATCTTCCTTCCAAAAACAAAACAAAACAAAAAACCACAAAAACCAAAAAGCCCCAAGTTGTCCTGAAGTTGAGAATTTCTATCAGATCATCAGATCATAACATGCTTAGTGCATTGCCAATGCTGCCTGTCTGCCCGAGCTCAACATTGAATCGATAAATAAAGCAATTCACTCAATAAAACTAATCATTGCAGATAAAGTTTCAACACAATTAGTTTCTAACTGCAGTCATGCGTCACTAGCTAAAACCCAATCACCCCGTATGTTAATCATTCTGAGACCCCAATGAATACTAATTTTGTTGTATGAATATTCATTTCACTTGACTATATATTTTCCTTTGAAAGGGGAAGGAAGGATGGAGAATCCACCCAACTTGGCACCCAAGTAAGAAACTGTCAACTACTTTTGAAGCAGGCCCAAAAGTTATCCTTTTGAATACACAAATCCAAGGACTGAAGAATTCTCATTATGATCATGCTCAGTCAGCAAATGTTAACGCCATGGTGACAGATGGGTCAGTGGTTCCCACGCTGGCACGAACACATATATTACAAAAACCCACACTTCAGAGACAAAGGTTAAAATCTGATTTTAGCATTCAGGAAAAAAAGTATATGGGGTTTTTTACTACTTGAATGAGTGAAAAATAGATACAACTGTTTCATAATTAAATAACAGATAATTACATTTCATTATAAAGCCCTTGGGAATTTTTTATTTCCATATAGATAATTAACCTTGGTTGGGTAAGTTGGGAGAAAATTTGTTTCAAGTTACTAAGTTAATAGAGTTAGCTGATTACCCTTCTAGCACAATCTTTTAAAGCAATCTTCAACAGCAAATACAATTTCCTATGACTTCTTAAAGACTGAAAGTCTATCAAAGCAATTGTTGGAGTTTTTACTCTTTGTTCTTTCATGCAAAGAACATTTGACTAACCTTATTACAGTGACGCCCAATACCCATTAGGAAGTTATCTGGCTTAATGTCTCTGTGTATAAAATTCTTTGTATGCACATATTCAATTCTACTGATCATCTGGAAAAAAAAAGGAGGGGGTGAGAGATAATTATGTAATTTGAATTGTGATACAAGAAAGCAACACATTATTTCTCAATTATTTCTCAAGATCACAGATATATTTTAACAACTTCATTTAGAGTTCACAAAGACAGTGCTAGACAAAATTAAATGTAAAGGGCATGGATACTGAAGCATAAACCTGCCCCATTCTTTGGCATGTTCTAGTATTGATTATAAACATAACATCTAACCTGGTAGGAAGACCTGGTGTTTGCAATTTTTAAATTACAAAAGTAGTAAATTTAGAATTGTTTCAGTTAGAGCTAATCATCAACTTTCCACACCCAATTCTTTGCCCCGAGGTAACCTGTGTTACAATAGCCTGGCATTACCCATTTCCATACTCTTATTTACACACACGTATGAACTCATGTAATTGGGAATGGAGATGTTGACCAACTGAAAAATACAAGCTGTTACTGTTTTAACTGCAATAAAAGCATCCTATTCATTTTATTCTTCTTTGCTTCTTTTTAACTAAACATTCCTGGAAGTTAGTAGCATACAACATAAACACAAAACATGGGAACATACACATGCTATGTTTCATTTCTTAGATGCTTTTTGAAGTCTCCCTTGTTTTTTTCTCCACACAAATAATCACATTCAAAAACTGAATAGTAAGGATGTCATTCTAATAACCTTTTTTTAATTTCTTGGAAATTCTGCCAAGTCAAATGGTGTAAGTCTTAGCATTCTTTTTAACGGCCATAAATAAATATTCTATGGTATAGATTAAGTTTTCCCCAACCATTATTCCCACTGTTCCCAACATCTTCTCACTGTGAACAATAATGCTGTTAACATATTTCAATTAAATACATCCTTACCTACTAGTGCTTTTATTTCTATGGGCTATAAACCCCATACAATTGTAGGGAGAGTGGCTGGGTCGAAGTAGCTATCATTTTGATAGGTGGCACCAGACTGTCTTTAAAAATAGGCTCTAACAATTCATTTTCCAGCAATACTTGAGAGTATTTCTTTTCCCATTGGCAAACTTATTTTAGTTCCTTCTAAATTTTGCCAATATGACAGGTATTGACCTCACTTCTTCACTAACAGTTTAAAAGTCTGCTCATTTACTGTTCTGGAACTGCCAATCTGTACCTCTGTCCATTATTCTTTTGGCTTGTCCTTTTCTTACCGATTTTAAGAATTCTGTGCATATAACAATCTTTTCTGTCATTTGTTATGTAAATAAATTTTAAAAAACTGTCTTGTTACTATGGCATCACTTCTAGAATAGTTTTAATTGTCAAATTATCAAATATGTCTATCTTTTCTGTAAGATACTTAAAAGTATTTGAAAATGTTTTCAATACCCAAAGACTAACTTTATCTTTCTACCCATACATATGTTTTTGCTCTTCTCAGTAGTATGTGTCAGGATTCTACTTATTCGTCCCCACTTTCCCTAGAGCTTTTATTACCATACAGATTCTGAACTCTGACAAATGTCTCTTAAAGCCAAATCTATAATCAAACTATTTATATTTTCAAGGAAATAGATGTATACAATGTCCAAATAGCACCTTTAGTTATAGCAGCAACTTGTACTTTATTAAAGGAAGAAAAAAACATTTCTCTCACTTAATGTACTTACTTGTCCTAGTCTAAGTGATACCCATTAAACCAGGATCATTGATTCATTGGGAAAAAGTGTGGCAAAAGATAATAAATGGCCCCAACTACTTACCTTCAAGTGTTATCATCTACAGAGCCAAGACTTAGCAGCCACCTCCTTAAACCATTGCTTTAATGCAACCCCATTCCCTGAACTACATTTTTTTCTGTTACCAGTGTACCCAAGATAGACTTTTATCACAAAATCTTGAACGTAGTTTTTTCCATTTTTCTCTCCTGAACTGTACACTCCCAGAGGAAAGGGACTAGAGTTCTTATTCTTCTTTGCACCCTCTAGTTCTAAGTAAAGCAGAAGGCCCTGAATAAATGTTCACTTGTTAATACCTATGTGTTACAGAACCTACAGAATATAAACTCTTCTATTAGGATTCATTCACATGTTAGTTAAAACATATTAGGAGGATCTTAACCTTCAACATTTGAGTTCTTAACATACCACAAATAAAACAATGTAATTTGCTAATATTTGCTTGAACCACAAGGTTTTTTTTTGTTAATCTTACTAAAATATCAGGTGATTACAGAGAATGAACACTATTTTCTAATGCTTTGAATTTATATTTTTAAAAATTCTAACTCAAATGCCAGTGTATCATCTCATTTTATTTTGACATCCAATCTAAATGTTAAAAATGTTACTCTCTTCCACAGCATCTTTATATATTGAGCGCTTTCTTCAAAAATCTTATAAAGAAACCTCTATAATCTTCACTGAAACAGACTCCATCTGATGAACAACTTGAAAACTACTGGGTACCAATATAATCCATTTCTGTCCTATGCCACAGGAGAACCTCTATTAAATCTTATTAAAGTAGTACTCTTGAATGAGTACAATCTACTATTATATCTTTTTTATTTTTGCTGAACCTAAGGTTACATAGCACAGGATTATACATACTCTGGTTTATAAAAATTTATATTACAATTAAATTATGAGTATTCTCAATTTTTTTTATTTTCATCAAAATTTCACATACCTGGTCAGCTAACATAAGTACAGTTTTCATTGTGAACCTTCTTGAACAGAAATTGAAGAGGTCTTCAAGGCTGGGTCCAAGAAGATCCATGACTAGCACATTGTAGTCTTTTTCTTGACCATACCACCTAACAAAATAAAAGGGGAAAAGGGAGAGCTTTAGGAAAAGGTGATTATCACTTAATATCACTAAATTTCTAAAATTCTTAAGCTCTAATAAGAAGATAGTTTTCCTTATCTATTTATTTTATCAAAGTTACCATAGAAGCACCTGGCTGACTAGTCAGTGGAACATGCCACTCTTGATCCAGGGGTTAGGAGTTTGAGCCCCACATGGGTATACAGATTACTTATAAAATAAAATCCTTAAAAATAAGTAAATAAATAAAGGTACCATATATTTTTTTTAATCTACATTTTAAGTAATCTCTACACCCAATGTGGGGCTGGAACTCACAACCCCGAGATCAAGAGTGGCATGCTCCACTGACAGCCAGCCAGGTGCCCCAGTTAGGTTTTACTTAAGGTTTAAAGTTTTCCTCTATTCAGATGATGAGTCCATGAACTGACTATACTGCCCAACACAAAATTAAGGGTAAGGAGAGTTTCTTCTGTCAAGTGGCCCCACTGTCATATTAAGATAGAACTTGCACAGTAACCTTAACACTCCTCTTACCAGAGCATTTGAATTCTATATCCATCTGCCACTGATTCCCATGACTTCTGCCAAATTCCTTAATCTTACCTGATACTACTTCCTAACTGAAGAAATGAAGGAGACTATACCAATCTTACAAAGCAAAGATCCCTTTTGTTAGAACTCCTGTCCCATTTACTACCAAGTTGTATTTAATCAATAATTACTTGTTCTTTTTTAAAAAAAGGAGTCACAGTTTTGCTTAGTTTGATTACCAAAAATAACCAATATTACCATAAAGATGACATGTGCTTTCTACTGGAGCCCTGTTTTAATTATCCAATGCTTTATTACTGTGGGTAAATATACTATTTGTCCCCCCCAAACTCAAGGAATAGCTAACTTTTAATTTTAGAGATTCCAAGGATTAGGAATCACTATAATAAATGATTTCAAGTTTCTATATGCCTATAAAAATAAGATTCTGCTTGAAAAGAAAATTGGCCAATAAAAAAAATTTTAAGAAGAAGTTATTTTAAAAGACAGTGGAGTAATTTGTTAACTTCAACAAAAACTGATACCAAGATTTACCACTTTTTGACAAGTTTGTGTTTTAAAAATATTCAGAAAAGGGAAAAAGGCTTAAAAAAATCTATGGCAAAAGTATTAACAAATCATTAGTCTAGTGGGTAAATGTTTAGTGCTATTTCTTTTTTTAAATTTTGCTCTAGTATGTTGTTTTGTTGATAAGCCAATTATTTAAAAGAAAATCAAGATTAAAATTAGAGTGTGTGTGGGGCACCTGGGTGGCTGAGGTCATGATCTCGGGGTCCTGGGATACAGCCCTGTGTTGGGCTCCCCACTCCACATGGAGTCTACTTGTCCCTCTCTCAAATAAATAAAATCTTAAAAAAAAAAAAGAGTATGTGGGGTTAATATTTAAATATTTTTCTAAGAAATGCGAAGTTAACTACTACATAGGTGGTCCCATATTCAGATACATGGAATATGCTCCCTAATATTATGTTATGAGAGTAAAAGATTAAAAAGGAACTAGTATAGAGGCACCTGGTTGCCTCAGTAGGTTAAGCGTCTCCCTTCAGTTCAGGTCGTGACCCCAGGGTCCTGGGATCAAGCCCCACATTGGGCTCAGGAAACCTGCTTCTCCCTCTCCCTCTGCCTGCCTCTCCCCCTGCTTCTGCTTTCTCTCTCTCTGTCAAATAAATAAATAAAATCTTAAAAAAAAAAAAAAGGAACTAGTATAAAAAGTTCACACTCAGGGCACGTAGGTCAGAGTTGGTTGAGCATCTGACTATTGGTTTCAGCTCAGGTCCTGATCTCAGGGTTGTGAGATGGAGCCCTGCTTCGGGTTCCATACTCCCTCCCTCTTCCTTTGCCCTGCCCGGTTAGGCTCACTCTGTCTCTCTAAAGTAAACAAATAAATCTTAAAAAAAAAAATTCACCCTCCTTCCTATACTTCTGTTCCAACTGTTCTTGAGAACTACTTTACAAACACAATAAATAATTGCCACCAAACACACAAAAAGGAATCAATTTTCACACCCTTTTGCAGAAAAAGGTACCCTGATGGGAAAGTTTCTGCTTAACCTTTCAGAGATCTTGCCCACTACCCTAAGCAACAGAAATGCCAATGGCAGAGTTGGTCTAGAACTTACTGTACCTAAACTGTATACAAAGCAGCTGTTACTTTCCCTCTTCCAGCCTTTGTTTTCCATATAGAAATTCAACACCCTTGACATTCCTTCAAACATTTACTTGAAAGAAAGACTCACAGTGGTGGGTTTTTAGGGCTGGAGATAGGCACAGGAAGAGATGGATAAATCTAATAATATTAAAAGGTAAAATATGAACAAAGTAAATAGGTGTATGTTCTTTCCTTTTTCCTGTTTATTTTCTTTTTCTTGCATTTTTCCTCTTCTTAACTGGAGAGGTAAATCTGTGCTAGGGAGTTGTCAGAACTTCAAAATCAATCCTTGCCATTATAAATACCCAATACTAAAATTAGCAGATTCTTAATATAATAATATAATTATAAATTATAAAATAAATTAAAATCTTAATATTAATATAAATTAATATAATTTATCTAGGTTTATTTTTTTATTTTTTAAAATTTATTCATTTGACAGAGAGAGAGCGAGAGAGGGAACACAAGCAGGGGGAGGGGGAGAGGGAGAAGCACGCCTCCCGCCGAGCAGGGAGCCTGACACGGGGCTTGATCCCAAGACCCCAAGACCATAACCTGAGCCACCCAGGAGCCCCTAACTTATCTAGGTTTTAAAGAAAAAGAAATACTCTATACAAGAACACCAAATCCAGGCAGCAGCTCTTTCTGCCACAGGTCCTGTCCCCATGCTTTAATAAACCATCTTTTTGCACCAAAAACAAAACAAAACAAAACAACCAAAAACCCCCACCAAATCCAGAAAGAGCTAAGGCAATGAGAAGGCACAAAAAGTCAAAGGTGAAAAGGGAAAGCAAAAATCAACTCTCCTCAGACCACATGCCATCTCTCCATGGACAGATTTCCACTGGATGCCTCACTAACTACAACAGTTGAGCAAATTTTACAACCATCCATCTAACCCAAATACAAACATGAAATGTAAAAGGCACAAATTCGTATTTCCTATCTTCATGCAATTACACAGGACTTCAAAAAGAACTTTCTGAGAAGTCATCTGCAAAATAAGCCTTTAGCAGAATACTCCCATGATAATGAGAAACTGGAAAGAATTAGATGAATTTTAGAAACATGCTAAAGAAAAGAATCAAGTTATTGGGCATTTTCCTCCTTACCTGCATAAGTGTGTAAGACATATCTGCTATTCTCAACATCAAAAAGATAAACAGTCCATAAAAAGCACCTAAAATAGAAATGTTCAAAGGCACTTTTCTCCACAGAAAAACCATGCATTTCTATATTAGGTCTTCCTGCTGTATAGAGACTGGTATTGAAACTTCTTAAACCTAAATGACAGGTGTTTCCATCTTTCATACTTCCTTTTGGTCTCAAGGAATATATAAAGTTAACACCTCACTCTCCCCATCTGTGCTTTCCACCTCTCTAACTCATCCAGACATTAGTACACAAAGATTAGAAGCCAGGAACAGTCTACTACTTATCCAAATCCTACTTATTCACTTTCTACCCTCACCTCCATGTTTTCCACTTCTATTCTAAATGAGCTTCTAACTCTCTACTTTCAACCCCAATGTCCTAATACTCAGACACCAAAGAAATCTTCCTTAAGTAGCCTGTTCCACACTGGTCCATTTCAGATAGAATTCCCATAGCCACTGACTACTGCTTGTATCCACAATCAAACCCCTTGACAATACAGTATCCAGGTGCTGCCACTTTGTGGTGTTTCTGTCTCCACAGCTAGTAGGGTAAGACCTTACTGTCTGTTTGAAATCATCTTCACAGAACCTGGGTAATGAGCAAGCACTAACCTGATTCTCTGAGTTCATTTAAGTCTGCAGACAATCTGAAACCAACCAACACAAAAACTCAGATATTATCTTTAGACCTTTTTTATGTGAGTGCGGTATATGTTGCTAGTAAGTACAATATAATAAAGTGATGTACATATACAATGTAGGTACTCAAATTTATCTATGAGATTAAAGAAAGAACTCTGGTTTGATTTGGACCTTATTCTTACTAAGTTTCAAAACAAGCAGAAAAAGCAAGTAATTTAATGGATGAAATTAAAAAAAAAAGTGCAAGGGTCTCATTTTTCCATTTACTTGTTTTAAATCAATGCTTTCAGACTTAAGAGTTGCCTGACCAATCAAGGAAGTCGTAGACTGAAGACTGAGTTTGAAATTTATATAACTGTCATTACTTAAAGCATAAGAAAGCTACCTTAAGTTCTAAAGAAGATGCTAAGGCAAGGTTCACCTCTTTGCTCTCATTTCCCTTCCTCTAAACCCATATCCAAACTAAACCTAGTTAAAGAATTAAGACACATGAAAAGCAGAATTTAAGACAATACAAGAGTCATTGGGGCTGACAAAAAGTGCTAAAAGAATTCAGAAAACCAAAAGATCAACAGTAATTAAATTTATCCAAAAAAGCCTTGTGAAAATGGTCTATTACCAGTCAGATCCTGACAAAGGGATAGTATTTTGATTGGGAAGGTAGTAAAGGGCATGCTAGCAGGGGTAAGAATAAACTCCAGGCTCCTATAAGAGGAAAGTCAAGGTGGCTTATAATTCAGGGCTATATTACAGACTCTTGAAAGTCAGGCTAAAGAGCTTTTAAATTCTATAAATAACTGGGCGAACTACCAGTACAGTGTGGTGGGGGACATAATACAATTCAATCAACATTTTAAGATTAGCCTTGGCATCAATATGCAATGTAGAAATTGGGGAGTGGGAGAAGGATGAGACAATGACATGGTGACCAATTAGAAGTGTTATGGTTGGAAGGGTGCTGGGTGGCACAGTCAGTTGAGTGGCTGAACCTTGGTTTTGGCTCAGGTTGTGATCTCAGGGTTGTGAGATGGAGCCTCGCTTTAGGCTCCATGCTCAGCAAAGAGTCTACTTGAGATTCTCTCTCCCTCTCCCCTTTGCCCCTCCCACTAGTGCTTTCGCATGCTCTCTCTCAAATAAATAAATAAATCTTAAAAAAAAAGTGTTAAAGTTGGAGACTTGATGCTAGGGATTTCTTCTCTCTGAGAATCTCTTCATGAAAATAAAAAAATCTTAGAAAAGAAATAAAATGACTGAAATATTTTAAGTATTGCTATGAGGCCTAAGGACTTCCAAGAACCATAAATCAGAATAATTATCATAAATATGCAGTTCAGGGCACCTGGTGGTTTAGTTGGTTAAATATCTGCCTTCGGCTCAGATCATGATCCCAGGGTCCTGGGATCGAGCTCAGTGGGGAGCCTGCTCTCCCCTGCTGCCCCCTTCTTGTGCTCTCTCACTCTCAAACAAACAAATAATAAGTATGTAGTTAAGATTAAAGCACTCAAATAGGTTTCATCTCTATGACTAGGACAATAATAATGGAAGACTTGTTTAATGTAGGTCCTCCCCTCAGACTATCAGTTTGATAGGTGTGATGGTTAATCTTTTTTTTTTAAAAGATTTTATTTATTTATTTGAGAGAGAGAATGAGATAGAGAGAGCATGAGAGGGTGGAGGGTCAGAGGGAGAAGCAGACTCCCCGCTGAGCAGGGAGCCCAATGCAGGACTCGATCCAGGGATTCCAGGATCATGACCTGAGCCGAAGGCAGTCGCTTAACCAACTGAGCCACCCAGGCGCCCGTGATGGTTAATCTTATGCATCACACTGGGCTCAAGGATGATGGGATAGCTGGTAAAACATTACTTTGGGGTGTCTGTGAAGGTGTCTCCAGAGATCAGCACTTGAATCAAGATTAGCACTTGAATGACAGACTAAGATCACCTTCCCCAAAGTGGAGGGCTTGAATAGAAAAGGGAATAAAACTAAAAAGCAGAGGAAGGGAAAATTCGTCAGCTAGAGCTGGGACATGCATCTTCTGCCCTCCATTACCCAAGCTTATGGTTCTCAGGCCTCTAGACTTGAGACCAAAACTACACCACTGGTTTCCTAGGCCTCCAGCTTGCACACCTCAAACTGGTACTTCTTTGCCTCCATAGGGGTAAGCCAATGCCTCATAAGAAATGTCTTTCTGTTTATATAATATCCATTGGTTCTGTTCTCTGGAGAATCCTGACTAATACAACATGGGCAGCCACTGTATTTGTCTTATTCACAACTCTATATTCCAGGCATCCAGCACAATGCCTTACCCGTGGGAAATGCTCAGTAACATTTGCTGAATTAAAGAGTGAAAAGTCAGATTAGAGGCTCTAACAGGCTGGGGAGTGCTTGATTTGGCACATAAGGGAAACAAAACAAGGAAAACAAAACCACTCTGTACTTCAAGTATAAAATCATCAGGAAGCATCTATTCATCTTTGATTCAAATTAGCCAAGTAATTATAAAAGTTTACAAGTGATATTCTTAACCGGTACATGTTTCTTCCTGTGCCGCTTATCCTCCCGTCCTTAGGTCATTAATATCAAAGTCTTCACTGAACAACTAAAAAGCAGGAGCACTGAATCAGTGCTATAATAGCATCTCCATTCTCAAGACACTGTCTCTCAAACTTTCTTGCCAAGCCATCATCATCCAATCTTTATGTTCCTTTTTATGAGGGTAGAAAATAAGATCTGTTCTAGTACAATCTAGCTGATCCCCGCCACCCCCCCAGCTCCTAAATTACCAGACTTTAACAGAAGGGTACTCTCAACCACAACAGAACCCCTCTACTCTCAATTTAAATACTTGAGTCTCAAATCCTTCTGGTACTACATTCGTTTGATTACTTCTGGAAGCTGCAGACATCTAAGACCTTGAGTCTTCGACACTGTAACCTCTAACCTAAAACTGTCAGTACTTACTGAGCTCCATTTCTTTTTTTTTTTTTTTTAAGATTTTATTTATTTATTTGAGAGAGAGAGAATGAGAGACAGAGAGCATGAGAGGGAGGAGGGTCAGAGGGAGAAGCAGACTCCCCCCAGAGCAGGGAGACCGACGCGGGACTCGACCCTGTGACTCCAGGATCATGACCTGAGCCGAAGGCAGCCGCCTAACCAACTGAGCCACCCAGGCGCCCTGCTCCATCTTATTAATGGCATTCATTACGAAAACAACCAATAATGCAAGATAGTTTCAATCACATTCTGATTCAGGGTAAATCTTCAGCCCTTTTGAAAGAGAACTAGAAACAGGACTTAATATGGGTTTACCTCTTAGTTTTCTATTAATTACTGATAAACAAGACTGCTGTGTAACTCTTGTTTTCCTTAAGTTTCCTTGCCCATAACTGCTCTTTAGATTTGTGGCCTCTATTTTACTCTGAATACAAGGTACCTAGAATTTAATGACCTAAACTTAATTTCTCCTGCCATCAAAAATTTAAGAGCATCAATCTATTTCCTTCTCTTGCAACTTCACATTTAAGATACAATTCAGGGGCGCCTGAGTGGCTCAGTTAGGCATCCAACTTGATCTCAAGAGTCATGAGTTCAAGCCCTCCAATGGGCTCCACGTTCAGCATGAAACCTACTTTAAAAAAATTAAAAAATAAAAAGCAAAAAATACAATTGAGATTTTAAAAGGTCAGTAACATAATTTTTATCCATAATCCCTGGGATTTGTAACTTGCAGAAATACCTCTGAAATGGTTTGAAATTCAGGGCATCTTCACTAAAGAAAAGACACTCAATGCAATCTGGCTACTGTAAGGAAGTGGAGGATCAGGTTTAATAGACACTGTGGAATACCTAGAACTTTAAACACAAATACAGATTAGAACAATTTCTCCATACTGACAACTGTTTTAGACATAAAGTAACTGAGAAAAGACCACAGTTTTAGCTGTAGGGATGGCAATCAAAGTAATAATGCTGATAAATGTGATACCAAGAAATTTTAGATATATTAATTCAAACTTTTAAATCTTTCTTCAAACCATTCAACCTATTTTTTTTTTTTTAAAGATTTTATTTGTCAGAGAGAGTGAGCAAGAGAGAGAGAGAGAGCACAAGCAGGGGGAGCGGCAGGCTCCCCGCTGAGCAAGGAGCCCGATGCGGGACTCGATCCCAGGATCCTGACATCATGACCTGAGCCAAAGGCAGATGCTCAACCGACTGAGCCACCCAGGCGTCCCAAACTGTTCAACCTTTTTTAACTGATTTTCCCACCTTTACAATCTCACATGCCTGGGGAGGGCATTAACAAGCATGTAAGTAATTGAGAGTTAAAACAAGGCTAGGAAGAGAAAAGAAAATAAATATTGGGAACCTACCAAATGAGTGACCAACCTTGCATCAAATATATTTAGCCACAATGCCACAGACCTTGTCTAAACGATTTGGGGAGTGGAGGTGAAGTAACTCCTACATCAACATTTCTTAATCTTTTTGGTGCCACAGATCTCCCACCTTTGGTAGTCTGATAAAGCCTATAGATTCCTTCTCAGAATATTTTAAATGCAGAGAATAAAATACATAGCATTATAAAGGAAAACAATTATAGGGAAATTCAGCCACACTAAGATTACTTAATTTTGATACAGTAAAGTACATGTTCTTTATTAATGAGATAAAAGAGTAGATCTAATTAGGACTATTAATTATGAAGCAGTTAGGAGTGTAAACAATATTCTGAGATACCTGCAACAATAATGTGTTATGGAGAAATATCTGTGATTTCTACTGGTGATAAAGCCAGAGGTACTGCTAAACTAGTGAAGATTTCTTGCCTCCATTTACAATAGAAATACAGACTGTCCTCAATTTACCATGGGGTTATATCCTGTTAAACCCATCCTAAACTGAAAATATTCTACGTGAAAAATGCATTTAATACACATAATGTACTGAACATCATTACTTAGCCTAGCCTACCTTAAATGTACTTAGAACACTTAAATTAGACTACATTTGGGCAAAACCATCTAACAAAGCCTATTTTATAATAAAGTGTTCAATATTTCATGTAATTTATTAAATACAGTACTGAAAGGGAAAAACAGAATGGCTGTATCAGAGTAGAATGGTTGTAAATACACCAGTTGTTTACCCTCATGATCACCTGACTGGGAGCTGCCTCAGCGCTGCTGCCCAGCAACTTCCCGAGAGTGTCACACCACATATGCCAGCCTGGGAGAAGATCAAATTCAAAGTATGGTTTCTACTGAATGCATACCACTTTCACAGCATCATAAAGTCTAAAAACCATAAATTGAACCATCCTAAGTCTGGGACCATCTTACTAGATTCAGTTAGAAGTTCATGAAAATAAAGATGTAGGGGCGCCTGGGTGGCTCAGTCAGTTCAGCGCCTGCCTTCAACCCAGGTGATCCCAGAACCCTGGGATTAAGCCCCACATCGGGCTCCCGGCTCAGCGGGGAGCCTGCTTCTCCCTCTGCCTGCCGCTCCCCCTGCTTGTGCCCTGTCAAATAAATAAAAAAAAATTTTTTTTTTAAAGATTTTATTTATTTATTTGACAGAGAGCGAGCGAGAGCAGGAGCACAAGCAGGGGGAGAGAGAGAAGCAGGCTTCCCCTAGCAGGGAGCCCGATCCCAGATCATGACCTGAGCCGAAGGCAGACACTTAACGACTGAGCTACCCAGGCACCTCAAATAAATAAAATCTTAAAAAAAAAGAAAACAAAAAAGATAAGATGTAATTTTTTTCCTATCCCCCCTTGGGAGGTTATATCCCTACCAGGTTAAGAATCCCTGCTTTGAAACCAATTTTTTTTTTTTTTTTAAGATTTTATTTATCTATTTGACAGAGACACAGCGAGAGCAGAAACACAAGCGGGGGTGGGGGGGGAGAGGGAGAAGCACGCTTCCCACCAAGCAGGGAGCCCGATGCGGGGCTCAATCCCAGCACCCCGGGATCATGACCTGAGCTGAAGGCAGATACTTAACGACTGAGCTACCCAGGCGCCCATCGAAACCAATTTTTTTGTATTTTTTTAATTAAGTTTTTAATTTTAATTCCAGTCAGTTAACATACAGTGTGATATTAGGTTCAGGTGTACAATATATGATTCAACAATTCTATACATTACTCATCATGGTAAATGCACTCTTTAATCCCCATCACTTATCCCCCATCCTCAAAATTAATTTTTTAAGGTGAAGAGACCACAGAGTAAAATCTGAGAGTTGGGTAACAAATATATGTTTTATTCAGCAATACTACCATCAACTAAAATAATCTGCTTTCCTTCTTCATCCTAATCCTCCAAAACTGCTACTACTAATCCTTTGATCACAATACAGCCTTGAATTAATGCTGTAACATTTTCAAGTTCCTTAGTCTCCTTGTTCCTTGCCGTTTGCCTTCAAAGATGTATAACTGTTCCTTAATCCAAAAAATTATAAAAACACAAAACCAAAAAATGTGCCTTATATATGACCACATCACTATCCAGTACTAAAGGTACTATTTATTGATCCATTCAATATTTATGGTATCTAACAAGACAAAACTAAATTAATTACTGCTCTCATAGCTTACAGCAGTGTGCGCATGCAAATAAAAAACACGTGATCGGCACCTAGGTGGCTCAGTTGGTTAAGTGGCCAACTCTTGATCTCAGCTCAGGTCTCAATCTCAGGGTCCTGAATTCAAGCCCCACACTGGGCTCCACACTGGGCTCCACACTGGGCATGGTGCTTACTTAAAAAGAAACAAACAGAAGTGAGGAAGGAGAGACCAGTGCTGAGAGGGTCCAGATGATGGCAACCCAATCTTTTAGAGAGAGTCATTAAGGAAAGCTTTTCTGATGAAGAAGCATGGTTAATTCTTGGAAGTATAAAATGGAAGATGGCCAGGTAAAGGGGTGGATGGGAGTTAGTGTGCCTGAAGTTTGGTATTCACAACAAACTTAAAAGAAGCCAGCATGGTTGGGACACAGTGAAACAAGATCACTTTATTTCCTTGTTTACAAGTTAACAAATATTCTAAAATCAGATTATGGTGATGGTTGCACAACTCTGTACACACACTAAAAACCAATGAATTGTACATTTTAAATGTGATGATTTATGTATGTCAATTTTCTCCTTAAAGCTGTTACAAAAAAAAAATCTTTTTCCAGGGATAGCTGGCTGGCTCGGTCAGTAGTGTGTGAGACTTCTGATCTCAGGGTTGTGAGTTTGAGCCCCACAGTGGGTACAGAGATTACTTAAAAAAAAAATTTTTTTTTTTTTAAGATTTATTTGCCAGAAAGAGAGCGCGCGCGTGCACAAGCAGCGGGGAGTGGCAGGCAGAGGGAGAAGCAGGCTCCCTGCTGAACAAGGAGCCCCATGCAGGACTTGTTCCCAGGACCCTGGGATTATCATCTGAGATGAAAGCAGCTGCTTAACTGACTGAGCCACCCAGGCGTCCCAAAAACAAAATCTTAAAAAATAAAAAAAATCTGTTTCTCCAATCTCTGTTTTAATATTTATTGTACCTATGTGCCTGAAGCTGCAGGTAAGTGCTATAGGCACCCTTAACAAGCTCTGTAGGTAATTATTATGCATGGTTAATGTTTGAGAAATAAGTATTCACAGGGAAGCATAATGGGGTCCCACTGACCTGACCGATCAATGCAGTCTCTAGATGGTTCAGGGTACTATTTAGGGCTTATATTCAGGATACTATCCCTTTGATGTTAAGGAAATCCTCACACTGTCTGAGATTTACACATCTTTCCTCCTAATTTTCTGTAAGAGAGATGAATTCACAACTATATGCCAGATGCATTGCATGTGCTCAAAAAGAATGAAAGTCTCACAAAATTTTTTCTGTTCACTGAAATATGCCCAGTATCTTAACTATGCCTGGCACATAATAGGCACTCATACAGGTTTGTTGACTGAATAAAAGAAATACTTGCTTATCCTCTAGAAAGTACTGTAGGAGGTACTGTAAAGTATATTAAGTTTCTAAGACACTTTTGAACATCTGAGCTTTCATTTGAAGAGAAGCTAACATTACTCTGTTCTCTCGGAGGGATACAAGGTATTAATATTATGGAGGTTCAAAAATGGGAACACCAGGATTTCAGTAAGTGGAGCCCAGTGGTAAGAGTAATTTTAATCAAGGAGCACCTGGGTGGCATAGTCCGTTGGGTGGCCAACTCTTGGTTTCAACTCAGGTCGTGATCTCAGGGTCATAGGACTGAGCCCCGTGTCAGGCTCTGCACTCAGCAGTCTGCTTGAGACTCTTTACCTCTGCCCCTCCCCAATGCACCCCCCTTCAAATAAATACTCTTAAAAAAAAAAAAGAAAAAGAATTTTAATCAAGGAAGAACAGCCAAAAAGAAAACAATCTAACCTAAATACATAATGAACAGCATAGTAAAGGAATGGAAAAGAATGGTATTTATGTGAAGGTATAAATCCCAGTTTCCTTAGAAGAATTTCATTATTTTAGTTGTTACCAAGAACAACGTATTAAACACTTCTAATGTAACTAAGACTTGGAAAATGTGAAACTTAAAACTTATAAATATTTCATGCTATTACCTTCTAACAAAGCAATTTATAATCAAATCTCACACTCCCCTTTCCATAAAAGTCACCTTAAGGACAAAACAGTCTGGTAGTGTAGGCCAATTTAATAAATAAGTACTTAAAGCAGCTTCCAGATGAGCTGAAATACAGGATAACCTGAATTTCAGGTTAATCTGAACACCTCTCTACTATACACTTAATGATGGCACAAATGAAACATATGGATGACAAATATGATGTATGCTTAGCCACTATCACCATCTTGTCTCCCTTAAGAAAAAAATCTCCAGTACAAAAGTTGCAACTTCCTGATGTTGATGAACAAGAACCAAAAGAAATTCCAAAGGCCAACACAACTAAGAGATACTAAGAGATGCTAATAGATACTTAAGCTGCTAAATGTCCACAATAGCAAGCCTTCACTGTGAAATTAATGGACATTAGCATTTAATGATATGGCAGTATTTTTATACCAGCTTTCAAAGCTAAAGAACGAGTACAGCCACATTTCCATTTGTAAATTTGCTGCCAGCTAGTGAGTTCAGCTGAATACTCGAGAAATACTAAATACGGGCGCCTGGGTGGCTCAGTCGGTTAAGCGACTGCCTTCGGCTCAGGTCATGATCCTGGAGTCCCGGGATCGAGTCCCGCATCGGGCTCCCTGCTCAGCGGGGAGTCTGATTCTCCCTCTGACCCTCCTCCCCCTCGCGGTCTCTGTCTCTCATTCTCTCTCACAAATTAATAAATAAAATCTTTAAAAAAAAAAAATACTAAATACTACAGAGATGATAAATATTCCCATTAGGAACTACGCATACATCAGGTACTCCCAAAGTTCTATAAATGTGTAAAAGAAGTCAAACTCTCTATAGGGTTCCATTAAAAAGTAAATGTACACTGATAGGGGCGCCTAGGTGGCACAGTTAAGTGCCCAACTCTTAGTTTCGGCTCAGGTCGTGAGATGGAGCCCCACTCTGGGCTCCACACTGAACAGAGTCTGCCTAAAATTCTCTCTCCCTCTGCCCCTCCCCTGCTTGCTCACTCTCTAAAAAAATGAATGAATGAATGAATAGAAAATAAAAGAATTTCTTTATTGAGTCATTAGTGCCTTTTTAGCCAACACTAGGCTAAAAAACAAAAGATACCTCTATCAGCAAGACATGGTTCTTTCCCTCAAGGAATTTCTAGAATGCTTTCTTATAGGAATGCATCTGGAACATGGGAGTACAAAAATGGTTTCAAATATTGGTGTTACTTTCCAGAAATCAAAGCATTTGATTATATGGGACTACAGTGTACTTTCCAGTGCCATGTTTCCTGGTATAGATTTCCTGAATTAACCTCCTAATTCATAGGAGGAGGTAAGTTAAGAAACCAGCCCTACCAAATTGCAGTTCTAGAAAAGATGGGAGTTGGTGGGTATGGGCAGGAAAGAACAATTATAACCTTGAAATATGGCACAGTAAAATGGTTCCTAAACTCTGCCATGTATCAGAATCACCTGGGGAGTTTTTTTTTTTTAACTCTTGATGCCTAAGGTATACCCAAACCCATTAAATCAAAATATGTAAGACTAAGAGCCAAGTGTCATTTTTTTTTTAAAACTTCTCCATGTTATTCCAATGGGCAAAGTGTGGGAACCACTGGCACAGTCTGAAGATGCAGTAAGATCTATTTAAACAACACATTGGATGTGTTGAGTTTAGGCAAATTAACTACTCTGACTCTCACTTTATAGGAAACCCCAACTTACAGGATTGTTGTAATGATTAAGACCATGTGCAATGTCTGAATAATGGTCAATTCTACTTTTCTTTCTTGCACATACATGGAAAAATGAATGTTTAGCCACACTGTATTCAACCAACTACTCACTTATTTCAGTAGTATGTACTAACATAATAAAAGGCAATTATACATTAAAGTTAGAACAAATTATTACCATATCAGAGAATGAAAGAGCCATAGTTTATCCTACTGATATCATCAATTTTTTTTTTAAGATTCTATTTATTTGAGGGGCACCTAGGTGGCTCAGTTGGTTAAGCGTCTGCCTTCGGCTCAGGTCATGATCCCAGAGCCCTGGGATTGAGCCCCACATCGGCTCCCTGCTCTGCGGAGAGCCTGCTTCTCCTCCTCCGCCTGTTGCCCCTCCTGCTTTTGCTCGTCCTCTCTAATAAATAAAATCTTAAAAAAAAAAAAGATTTTGTTCATTTGAGAGAGAGTGGGAGAGAGCACAGAGGGAGAGGGAGAGGCAGACTCCCAGCTGAGCAGAGAGCCTGACGCAGGGCTCGATCCCAGGACCCCAAGATCATGACCTGAGCCGAAGGCAGATGCTTAACCGACTGAGCCACCCAGGTGCCTCTGATCTCATCAACTTACATAATGCATTAAAAAAATAAAACTCTTAAGGGGCACTTGGGTGGCTCAGTTGGTTAAGGGTCTCCCTTCAGCTCAGGTCATGATCCCAGGGCTTCCTGCTCCATGGGGAACTTGCTTCGCCCTCTCCCGCTCCCCCCCCAACCAGCTTGTGCAATCTCTGTCAAATAAATAAAATCTTATTAAAAAAAACTCTTAAGACCTAATTAATCTTATGAAATCCCTTTTATAAATGAAAGCTGACATTACAAATTACAGAATTCATTCTAGGTTCAAATCTACATGACATCGCAGAAGGATCCCTAACTTTTGACTCTCATATAATGCTCTTTCCATTTCCTTTTAAATTGAGGATCAGAATGTACTCTCCAGCTGAATCTTTTTGTACACTTCCAAAGTCCCCATTAAAACATACCCCACTGAGGACTTTCAGGCAAGGAAAAGGGAGTATTCCTGTTCTTCAAAGGAGAATGAGGCAAAGATCTCAATTGCTACTCACTGTTCACCACCCCACCTGATCATTTTATTAGGCAAGTTGTATAGTGTACTTCATGGTGATAAAAACATTATTAACCTATAGTCTTGCATACAGGCAAATCAACATCATATCCAGAAAAATAAATATGTAAATATGATCCAAAAGACCAACTTAAAAATAAATAAATAAAACCTATCTTGCCACAAAATGTAGCTTACCATGGACTAGCTGTATTCAAAAAAATCAAATATTCTTTATCTCAGTAGGGAGCGTGGGCTATATCACTGTATACATTTGTCAAAATTCATTTGATGGCACACTGAAAGCTGTGCATTTCACTGTATATAAATCACATATCATTTAAAAAAAAAATTAAAACACATCCATGCTATGTGACTACTGGTCATTTAAATTTCAAGAGCCACCTGAGATTGTTTTAGAAACAAATACAATAACAAAACCCATCATTTTGGGGCACCTGGGTGGCTCAGTCGGTTGAGCGTCTGCCTTCGGCTTGGGTCATGGTCCTAGGGTCCTGGGATCAAGCCCCGCATCGGGCTCCCTGCTTGGTGGGAAGCCTGCTTCTCCCTCTCCCGTTCCCCCTGCTTGTATTTCTGCTCTCGCTCTCTGTCAAATAAATAAATAAAATTAAAAAAAAAAAAAAAAAACCCATCATTTTAACTAGGTATTCACTTATATTTTGAAAACTATTAAGGGGTGGCACCTGGGTGGCTCAGTCAGGTGTCCGACTCTTTGTTTCAGCTCGGGTCATGGCTTTGTGGTTGAGACTGAGCCTCACATTAGGCTTCCCGCTCAACAGGGAGTCTAACTGGGATTCTCATTCTCTCCCTCTCCCTCTGCCCCTCCCTGCTCTCTCTCTAAAGTAAATGGATCTTTTTAGGGGCGCCTGGGTGGCTCAGTCATTAAGCCTCTGCCTTCGGCTCAGGTCATGATCCCAGGGTCCTGGGATCGAACCCCACATCAGGCTCCCTGCTCAATGGGAAGCCTGCTTCTCCTTCTCCTACTCCCCCTGCTTGTGTTCCCTCTCTCGCTGTGTCTCTCCCTGTCAAATAAACAAGTAAAATCTTTAAAAAAAAAAATTTATAAGCATCTAGTTAAATAATAACACAAACAGTAAGTTACTTATGGGGCACCTGGGTGGCTCAGTTGTTAAGCGTCTGCCTTCGGCTCAGGTCACGATCCCAGAGTCCTGGGATCGAGCCCTTCATCGGGCTCCCTGCTCTGCAGGAAGCCTGCTCTCCCTCTCCCACTCCCCCTGCTTGTGCTCCTGCTCTTGCTCTCTCTCTGTCAAATAAAGTTACTTACATTTATAGAAGAGGTTTTCACTTTCTCTGAATGAGGCCAAATGCCATAAAGTGAAGGAGGCATAGTATGGCTCTGTAGCATCAAATGAAAAGGTGTGGGGTTTGTGAGCAGGCATGCTGACCTTGACATAAAGGTGGAAATGGCTCAGAAAAATTAGGAGTTAGGAGACTCTAGTAACCCTTCAGAGACTCAGTAATCTAATTTGTGAGATATTAGGCTGTATTCAGGTTTCATTTAGCTCACAAATGCTACTTAAGCATCATTACATTATTCCGCAACTAGAAATCCATTATAAACCGATATAAAGCACCTTTAGTATACTCTGTATGCATATAATACGTATGTATATATAGTAGTATATATAGAGAGATTCAGTTTCTACGAGTTAAAAATCACATTTCTCATGCACCCAGTAATCTGTAATAAATAAAGACGTATCCAGTGCAGATGTCATCTTTGTTCTCTGATAACAGCATTAGAACTTATTTGCAAGACATATGCTCAGTGCCAAAAAGCTAAGATTAAAATTTAAGCTGCTTTTAACACTGAAGAGTAAGGATTAACTAGTACTTTATAAATATCTTCTGTAATACTTGCCATTCAGAGAGGGCAAAAAAGTGGTTGAAAACAAGGCAACAATTCTCCCATGCCCCTCCCATCTTCTCTATTCATTTCCCTATAAAAATATATTCCATTAATTTACTTCCTTTTAAATGGTAACTGACAGTTTATCTGATGCAGATGGCATTTTTAAGAGTCTTGAGAGGGGTCTCTGTACTAAGAGTCAGATAAGATCTAGACCTAACATCAAACTGTGATGAAATGCTTTCTAGCTACCATCATCCAAAAAGAAGTCTCAAAATTTCAGAGCTAGAAGTTCTAAGATCCAACGAGGCAGGTGACTTATTTAACCAGGGAACTCTGTTCAAATAAAACCCTACCTGAAAGCTCAGTATGCAAAACTTTTTCTAGAAGAGTAGGAAACCCTAAACTTTTCTGTCCAGTATTCTTCTTTCCTATTCCAAAAGAATTAGAAAATTACTAACATGGTAAAATCCTCTTTGCATTTCACAGATGAGCAAACTAACTGATAGACCCAAAGAGGTTAAAGGACTGACTGACCCAAGATCATTGTCAATACCACATGATAGACCTAGAGCTTGGTATCATAAGTGCTTCTTTAGAGATCACATTATTTCGATTCAAACTGAGTACCACAAAGATAAAGAAGATTGTAACAGAAATAATTTTTAATGAGCTTCCAGAAGTCAATTAACGATTTCAGTTTCTTAACTAAAGAATGACCCTAGTTTCTTAAAAACATGGAGACTAAACCCTACCTCATTCCGCTCTTTACCCTGAATGCCATGCTTCTGCATTAACAACAGATCCCTTACCAAGTAAAAATGAGTCAGGTCGGCTATGTGGGCTAGATCATTTTCGGCCCTTGTTTTAGGATATCCGAAAGTATCTTAGTAAATTCAAGGGGTTTGGAGTGCAGGGGAGAAGATGGAATTAAGTGTAATTACAGCAAAATCCAAATTGTTTTTTAAAAGTAATCTCTTCACCCAACATGGGGCTTGAACTCATGACCCCAAGATCAAGAGCTGCATGCTCTACCAACTGAGCCAGCCAGGCATCCCAAATCTAAATATATTTACATCCATCTAAAACAATGGATAACACATAGACTGCTTCATTAAATCTCAATAAACTAAAGTCAAAATAGTTCAATATTTACCAAATATTTACCTGTATGCTATATATAGGTGATGTGGAAATAGTGGGGAACAAACTGAGGGGATGGGAAGACGTTGCCACCCAAATAAAGAATGCTTATGTAAAGTCTTTCTACCCTTTTCACTTCAGTAGAAAAACAGTTCTCTCACACTTTACAACCAATGAACCACTATTGTTTCTATGTACCAGACTCCACCACTCCTAAAACAAATTTACTCTTTCCCCACCCTCATCCAATTACTACCTTCTGATTAGAGACTACTCCCAGAAGCCACACTGTATTCTTGGATGCCCTCCCCAACCAGTTCAACCAAGCTTTCTTCCTTACATCCGGATCCTGAAATCCCATCTCTTCTCCCAGGAAGCGTTAATTTGAAAGCCAGGTTAATCTCTCTTTAGCTCCACCCAGTTAACAACTACAACTCTCTGCACTCAACATCTTATAATAGATGCCTGTTATTCCGGGCTCACAAGTTAATTTCATTTATTCATGTGCTTATTCAGTATATTACCTATGGCTCTTGTTGGTCTGTTATCAGCACTGCCTTTAAATAAAAGCTACCAGATAAAAGGGTTTAGCAATGAAAATGCCAGATGCTTAATGCTTTTTGAAAATTATTTCTAATACATTAAATTCAACATAATTTGTGAAATTTCTAAAACCTCCCAACATGGATGAATCTCAAAAGCATTATGGTGAGAGAAGTCAGACACAAATGACCTCATACTGTATGATTGCATTTTATGTGTAATTCTAAGAAAAACTACAGTACAGAAAGCAAATCGGGGGGGCCAGGGGTGGAGAGATATGTTTAAAGGCAAAAGGAAAGCCGTTTTAAATTTTTTGGCTAATGCAATGGACTTTTTATTTTGAGGAAATAAAAAGCTAGACATTTTAATAAAGACTTTCATTCTTTAAAAAAATTTTTTTTCATTCTTCCAGAGTAACATTCATTTTCCCAGCAGGAGGTTTTTGGAGGGCGGGGCGGATAGGAATCATTTAAAATCTCCCATCATCTTGGATTTCACATTAATCTACCTTACAAAATAAACCTGGAAGTTTCTTCTAAATAATTTATCTCTCACAACCAAGAGAATATTTTATCATTCAACTTCTCCGTTAAAAACATCTATCAGCACTGGAGATTTTTTTTAAGGATAGTATTACTTGGGTTGCTTCCACAGCTGAATTAATGTATGCAATTCAGTACTTAATTCAAGATTTAAGGAATATAAACTGGAAAAGAAAAAGAAATTACGTTAACTATCACTCCACTTAATTCTTAACTGTCTCTGGTTCTTTTTTACAAATGTTATTTTTACGTGTTGAAACATGGCTTGGCTTTACACTACATTTTAGCCTCTACTCCAGGAAGATGCTTTTTAATCTCAAAGTCAAACACAACCTTTAAAGTTAACCATTTAAAATATCCAATGTCTTTATGTGGTCATCTTTTATCCTGATTACTATTGCTGTTTGCCTTCACCAATATCCCATCCCCCCAAAAGGCCACAATTTCCCTGATGTGAGGAGTTACCGATCAAGTAACTCAACAGGTTAAAGTTACTCATCACACTGTGGTTACGAGATTAACCTTTCTTTTTAATACAACTGATTTGAGTCAATTTCAACACAGTAGTGGTCAGACTGCCTTTGCCATTACAAAATTTAGTACACAAGCTGAAATGTAGCCAACATTATCCTTCATGAAAGAATAATTAACACTTACAAAGGGACTGTGAGGGATTTTGCATAGTATAATTTCATTTCATGTCGCATCTGCTGCAGGGATCACAAACAGACTGTCATTATGCCATCTCCTTCCTTGAACCCCACCGCCGCCCGCACCTTTATTCTTGGCTTTTCAAAGGTTTAATCCACTCAGAGCTGCTAAAGGGGGAAGCAAGGAAGAGTAACTTGTGAACCCAAGCCTAGGAAAGGGCAGGAATATGCGGTTGAGTCACGTCGTTCCGCCATTTTCTAAGCGGAGGAGGAAGACATGTTGGAACAAAAACACAACAAAAGAGCAGCCATTTCCCAAGCCAACTCCAATAGCAACCCGAACTGGCCGAACCCGGTCACTTGGCACCTTCAAATCCACTTCACTGGATAAACCTAAGAACATCAGAGGTGTCGGCGTAAAGAAAGCAGCAGACAAGCCGCGTAGGGATCAAAGATGACTCGCCTAACTTAACTGCAAATGAAAGCCTCGAGAGAAGAATGAGGGAAGCTAAATGGAGCAGTGTAACAAACTGAAATTCTAAACGAAGTTGGCAAACTAAAAATTTACTCAGTGACTGTGGTGTCTTACGGTTCTCAGGAAACCACCGGCTATAGTAAACCCAGGTAACTCAGATACCAAGGCCCGAATCAGCTGGTGCTATTGCCTTCCTCTACCCATTTCCCTCATGCCGTACTTCCCTCGGCGCACCGCCTGTTTGCTCACGGGGTCTTACCGTATGTGGGGGATGCCCACCCCACCTTGAAGAATCTTATAGAGTTTGCTCTCGTACAGCAACTGGGGATGCCTGGCCTTCTGAGATTCTAGCTTCACTGCCACTTCCTGCAGGGGAGAGAGGGGATGATGGCATCAACATCCCTAAGAATTCAATGTCACTTGGGAGAGGAGGGGAGACATTAGCAAAGCTCCAACTCGAGACTAGAAGGTGAAGTGAGAGGCTCAGAAGAGAAAGCTCTCTTTGTAATTATAAAACGAGGCAACCAGCCTCAAAGGCCTCTTCAGGGGGTAATGACGAAATCGGCACGTCCTCGAAGGTGCAGGAAAATGATTCATCCAGAAAACGTAATGAGAGATTTTGAAGGAAACTGACGATCGAAAGCAAGAACCCCAGTAGAATAAATCCATATAGTGGGGGAAACATGGGGATTAGAGAAATACGATTTTGCCGATCTCGCCTTAAAACGACAGCTTAAAAAGTTCGATTAAGGTACATTTTTAACAAGCTGGGAAACTTCATAGGTTCTCCCAACCCTTCTATCGGGTTCTTTGCCTTTTAGGGAAAGAGAGCGGGGGAGGCTCCTAAAGCCAGGGAAACTGGCTCCCTCTCTGGACTCCCCTCCCCAGTACGTGCCTGTGATAGGGAAAAGCCCCAGCACTTTGGGGATTGGGGCAGGGGGTGAGGACTGGCGCAGCGTGGTCGTGAACCCCACCCCGGGTGATTACCTCGCCGTTGGTAATGTTGATCGCCAAATAAATGTCCCCGAAGGAGCCAGACCCGATCTTCCGTACCAGTTTATATTTTCCTCCGACAATGAATTCGGCCTTGGAGCCGCTGCTGCTCGCCATCCTGAGAGATTTAGATGGAGGCTGGGGCCAAGCCCCGACACCTCTGAGGGGAGGACTGAGGCCTCAGGGGCTCGTCCGCGGAACAAGGCTGCGGAGGGGGGCGGCAGGAAACGAAAAACGGTGGCTCTTTCAAGGCGTTACAGGGCCCAGAATCGGCCGAAGGGAACCTGATCACCGCCGCTCAATCAGGCTTCTTTTCGCCAGGCCGCAGTTTGTGAGTGGGTTCCCTCGGTTACAAGGCTGGGCCACTTGTTTTTGGGCGGCCGCCGCTGGCTCGCTTTCACGGCGACGTCGCGGGCTGGAAAAGGGGCGCGGTGGTTTAGGGCGGCGATACCGCTGCCACCACTGCCGCCGGCTCCCGCCCAGAGGGACCCCTGTCACTCCGCCGACGCCGCCATCTTGTTACTCCGGCACCAGCCAACACAAAATGCCCCCAGTCCCCGGGAGCCGCTTCTTCACGGCGCAGAGCACTCTGGGAAAGGGATCTCGGGCGCTAGCCCCGGAGGGTCGGCAACGAGAGGGAGGGCGGAACCGGATCCGTGAGAGTCGCGGCCCACGCTCCGAGCGTCACCCCGTCATCGCCCAAATACGCATGCGTACTGTAACCCTGCTGATTGCGCAGGCGTGCGGTGGCCTCTCCTCACCCCCGCCCGGGGCTCACTTCCATTTCCGGTTGTTCGCTGTTCGGATCAAGCTACCTGTTAGTCACGTCGGACCCGCCTGGTCTCTGAAAGGCCGCGCGACATCGGGCCCCGAGAGCATGTTAGGGCGGAGTCACCTTCATTCTTCGTGGAGGATGGGAACTTCTGGCTTCCTTGAGAGTTTTGACCTTTGCTCTTTGAGGCGATTTTTAACCTTTGATCTTTCCCTGGGCCACTCCCTCAGACCGGCCTGTTCCAGCCCAATTCTGTTTTGCGAGAGGCTATCGCCTCTGGTGGAGAGGAAGAGAAAAGCAGCCCTGGCCGGGCTAGGTTTGGCCAGGGCTCCGGGTTTTAGCAGAGTGTAACTGATGAAGTCTTAAGAATTAGGATTCTGCGCTCTAGGGAGTGTTGGAGAATCTCGTTTTACGGGAAGGGAAAAGAGGGAAAGCAGAATTATCTTATGCCTTTGTGTTGTTGCTCCACTGATACATTTGGTCCCCAGGGGGAAAAAACCCTAATACCCGATTCATAATTTTATTGGCGGATGAGTCAACAGAGAATAGAATTTACAACCCTGAAAAAACTGCACCGTAGAGGTTTATTCCACCCACCCCACCCCCCGCAAAAAACCCTCCATAATCATGTCTTGGTCATGTTGAAAACTGCAGCGCTGACCCAAAAAACACAGGATGGAAATAACTATTACAAAATAAATCGATAACGTTTAAAGAAGTAAACGTTAAAGTTGTTGTAAACCTTTATACAGTAATTTTTTTTACTAAAAATTGATTTAAAAAATCAAATCTTGGCCACATTTTAGGTGACAAAATTTGACCTGAGGAAACAGCTTGGTAGTAGTGATCACAAAAGAAAGCTCTGTAGTTGATGCTATCATCTGTAGTATGAATCAAACCTCAGTTGTAAAAATTTAAACGGAATCTCTCAAAATAATTTCATTAAAATGGAAATGGAAAAAAATGTAGACTTAACTACAACTTTGAAAGCTGATCAAGTAATTAGTAATGGAATTCAGCCCGAAAGATAATCTTAACTAAAATTCCTCCATGTTACTCTAATTCCGATTTAAATACTTCTATTCATAAAGCTCTAATCCAGATGTGTTGAATGTGAAAACAGATCCCCTAAGGTTTAGAATGGAGTTTTGATGCACCATCAAAACCCAGGCTGCCTGACTCCCAAATCAGCACTATTAGACATTTTCGTTTAGTGACTCTAAGGCACGTTTGGCCTACTTAAAATTCTCTGCAGTTAGATTCTGGTCTTAAAAAAAAAAAGCCAAGTGTAAGCATCTTGAAGTTCCCAGAGACAGCAGCTCTTCTGCTGATTTTCTACCACAGACTCCAAAATTTAATGGATTCCACAGCTTGAGGAGTTCCCCACAGTGGGTGGGGGATACATTTAAAGGGATTTTTTGGTGTGGTGAGGATGCAATTGCTGCATTGTGGGAGATGGGATGGGGGGGTAAAGGTGTGCATGGAATGGACTAGATTAGGGATTCCCAAAGGTCTGTGTATGGACAGGGGCAAGTCTCACAGTTTTCCATAAAGATTTTAGAAAAATAAGAGCAGTATAATGCATTTTTCTTCATTAATTTCTTTTTTTTTTTTTTGAGATTTTATTTATTTATTTGACAGAGAGCACAAGCAGAGGGAGGGGCAGAGGGAGAGTCAGGGAGAGAGGGAGAAGCAGGCTCCTAGATGAGCAGGGAGCTCGATGTGGGGCTCGATCCCAGGACCCTAGGATCATGGCCTGAGCTGAAGGCAGATGGTTAACAACTGAGCCACCCCGGTGCCCCTTCATTTATTTAATTTCAAATTGTACTTTATTCTGAGATTTTATCGTCCTACACATGTCATTAAAGTGACCTTTTTTATAAAATGGTGCTGATGGAAGATGGTTGTTTTGTTCTTTTGTTGGTATCCTTATTTGTCAAAGTTAAAAACACATTTTTACGTTTGCCCTCCTCTTGTTGTTGCTGTTTATTTTGAACTTTTATAAGCTTTTGAAATCAAACACTCCAGGACCCACCAGTCTAAATGAGTTTTAGAAGTCCTTCCAACTCTGACATTTGACGATGATTTTATGTGTATATGTGATGAACCTCCTCATTTGTTTCCTGCCTGTTGTAGTCACTATTCCAACACTGACAATATCCAGCAAAATGCCCCAAAACGCTGTATGAGGGGGCGCCTGGGTGGCTCAGATGTTAAGCGTCTGCCTTCAGCTCAGGTCATGATCCCAGGGTCCTGGGAGCGAGCCCCGCATCAGGCTCTCTGCTCCGTGAAAAGCCTGCTTCTCCCTCTCCCACTCCCCCTGCTTATGTTCTCTCTCTCGCTGTGTCTCTCCCTGTCAAATAAATAAATAAGAATCTTTAAAAAAAAGTGCTGTGTGAGAGCATACCATGTGATTTCAGTTGCTTCCATCTTAAGATTTAAATTTGTCAAAAAAAAAAAAAGATTTAAATTTGTCAGATTTTAGAAGGGCAAAAGTTAGGGGGTGGTTAACATAGAAAATAAAGTTTTTAGGTGTTGACTATGACTCAGTCTTTTCCTTAAAATCATGCATCATTTCTGGTAATTTTCAACCTCAGCAACTGAAGAATTAACTGTTTTTGGTGCTACTATTAAATCATTCTGTACTTATTGAATCAGCAGCAGCTTTGGTGTAATGGAAGGAGACTTCTAAAATGTGCCAAAATGCAATTCTTGGATCACATGAATTCACTAAAAATATAAACTAAAAATTTTAGACCTTGAGGGAAATTTAGAGATCATCTACTTCAATAATCATATTTTTAAATGCTTTGCAATGTACAGAGTGGCTTCACACATATCAGTTGTAGGACACAAGAGGCTTGTCCAAGATCACACCAGCCTTAGTGGCAAAAAAAGGACTAGAACCCCAACCTCTAACCAAAGGAATTAGAAAAAGGAGTAGAATGAAAATTGGGACAATCATGCCCTAGTGATTACTTCTATGTTCATAGAGAGGTCAAGATGAATTGAAAACATTTTTGTAAAGCCACAGTATTTACCCAAGGAAAGATCAATGGTAACCAGAGTGCATTTTGAGTAAAATGATAAAGACAAGCACAACAATTATAGACAGATGCTGTAAGGAGGAAAATGAAAACAATGGTGGTCTGCCCATCTCAGAGTTGTTTAGTACAAATAAATAGAAAAAATGGAATGTCTTAGAAGCTGTCAAACACTGTCTTAGGTGTTGTTCAATTGTTATACTGCCTTGTGCACAATCAGTATCAGATAAGTGAGTTAGTGGAGTAATTGAAAAGAAGACCATCAGAAATGTCCTGTTGGATCAGAGTGATAACCCATTTAGTCTCTTTTCCAGTCCTTGATAATGACAGAAATTTCTGTGTCCCTTTCTTGTCTCAGTTCTTCTTTTCCCCCTCGGAATTGTTCATGAGGTTTTGTAAAAGTGGGTTGCTGCACTTATGATACCTATGAAGTACCTGTCTGTGATAGCTACCTACGATAGCTACTTCAACCACATTTGAGACATTCTGTGAACATTTCTTACTTTTGATGGAGTCATTAGCCATAAATTTATTTCAGTTAACTTCATTCTTTGAAGTTATTTATGCTTTTCACCCATGTGGCTTCAAGATCCTGAAAATTGATAAGTTCCATTGTATGCTACCCAGTGACTTTTTTTTTAAGATTTTTATTTATTTATTTGACAGAGAGAGACACAGCAAGAGAGGGAACACAAGCAGGGGAAGTGGGAGAGGGAGAAGCAGGCTTCCCGCTGAGCAGGGAGCCCGATGCGGGGCTCGATCCCAGGACCCTGGGATCATGACCTGAGCTGAAGGCAGACGCTTAACGACTGAGCCACTCAGGTGCCCCTACCCAATGACTTTTTAATAATCATATATACATATAAAATGTTTACTGTTCTTTTTCATATAAGTGACAAATATTTGGGGCATCTGGGTGGCTCAGTTGGTTAAACCTCTGGCTGTTGATTTCAGGTCAGGTCATGATCTCAGGTTCATGAGATCCGCCCTGCATCAGGCCTACCCCTACGTGTGCTCTCTAAATAAATAAATTTAAAAAGCTTTATTTTTTTGAAAGATTTTATTTATTTACTTGAGAGAGAGAGAGAGAGAGCGCACAGGCCAGGGGAGGGGCAGAGGGAGAAGCAGGCTCCCCACGGAGCAGGGAGCCTGATGTGGGATGTGGGACTTGATCCCAAGATCCTGGGATCATGACCCGAGCCAAAGGCAGACGCTTAACCGACTGAGCCACCCAGGCACCCAAAAGAAAACTTTAATAAGTGACAAATATTCATTTGAAAGATTTAGAAAATTTAGATAAATCAGAAAAAAAAGAAAACAAAATAATCACCAAATGTTAACATTTTGCTGTGTATAAATATCCAGTCCTTTTCTATGCATATTGTATGTGTGTGTTAGATGTATATATATCTATCAAATATGTGTATACATATATTTAATTTTATTCCTTAAAATTTACAACAAGTAGCCATAATGCACATTCAGTTTTGAGACCTGTTTTTTTTTTTTTCACTTAATAATTTGTTGGACACATTTCCATAGGTTAAAAGGAAAACTGCAGGCCCAAAATAGCCTCTCTTGAGTTAAGTCGCCAAGTCAGTAGAGCAGGATTTAATACCTAACCCAATTGTAATTTCAACCTCCCTCAGAAATGTTAAGTCTTAACCCGTCAGTCAGGAATTTTATGACCACCACCAAGGAGATAAGCTGTCTCTTGGACCTCCTCTATCTCCCAAAGGACCATGAGGTAATCTGTATAATAAGACCCCTCCCCCTCCCCCTCAGGGAAGGTGATACCTCCTGAAACAATCTTTTCTTTTGCTTGTAATTTTCTTGCCCCACCCTCGTTCCTATAAAAGCCTTCCATTTTGTTCAGAGCTGCCCTCTGCTTGGTAGATGAGATGCTGCCCAATTCATGAGTCATTTAATAAAGCCAATTAGATCTTCAAATTTACTGGGTTGAATTTTGTTTTTTAACACATATAACTAAATAATCTTCCAAAGAATCATTTTTTAAATTTTATTTATTTATTTATTATTTTTTAAGTAGGCTCCATGCCCAGGGTGGAGTCCAACATAGGGCTTGAACTCACAACCCTGAGATAAAGAATCTGGACACTTAACCAACTGAGCCACCCAGTTTCCCCCCAAAGAATCATTTTTTTTAATTTTATTTATTTATTTTTATTTAAAGATTTTATTTATTTGACAAAGACACAGGGAGAGAGGGAACACAAGCAGGGGGAGTGGGAGAGGGAGAAGCAGGCTTCCCGCAGAGCAGGGAGCCCGATGCGGGATCTCTATCCCAGGATGCTGGGATCATGACCTGAGCTGAAGGCAGACGCTTAATGCCTGAGCCACCCAGGCACCCCAAAGAATCATTTTTAACGTAAACCTGTAAGTATGTATTGTATTGATGGACCAGCATTTGACCAATCTCAATTGAGTATTCTGGTTATTTCCAAACTTTTGCTAGTATAAACAATGCTTTAATGAATATTTGTATAGCTAAATCTTTGCTCACATCCAAAATTAATTGATTGCAATATATTTCTAGAAATGCTATGAGTCTTAAAACCCCTTGTATCATAAAATCTTCTGTTTTGGTACAGTTTGTGATGATTAAACCCATAATCGTGAGCTATCCTCTCATTTCTTATATTTATCTTTACAAATTTAAATCTTTATTTTTTCAGTCTATCCTTAAAAGAGGTTTTAGGTTTTCTTTTCTGACCACCTGTTGTTGTAAAACCTAATAAATTTAATTAGAAGATACCTTTTCTTTGCAGCTCTCTAATTCCTTTCCCCATCCATTTCAAAATCTCAAGAATTCAAGTCTGTGGGGTACAAGGATGTGCTCATACAACTGAAAGTGGCCGGGTTATGGACACAGCTAACAAGACACGTTTGTCGGCCATTAGTGAAGCAATTCTATTCTACAGATATTTAGATTTAGTTGAAGAGAGGGGAAGATTAGTTTCCAGTAAGAGAGAATGAGGTCAAAGGCCTCTCAAAATCAAGACTGCAGTTAACGAAATAGGAAAACCAGAATAATCTCGTATATTTTCACATCTCCCATATTTTGCATGAGCTCAAGTATTCCCACAAAAATAAGTGTGCAAGGTCTTAGAGATGGGGAAGAATTCAACTCATCAGTGTTCTAAAACTTAGATTAACCTGGAATTTACTACAGAAATCTTTTAAATGCTTAAGTTAGGCATTTCAGTGTACTTGGTTAAATGAGAATGTGTCCTTCTTCACCTATGTAAATCGTTGCCATCTACATTTAGAGTAATAGAAGACCTGGAAGTTTCCCTAACTTTAAGCAAAAGCCCATGGAAACAATAACAGAGTAACGGAAAATAATTTTATTCTTTTTTTTTTTAAAGATTTTATTTATTCATTTGAGACACAGGGATAGAGAGAGAGAGAGCATGAGCAGGGGGAGAGGCAGAGGGGGAGGGAGAAGCAGACTCCCTGCTGAGCCAGGAGCCAGATATGGGACCCTATCCCAGGACCCTGGGATCATGACCCGAGCCAAAGGCAGACCCTTAACGACTGAGCCACCCAGGTGCCCCAATAATTTTATTCTTAAAAAATAGTTGGGGTGGGAGAGGAGAAACAAAAGTAGGGTGTTTAAGGACTAGGTTAAATGATATGAGGAAACGTATCCTGACCTATGTAGTCAGAGAAATCTGAATTTTAGTTGTAACTCTACCTTAAATATTTTCCTAGGCTTCAATGTTAATAATCTTTTAAAAGAAAAGTCAGATTCTAAGGTTCCTTCTAGCTTTAAATATATTGTGCTATTTACTGAAAATGACTCCTATATTTTGAAAGAGAAGGAAATGTGCATGCTCTTTTTCTTTTACAGCTTCTTAAAATTCAGATAATACATAAAATTCGGATGGGTAGGTTCTTACCTGTGCTCCTTAACACTTGTCAGGAAAATCAGATTCTCTAACAGTGAAATATAGCAATAGATACATGGTTGGAAATTAGAGGAGGCTCCCAAATCAGAGACTGGGAAATAATCTTCTAAAGTATTTAAGAAAGGCAATAATTGAATCTTAGTTTTAGGTAGAGCTCTCCCTAGTGGTGGGGAAGGGCCTCAGTGAAATGACCTCTGTAGGTGTTGGGTTTTGTTTGTTTGTTTGTTTGGCCTAAAAAAATCCTTACATCACATTCTCATAGAAGGAAATCATGAAATGATTTTACTCTTCAACACAGTCTTATTCTTGGCTAGGAATGAGATTCAACAGTGAAAATCAAGCAAAGCTTGTTTCCTGTCTTCTTAAAATACTGTTTCCACTAGCACCACCCCTTCCTCTCCTAGTTGCTTTGAAATAATGCCTGAGGCTGTAACTCATTTGTCTGCAAAGAACATTCTGCAGTGTCATATTTAAATGCCAGGGATATGTCCTGCCAGGGAGGAAATTCAAATCACCCATGTTCCATGTACTCATTGGAAACCATCCTAAGGGCAGGACTTGAAGAGATGAAATGCCTGAGTTTCCCCCAAGTTCCCCATTCCACCCGAGTTATCTCGTTCTGGTCCAGTGGGTCTGACCTGGCAATATTTTGGTATATTTCAAAATTTCTCTTTTAATCACACAAGCCATTAATTCCTGGAAATGTGCTGTCATGCATCACATTTGGGGATATTTGTGTTGGCTATTTTTATTTGGAAGAATTTTGTGTTTTGGAGTTTCTGCCATTTCTATGTCCCTTCCTTTTCTCAGCCCCTGCTCTCTTCCTCTGTATTGTTCATTGGCAAGGGCACGAAACTGTGCTCCCAGTGACTCATTATTACTCACTATAGTAATCTACTCTCCTTTGTGAGACTAAATGTGGAAGATGCTTGAGTTGCCATTCCTGAGGAGAGTGGGTCCTAAAACACATCCTGTTAACTCTCAACTCCCCATGCTAATGCCAGGAAGTACTGATACTGATCACAGAAAATAGCATAGCTGCTCCATTTGATCCTGGCCAAGCCCAAGGCCGCAAAAAGTCTTCCTGCAGTGAGCAGAGCCAGAGGCCTGATTGGACAAAAAAAGAACTCTGGATTGTAGGGCAAAGCAAGTCAAATTGTATTTATATAGCCCATTACAGTTCATAAAGTATTTTGTGATGCACTAACTTTTGCTTTTCATGACCTGTATCAGAGCATCTATTGTTACTTTATCTTGTGTGTGAGGAAGGTGAAGCTCTGGTGATTTACCCAACACCACCAGCCTTTGAGAACTCCCCACAATCAAACCCGTGTTCTATGATGAGTGCCTGTTCACTTTCACAGTAAGCATGTCAGGTCCAAAACCCAGAGCCTGCTCTACATCTGAATCGGCAGCAATTAGCAATAGGTCTACCTCAGTAGATTCACTTTTGACTGCAATCATCCCCCTCCAGCAGGTGGGCCCAGCCCATCGGCAGCTCAATTGACCTCTTAATGTTGAAGTTCTGCAACTAGGTGCTCTATCAGGGTCTGGTTTCTGACTTTCAGCTGAGCCTGAACTCCCACACTTTTGAAGACTGACACCCATCTCCTCCATGCCCAGTAATCCCTGGCTCTCTAGCGGCTTCCTTGATCCTGGCTACCTGATTTCAGTTATTAACTCCATCCTCCTGACCCCATCAGCCATCCCTCTTAAACAACACTTTATTCCTGCCTAATGCCTGTGTGAATTTCTTCTGCCTCTTTCCCTTTCAGATTCTTAAGCCAATTGACTTATTTAAATCTTAGCTATCTACCAGACTTTCCAGCCTCTCCTTACTTCCTGTTGCACCCTGAACCTGATCTGAACTCCCATGACTGTTTCTTTTCTGTGTTCTCTATGCTAGGCAAATGATACACATACACCCTTTCTACTTACCTTTTGGCTCCTTTTAACCTACATGAGATATATATATACATACATATATATAGTTTATTTAAGTAATCTCTACACCCAACGTGGGGCTTGAACTCACGACCCCAAGAATCAAGTGCCACATGCTCTTCTGACTGAGCCAGCCAGGTGCCCCAAGACTCAATTATTTTTATATTTTCTTTTGCTGCTTAGAATTTCAAATCCTATTGACCTTCTTAGCCTATATTCTCTTGTCTCACACTCTATCACTGACTGCCATAGCTTCTGCCCTAGTTGAAATAGGATATGTAGAAGTACTTCGTTTAAGCCATAAACCTCATACAAATATACCCTGCTGCTGTTATTATTAGGTAATTCAAGCCAGAGGTGACTTTTGCTAACCTTCCCGGTGGAAGGAGATAGGCTGTCAGCTGAAACAGGAACGTCACAATTCTTGTCCAAAGCCAAAAATAAGAGAAGTGTAATAACTATGACAGTACCACAACTGATCTCTTTATGTAGATGATTACTTTTGACAAGGTCACCGCCGGCTAAGATGTATCTCAGAAAACAGAAATGAAATATTCTAGGCTAATCTAAAGGCCTCAGAACCTTTCTTTGAATCAATTTAAAGATACTGAGTTTTCAGATGACATCTACCCTGATTGATTTTCCAATGCTAAGATAATAATTACTTTTAACATTTATATGGCATTTTGTATAGTAGTATTCTTACCTATATTATCTTATGTCATAAAAAAGATTTCATGGAAGAAGTAATTTCATTGTTTTATTTAAAAAAAAAGATTTATTGGGGCGCCTGGGTGGCTCAGATGGTTAAGCGTCTGCCTTCGGCTCAGGTCATGATCCCAGGGTCCTGGGATCGAGTCCCGCATCGGGCTCCCTGCTCCTTGGGAGCCTGCTTCTCTCTCTCTCTGTCTCTGTCTCTCATGAATAAATAAATAAAATCTTTAAAAAAAAAAAAATAAATAAAAGATTTATTTATTCGAGGGGGTGCAGGGGCAGAGGGAGAGGGAGAGAGAGAATCTCAAGCAGACTGACTCCATACTAGGCGTGGAGCCTGATGCAGGGCTCAATCTCATGACCCCGGAGATCATGACCCTGAGATCATGACCCTGAGATCAGGACCTGAGCTGATATCAAGAGTCGGACGCTTAACCAACTGAGCCACCTAGGCGCCCCCTCACTGTTTTACATTTTTTTAAAAATAAGCTCTACACCCAGCATGGGGCTTGAACGAAGGACCCCGAGATCAAGAGTCACATGCTCTACCGACTGAGCTAGTCAGTTGCCCCCAACTGTTCTAAATTTTTAGATAGGGCAGCTGAGGCAGATCTGTAAATCTGAGCTCTCAGTTAACTTGCCCAAGTGCATTAAATAAGCTAGGGGTGCATGTTGCACTTGAACTCAGACTTTTCTGATTCCAAAAAACCCTGCTTTTTTATTTCTCCAGCCCATGCATCTCAGAACTGTAAAACACCCTGGGAAGGAAACTGCTCATTTATTTCAAGATTAAATGAAGATATAAAAACAGACATTCACTTAATAGATCACAGAATATGCCACAGAAGGGGATGTTCAAGAGCACATGCTGCGTCATGGTTTTCAATACTTATACAATACTGCCACCTTGTGGATGTAGTCATTTTCTATTACTTAGCCGACTTCTGTAGCCTAGCATAATGCATGACCAGGATTACCCAGCGGAATCTGAACAATCAAATGTAAAATGCCCAGGAAAGGGCTGGAATCAGGTAACTTAGAATAACATTTGAGGGGCTAGGCAAGTGTCAAGAGTTTGAGCGAACCTATGGTGCTTTCTGAACAAGATCAAACACTGTATTATTATTAACTTTGTATCCTCTACTAGAGAGTATGTTTTCATTTTGTACACAAGATAGTTGTGTCCTGTTAGATAGAAGTATGACCTTGTTATTGTGTATTCAGAGACTCAGCATGGTTTAAGGAGATGCAGATGGGTGCCAAGTTGACAAGGGATGGACTTGTGTTGGTTAATTTTAGGTGCCAATTGAACTGGGCCATGGTGCCCAGAGATTTAGTCAAACGTTATGATATTCTGAATATTTCTGTGCAGGTGTTTTTTGGATAAGATTAACATATAAATGGGTGAACTTTGAGTAAAGCAGAATACCCTCCACAACGTGGGTGGGTCTCATCCAAAGAACCGAAGGCCTTACTAGAACAAAGACTGATCTCCCCTAAGCAAGAAGGAATTCTGCCAGCAGACATCCTTCAGTCTCAAACTGCAACTCTTCCCTGGGTCCCCAGCTTGTGACCTACCCTGCAGATTTTGGACAATCACATAAGTCAATTCCTTAAAATAAATCTCTCTCTCTCTCTCTTACTCTCTCTCCCCCACTGTCTCCACACACATACACACATCCCTGTTGGTTCTGTTTCTCTGGAGAACTCTAGTACTTTCCCATACTTCATTCAGATCACAGATAAGATGTTCTCTCCTGAGAAACACTCTTCTTGACTAAATTATTTAAAATAACCCCTTACCCACATCTCCTCACCATACCCTGTGACTCTTCAGGTCTATACCCTACTTGATTTTCCTTCATAGCACGTATTAGTGTGTAAATCTATATATTTATTGTTTTACTCTTTTTGACTTAACCTCCTTCAGTAGAACATTCATTCACTGAGACAGGAACTTTTTCTGTCTTGTTCACTAATGAATCCCCAGAATAGTGCCTGACTCAATAGTATCTGTCGAATGACTAATGGATTATATATATGCATTATATAGATTTACCTATGTACATGTTAAGCATATGGCTCTGAAACCTGTTTCTTTTTCCAGTTAATATACAACATCTATAACAATATCTGTAACATGGACATCTTTACATACCTGTGCCTATAGATAAACCTTATTCTTTTTCTTGGCTGCATAGTAGTCCACGGTGTAGACACATTGGAATTTATTTAACTATCTCCTCTGACAATTATGTGGCCTATTTCTAGATCTTTACTTTGATTTTTTAAAAAGTCACAATAAACAATCTTATGCATGTGTCTTTGTGCACTTGTGTGTGGATTTTTTTTTTTAAGATTTTATTTATTTATTCATGAGAGACAGAGAGAGAGAGAGAGAGGCAGAGGGAGAAGCAGGCTCCGAAGGAGCAGGGAGCCCAATGCAGGACTCCATCCCAGGACGCCAGGATCATGACCCGAGCCGAAGGCAGACGCTTAACCATCTGAGCCACCCAGGTGCCCTTGTGTGTGGATTTCTATAAGATAAATGAACAGAAGTGAAATTGCTGAGTCACAAAGGTTTTATCAACTTACAGTCAGTCTTACAAGTCATTTATACGCTTGTGCACACAATCACAGATCCTTAAATGTGCAGCAACAAGCCCTTGAGGCTGTATTCCAGGGCAGGAAATGAACATCGCAACAGAAAGACTCCCTTTCTCACCAGACCTTTTTTTTTCTCATGCAGTTTCCAGGAAAGCATCGCACTGACCAAGGGGACTTCTAACTAGAAACCAATAAATAAAAATCAGGTATTAAAATAATTCAAACAGTACTTGAATGAAAGGGTACTAGCCAAATATTTTAACTGTGGTTTGACTTGGTGGTGTGGAACCAGACTGAAGCACAAGAGTCGAAAGAAACTGTTCACAAGGAAGTTTAATAAGAGGCCGGCTCACCTCCCCACTCTTACTGCCCCTGCCCCATCTTTTTGGCCAGCTCCCCTTCCTTTGCCTGCCCCTTGCTTGTGCTCACAAGTCTTTATCCTTGGTCTCCTTCTCTTCATGTCCTTCCTGTTTTCCCAGGCCAACCTCATTCGCTCTTATAGCTTCATGTAAAACAGTTTTGCCAGTGACTTCCAAATCTGGGTTACCCATCCCAACTTCCCTCTCCCAGAACCTTATATCCATCTCCCCACCAGACACCTTCATTTGGATCTGCTCCAGGTGTCAACTAGTTTAAAAGTGCTCTCATTACTTTCCCCCAAACCTTTGCCCCAAACATATTCCTTCTCTAGGATGCCCTTTCTTTAGTGAAGATCCCACCATGCACCTAGTGGCCCAAGACAAAAATCTCCAAGTTGGCCTAGGCCCTCCATCCCCTTACATCCTGTAGGTCATCAGATATTCCTTCAACATTTTATTCTTATCCTTTCCTCTTCTACTTCGCTATTATTGCAGCCTTAACCGAGGCCTTATTATCTCTCCCCTGGCTGGATACTACGACTTTCTAACTAGTCTCCCGCCTTCAGCCTTATATTGTTCTGCGACTTGGTGCTCTATCAGGGTCTGGTTTTTAACTTTCAGCTGAGCCTGAACTCGCACACTTTTGAAGGCTGACACCATTTTCTACTAGATGATGTTTTTAAAATTCAAATAATATCACATGGTCCCCATTCCTCAATGACTTCCCCATTGCCTACAGAAATAGTTTAAATTCCTTAGCATGGCCTACGCGCCTTCCCAAATGTGGTATTTGCCGACAGCTGTCACAGCTCCACCCGACATATAGCATTCAATGCGGCTATAACGAAGTGATTGCATTTTCTGAAAACACAAGGGAGTTGCGTATTGATGTGCATGTTATGCACATGTTCTGCAGTCTTTTCTACCTGGCATGACTTTCCATGCCTATCTGCTTGGTAAGGATTCTCTCTTTAAAGACTCAGCAGGAAGGGTCACCTTATCTTTGGCTGCCCATCTTCCCTGTAGATTGCCCACTCCCTCCTGCGGCAGACACTTTTGGCTGCCTACCCAACGGCATTCCCCCTTGTCCTTCCTCTTCCCCAAAAGACTCCAATTTTGTTCAGGATACATGACTATATAGTTCAGAGGGGGCTGGCCCCGTGTTGGGTCCTCATCCATCTAAGCCAGTCAGTGACTGGTTTAGGTATGCTTTGGTATGGACATGCTGTTCTACTCAATGAGATAAGAGGAAAGGTCTGCTGGAGAGCTTTTTGGAGGGCTTGTTCTCTTGAAGAGACACTTGGGCAGAGATGGTCTTGTCTTCTAATGGACATTGTAATTTCTAGATGAGTTGGATTTCTGGCACTGGAACCAAAGGACTACTGACTGATACAAGGAGTGTGGTATAGTAAAAGCAAAACAAGTTTCCCGAAACCGGGCTAAAAATTCATGACGGTGATGTGTTAAGGTCAATTTCTAGAACTGAGGCACTTATTTCATGATGGAATTCCAGCAAAGTAGACGAGAGGGTATCTCCTAAACTTCAAAGCTAAGTTTCCACATCTTTCTACAGATTAAGAACAGGACTGTTACAGGCCTCGGGGCTGAGTCTGTGTGAGAAGGTTGTGGCCTTGCCTGGGGGGAAAAGGGAGCTGGGAAACCTGGAAGGGAAGAGAAAATAGCCCTGTCTTAAAGAAGGGTGATGATGCCTGTGACAAGCCAGAAACACAGGTGGGAGCTGCTGGAAACCAGGAAGAGAAAGAAACAGAAGAGATGCTAAGTGGTGTTGCTCAGTACAAATGATAAAACTGGCCCAGAGATGGTGTGACATTCCGGACGACGGAAGGAGGCCTAGCAGTCCCAGTTCTGCCCCTTCCTTGCAGCAAGGACCGTAGCGAGTTTCTGTCTCTGAAAATCTCAGGTTTCCCATTGATAGAGCACAGTGAACTTATCTTTTAGAGCTAACTAGCATAGTAACTGGCTTATAATATGGGCTCAATAAAGCAGACACTCTTGTTATAAAATTTTTTATACATTAGTAATGAGGTTATTAAACTAGCCTGTTAATGTGATAAAGGTTAATTCTGCTAAAGACACAGCAACTAACAACTTCTTGACTTGTCTTTCTGATGATTTAGAATCTTCAAAGACAAAATAAATAATGACATTCAGACTTCGTAGAATTTTTTTGAAAGATTTTTTTTTTTTATTTCTTTGAGAGAGTGAGTGAGCACAAGCAGGGGGAGGGACAGAGAGGGAGAAGCAGACTCTCCGCTGAGCAGGGAGCCTGACTGGGGGCTCCACTCGGGGCTCGATCCCAGCACTCTGAGATCATGACCTGAGCTGAAGTCAGACCCTTAACTGACTGAGCCATCAGGTGCCCCAGTAGAACTTTTTTTTGAATGGTGATGAGAAACTTTGGAGAAAGCAACCATGTGAGAGACAGAATGGTATAGTGGTAGACTTGGCTATAAACTTGTCATCTATGAGCCGTATAACCTTGCATGGGTTACTTAATCTCTCCAACCTCAGTTTCTGCAACTGTAAAACGCAAATAATAATATCTATCACATAGGGTGATTGTCAGGATTAGAGATCATCTGTGAGAAATTTCTGACATGTATTAGGCATTCAGTAAGGGGCACCTGTTTTTATTATTACTGTAGAAATCAGATGGGTAGATTTCACAAAGTTGAATGAAGAAATAGATATGATCTTAAGACGGACTCTCTAAAAGAGGTAAGTAGTTTTTTAAAAAAAACTTATCAGAAAAACAAATTGGGGGGGCGCCTGGCCGGCTCAACTAAGCGTCTGACTCTTGATTTTGGCTCAGGTCATGGTCTCAGGGTTGTGAGATGGAGCCTGTGTTGGACTCCATGCTGGGCATGGAGTCTGCTTAAGATTCTCTCTTCCTCTGCCCCTCCCCCGCCTCCCTCTCTTAAAAAAAGAAGAAAGAAAGAAAGAAAAGAAAGGTAAACCAAATTGTATTTATTAGGCTCATGGCACTGCCGTTATTGTGCTGCTCAGTACAAATTTGGCACAAATTTAATTCTTTTCAACCTTTCTTTGCTCAACTGTGCAATTATAAGTGATTCCAGAGAGAAAGAAAAGGAAAGGCTTGGGAAGAAAATACTGGTGCTGTAAAGAAGTTCTCTGAGTAGCTGAAATTTTAAAAGGTTGGGTAAGGGGCGCCGGGCGGGCTCGGTCAGTAGGGCATGCGACTGTTGCTCTCAGTGTTGAAAATTCAAATCCCATGTTGGGCATAGAGCTTACTCTAAAAAAATTTTTTAAAAATGGAAGGTTGAGTAACAAGTATAATAGCTACCTCTTCTGGTTTTGAGAGTTCAGCTCAGATGCTATATTATACAGCACTTTATACAGATTCTGCTCTTTAATTCTTTCTATTTGGGGCCTACAAATGATTAGTAGACAACTACATAGTGGATATTTATCATTTTCCTGATTGCTCAGCCTCTAAATTGCCTTTATAAGTTTGGAGTACAGTCCACTGTGTGAGGTGGGCCTGCATCTCACTCATGGAAGCCAAAAGGCACAGGTATCAGTTTTCCCTGATCACTGACTACTTGGGACTCAGTCAGTCCCACCTGGATCGTGATTCAGGAGGCAGGAGCCCAGAGAAGCAGGCAATGTGCAAAATTTACCCCGGGATCGGAAGCACGCGGAATGTGGTGGCAGCTGGGGCAGCTGGGGAGCTGGGGCAACCAGGGCCCCCATCCTCCATGTGTTGCCAGTGTCCGACAGCAGCATTCTTCCTGTGGTGTGTTTCCTCTGTGGGTCCGGCCCCCCAGCCTCCCTTTGTGCCTGCCTCTATGCCTAGCCTGCTTCTCCAGCCTGTCCATTGATTCTTTGAGCTCAATACTGTTTCAATAAATTCCTTTTTTTTGCTTCAGTCAACCAGAATTAGTTTTTATTGCTTGCAACCAAAAGACTCAGGCTGGTACATAATCTTTTTTTTGTCGGGGGGGGGGCACACAGTCTTTAAGTAATGCTTAACTCAAGAGTCTGATGCTGCTGCTTTTTTATTTTTTTAAGATTTTTTGTTTTCAGTTTTTATTTATTGACATAATCTCTATACCCAAGGTGGAGCTCAAACTCACAACCCCAAAGATCAAGAGTTGCAAGCTCTTCCGACAGAGCCAGTCAGGTGCCCCTGATGTCACTGCTTTTAGTGCAGATCTTTGGATAAAGTCATAGTCAAATTTGCAATTGGCCTGGGAGTTCTATCTGGGCTTCCTTGAAGTCCATGCATCTCAGGCACAATGTCTGCTGTCCCATCCTAAGCCAACTTCTTCCTCTGTCTCTCACAACTTCTTTTTTTTTTTTTTAAGATTTTATTTATTTATTTGACAGAGAGAGAGGCACAGCGAGAGAGGGCACACAAGCAGGGGGAGTGGGAGAGGGAGAAGCAGGCTTCCCGCCGAGCAGGGAGCCTGATGCGGGGCTGGATCCCAGGACCCTGGGACCATGACCTGAGCCGAAGGCAGTCGCTTAACGACTGAGCCACCCAGGTGCCCCTGTCTCTCACAACTTCTTAATTCACACTCATTCATCCACCCAGTCAATAAAAACTTATTCAGCACCTACTGTATACAAGGCAAGATGCCAGGCACTGAGAGGAGCCCAAAGATCGATAAGCTGTAGACATCACAGTATACTTTAGGATTCTGAACCAGGTAAATGTATTTTCTTTTCAAAAAAGAAATTTAAAACTTGATCACTCTGTGGAGGGTAGAAGTGAAGAGGAACTCTATCTTTGAGTTGCGTCACTGGGGGCAAGGTGATGTCCATTTCTTCGTAAATGTTCTGGAAACCAATCCCCCCCCCCAAATAATTGGTTTCCTTTGTTAGAGGTTTCCAGTTAGAAAAGAATGACTTTTCTGAAGTTGGCCATTAGATTGCTACCCATCAAAGTATTTGTGACTAGGATAAGAGATGGGGCACTAGTGTTAGTACTTTAGGAATTTAATTCAAGATAACCCAGAGTTCTCAAACAGAATCTAAGAAACATCTGTTTCAAGTGAAAATACTAGCCAGCTTGTCTCCTTTTCCTTAAGTTACCAAATAAATACTTCTTGGGGATGTGGAACCCTGCTACCTCTGGAACCCCAGTAATATAGCAATTGCCCTGGGAGTGTTGGCACTTGTGTCTGAAATCACAGAATACTCAACACGAGCAAGGAAGAAGGGCGCACATTAGTAATGTAAAGTGAAACAGGCAGAGCAGATGATTCCATACTCCCAAGAAAAGACTGGTCACACCCCGCCCCCAACACACACACACACCTTACAGGAGCAGAACTGAGGTGCTGAACACTCAAGATCCTTCCCACAAACAGGAAGTCAGTCCATTTAGAATCAGCCTTGCTTTGGGGTCAGGTCTTCACTCCCTAGGGGGCTTTGGATAGGTCACTTAACCACTCTAGGATTCCATTTCCCTTTAGAATTCCTACAGAATGGGAAAGAAACCTAGAGATCCTTAAACCAATCTTTTATGGGACTCTTCTTTGAAGTATCCCTTTTTTTTTTTTAAGATTTTATTTATTTATTTATTTGAGAGAGAGAGCGTGACTGTGAGCATGAGTTGGGGGCGGCAGGAGGAGAAGCAGACTCCCTGCTGAGCAGGGAGCTGCTGCGGGACCCTGAGATCATGACCCGAGCTGAAGGCAGATGCTTAACCAACTGAGCCACCCAGGCGCCCCTCATGTGTTCATTTGATGAGGGTCTACCACACACCTCTGGCATCCCTCTTTGAAGCATTCCTGATAAGCCTCTCTGCTTGAATGCTGACTTAAAAAAAAAAAATTAAGATTATTTATTTATTTATTTGTCAGAGTGAGAGAGGGAGCACAAGCTGGGGGAGGAGCAGGCACAGGGGTAAGCAGGCTCCCCGCTGAGCAAGTTGCTTAACCCACTGAGCCACCCAGGCATCCCTTGAATGCAGACTTAAAAAAAATTTAAAAAAAAAAAAAAAATTTTTTTTGTTATTATTATTGTATAGTTGACATGCAATGTTATATTTGGGGTTTTGTTGTTTTAAAATTTATTTATTTTTTGGTAATCTCTACACCCAGCGTGGGGCTCAAACTCACAGCCCCAAGGTCAAGAGTCACATGCTCTTCCAACAGAGCCAGCCAGGCGCCCTGCAGTGTTATATTTTGAATGTTGACCTTTAGTGGTAAGGTGCTCGCTCTCTCCAGGCACTGATGCCACTTTTGAAATGTTCTGTTAGAGAAGTTCTTCCCTACATGTTGCAATGTGGGCCTTCTAGATTTCCCCATGCTAGTGACTTCTCAGGTCATACACATGAAGTCTGTTCCATGGATCAGAATGCTCTCAACTTCCTTTGCTTTTCTTGTCTACAGACTAAACCACCCCTCTCCCCTTCTATTGTTTTCATCCATCACATTCAAGACACAGCCCCATTTTGGTCTTTATGTTTTTTGGTTTTGGGGGGTTTTTTAAAAAGATTTTTTTTTAATTTATGAGAGAGAGAGCACACACATGAGAGATCACAAGCGGTAGGGAGGGGCAGAGGGAGAAGCAGACTCCCCACTCTGAGCAGGGAGCTGGAGGGGGGGCTTGATCCCAGGACCCTGAGATCATGACTTGACCCAAAGGCAGAGGCTTAACAGACTGAGCCACCCAGGTGCCCCTGGTCTTCATGTTTTTATGGGTGTAGACTAGTGGTTAAGCAACGGAGGAGACAGAGGCCTCCAACCGTCTGAATTTGAATATTGGTCCTGTCGCTTAGTAGCTACTTAACAGTGGGCAAGTTAACTTTCATTTTTCTGGCCTCAGTTTTTCTAAAATGAGGATAATAGTAATGCTAAGAAGCATGCCTATTTTATAGAGAAGTTGGGAATGAGATAAATGAGAAAACACAAGTAAAATGTTTAGTATAGCGCCTGGCACTTAGGAAGCAGTATTACTATTGCTATCACTAATAATAATAAATATTAAGCCCTAATAACAAGAATAAGAATTAGAACCAAGAAGATTTGGGAAAGTTAATCTAGTCGATTCCTCACCCCACAAACAAGGTTTGCCTTCCCTGATACGAAACTTTTTCATAGCAATTTTCACTTTTCAATGTCAATGTTCAATGTCTGACCACCCTCACCCTCCCCCCAAGAGGGCGGGGACCTTGTCTGCCGTGGTACTTAGGGCCTAGAACATTGTCCCATTTCACAGCAGGGAGAGAGTGGACGAATATTTTATATCACAGGAAAGGAGACTGGGGTGCAGGGAGACTGGCAGATTTGTCTAAGACTGCGTTCATGGGAGAGCTGGGTAAGAACCCAGAAGTCCTAGGCAGCAGACCCTGGGAATGAAATCGAGGTCCCGCCCTAAAATCTGGTGCTTCGAGCAGGGTCACGGATATACAGATTTTCAGGGACCCAGAGGTCAACATTCCCACCGGGTGGCCTAAGCGCTGGCCGGTGTTTTGGGGGTGCCGAGTCCGGGCGAGAAGGCGGCTGAACGAGAAGGCACGGGTGGGTGCCCCCCGCCCTCCCCGGCGGCGCGGCGCTCAGAGCCGCCGCCGCTCTCGGCGCTGGCGGCGGGCCAGGGCCACCGCGGGCCGGGCCGGGCCGGGTCCCGGGAGCAGCGAGCGGAAAACAACCTGGCCGCAGACAATTGACAAAGGCGCGCGAGCGGGCCGCCCCTTCGCGGCACACGCACGCACGCAAGCACGCAGCGTGGGCAGAGTCGCGCCCGCCCGCGCCTTCGGTGGGACCCGCAGCGCGGAGGCCCAGGTGCGGCGCGTGTCGGGGAGCGGGGCGCCCTTCCCGCCCCGGCGGCGGGTCCCCGGCGCCCGAGCTCCGCGCGGCGATAGGGGCGGGGTCGACGGGCAGGGCGCCGAGGGGCGCGGGTAAGCCGCCGCCGCTCCCGGGCCGAGCGGGGAGGTGGAGGGGGGCGCGGGGGCCGCGACGCCCCGGTCCCAGGTGGCGCGGTCGAGCTTTGTGTCCTGGGCCTGACGGAAATGCGAGCAACCTGATCCACGTGACCTTTTACAGGTGGGGAGCTAAGGCCCAGAGAGGTAAGGTGGTCTAGAAAAAACTTATTTCTTGCGTCGGTTTATCCCTGCCCGCTTCGGTGTAGGATTTGGGGTGACTTTTAATAAGAACCCATAGGTTAAAACAATGGGAAAATAAATACAAACAATATTAAAGAATCCTTGCCAAGGAACATATAATTATGACTACAGGCCAGGGGAAAAGAGAAAGGAAATTTGCAGTCCCTGTGTTGAGCCGCCTTGGCCAAGGACCCCGGGCAAAGTAGTGTCAAAGCTGGGGACCAGAAGCCTGACTGTCGGGCTCCCCCGGGGCTACAGTGCTCCTTGCACAGTGAGCGCCCAGAACTTGGAGGGGAATAGAGAAACAGCATCCTGCCCAAGGGCTTCACCTTCTTGGGATCCTGGACCCCTTAGAAATTTGGGACCCTCCCCACAGAGGGGTTCACACATAGCCTTGCACAGTTTCAGATTTGACATGAAGCATTCTGCTGTAAGAAATGACGGAAGGCTGGCCCTCGGGCTCTTTTAAAGGCAGGCAGGCGGGAAGTACCGGCTGTCAGTCCAGACAGTGTCCTGACCCCTCTAGCTGTGTGATCTTGGACACATTGTTTAACCTCTCCAAGGCCCAGTTTTTTGGGGTTTTTTTTTTCTTTCAAGATTTTATTTAAATTCAAGTTAGTTCATTTATATAGTGTAGTATTCATTTCAGTCCAAGGCCCGGTTTTAGCTGTAAAATAGAAATAAGATTATCTGCTTCATCCTTCAGGTTATTTTATTTTTTTTTTTTAAGATTTTATTTATTTATTTGACAGAGAGAGACACAGCGAGAGAGGGAACACAAGCAGGAGGAGTGGAAGCGGGAGAAGCAGGCTTCCCGCCGAGCAGGGAGCCCGATGCGGGGCTCGATCCCAGGACCCTGGGATCATGACCTGAGCCGAAGGCAGACGCTTAACGACTGAGCCACCCAGGCGCCCCAGTTATTTTTTTTTTTTTAAAGATCTTATTTATTTGACAGAGAGAGGCACAGTAAGAGAGGGAACATAAGCAGGGGGAGCGGGAGAGGGAGAAGCAGGCTTCCCGCGGAGCAGAGAGCCGGATCCCAGGACCCCGGGATCATGACCTGAGCCGAAGGCATACACTTAACGACTGAGCCACCCAGGCGCTCCCATCCTTCAGGTTATTGTCAGACTTGGGAATGAATGCCGAGCCCAGTGTCTGGCACGTAGGGAGTGCTCAGTGAACGTGCTGGCGCTCAGAACCCAGTGGCTCATAGCTGTGCCAGTTAGGAAAGATGATGACCCGGAAAAAATTGGTCTGTCTCTGAAATAAAACACAAAATTTTAAAAATTACCAACATGAAACTATAAAGTGAGCCCTATAATGACTTACAAACGACAGCACAGATGTTGGTGATGATCATCTAAATACAAGTGCAACAGCGCACCACATCAGTATTTGGCCGAAGGTGAAATGCTGACAGCAGAAGCGACCAAACATTCTAACAAGGACTGTTTATTGGGCCTTGCTTGCCTCTTTTGAACAGAACCAGCACCTGTATAGCTTGTTTTTAAATGAGGGGAAAGAGGAGGGCGTATGTGGGGACCTGGGCAACACCCAGTCTTGCCAGATGCTGGGGGCTCAGCTGACTTTCTGCCAGGGTACAGGAGTTGCTAGCAGTTGGCTCTCATCCCTCTTGGATCAGCAGCTTGTCGTGGTAAACAGAGCCTTGGTTGATTGTGTTCTAGGTCAAATAAATGGCTTTTTATTTAACCAATGGGTGTGTGTGTGTGTGAGTGCTATAACTGAAGCAAATGGCATTTGTTGAGCTTGATTGTCCAAAGCCTATTGCTTGTTTATTGACAAGCTTAGGAGGTTGTTTTTTTTTTTAAGATTTTATTTATTTATTTGATTTATGTATAGAGAGAGAGAGAGCGCACGAGCGAGCGCACAAGGCGGGGAGGGGCAGAGGGAGAGGGAGAAGCAGACTTCCCACTGAGCGTGGAGCCCTCACTGGATCCCAGGACCCGGTACCACAACCTGAGCCCAAGGCAGACGCTTAACTGACTGAGCCACCCAGGCGCCCCAGGCTTAAGAGTTTTAAAATCTGCTGATCCAAAATTGTGAGGAGAGGGCCTGGGCAGGTCTACTTGCCTATAAAAAGAACTGCTCTTACAAAATACTGTGTTGTCAGGGCGCCTGCGTGGCTCAGTCGGTTAAGCGGTTGCCTTCGGCTCAGGTCATGATCCTGGGGTCTTGGGATCGAGCCCCACGTCCGGCTCCCTGCTCAGCGGAGAGCCTGCTTCTCCCTCTCCCTCTGTCTGCCACTCTGCCTACTTGTGTTCTCTCTCTCTCTGTCAAATAAATAAATAAAATCTTTTAAAAAAACCAAAAAACAAAATACTGTGTTGTCTCCTTTCTCTGCCATTTTAGGCCTTGCAAATGGAGTCAGGGAAATATGGCTTAGGGCAAATAGCTGCTATTTAATTTGGGTTAAGACACACATTACCTGTCTGGTGGGTTACATTCCTCTCCAGGTGTTTATAAAGGAGTTTTTCCTCAGAAACAGAGAATGTGTATGTGTGTGATGTCTCTTGCCCCCTCTTTGCCTCCCCTTGACCCAGTCATTTCTCAACCCAGAGAAGTCCTCTTTCTGCAAGCTCAGTGACTTTGGCAAGTTCCTTCCCTTTCCTGGCTCTGTGGCCTGATTTTGTTTCACATTAACTCTGTTAGAAAGTTGTGGTTTTTTTGTTGGTTTTTTTGTTTGTTTGTTTTTTTAAGTAGGCCCCATGCCCAATGGGGAGCCCAACATGGGCTTGAACTCACGATCCTGAGATCAGACCTGAGCTAAGATCAAGAGTCAGTCACTTAACTGAGCCACCCAGGCATCCCTGTTTTGTTTATTTATTTATTTTTAGATTTTTTTAAAGATTTTATTTATTTGAGAAAGACAGAGCACAGAGGGAGAGTGTGAGGGAGAAGCAGATTCCGCTGAGCAGAGCACCCAATATGGGGCTTGATCCCAGGACCCTGAGATCATGACCTGAGCCGAAGGCAGACGCCCAACCAACTGAGCCACACAGGTGCCCCTGTTTTGTTTTTTTAAAGTAAGCTCTATACCCATCATTGGGGCTTGAACTCAGGACCCCAAGATTAAGTGTCGCATGCTCTACCAACTGAGCCAGCCAGGTACTCCTAAAAAGTTTTCTCTAATTTGACCTTTAGATTCTAAACATTTGTTGCTCCATAGGATGACATAGAGCAAACATACTCTCTTAGGCCAAGGCTCTTCCTTATTTGAATGCAGCCCATAGACCCCTTTCATGTTTCTCCCTCCAGACTCGCTGCCTTCATTCCTTCAACATTTCTTAGTAGGATGAGATTAAAAGCAGAATTTCCCAAGAAATTATCTGCAGACTACTTGCATCAGAATCACCTAGTAACAGGGGTGCCTGGGTGGCTTGGTCGGGTAAGCGTCTGCCTTCGGCTCAGGTCCTGATCCCAGCATCCTGGGATCGAGTCCCATATGGGGCTCCCTGCTCAGTGGGGAGTCTGCTTCTCCCTTCCCTCTGCTGCTCCCCCCTGCTTATGCTTGCTTTCTTTCTCTCTCTCTGTCAAATAAATAAATAAATAAATAAATAAAATCTTAAAAAAAGAATCACCTTGGGGCTTGTGGAAATATGCTCCATCCCTGACCACCTGAATCAGAATCTTCAAGTGTGGAGGCAAGAATTTGCATGCCTGAAAAGTGCTCCCAGTGATTCTTATGCACCTTTGGTTACCTGTGTGGGTGTTGGGGGTGGGGATTGGTAGTGGGGGACTATATACTCCTTATAAATTCCTTATTGTTTGTCTAAATTATGTAATGAGTAAGAGCCTCTTTTGTAATTTGAACAAACCATGATGTCCAGGGAAAACATATGGGTGCAAGTAAGCACTTGAAAAGATGCTCAAGATAATTGGGAAATGCACATCAAAACCACATTGAGATGTCACTTCCTACCTATGAGGACGGCTAAAATTAAAAAGACTGACTATAGCAAGCGTTGATAAGGATGTGGAAGAACTAGAACTTGTATGCACTGTTGGTGGAAATGTAAAATGGTACAACCACTCTTTTTTTTTTTTAAAGATTTTATTTATTTATTTGAGAGAGAGAATGAGAGAGAGAGAGAGAGCATGAGAGGGGGGAGGGTCAGAGGGAGAAGCAGACTCCCTGCCGAGCAGGGAGCCCGATGCGGGACTCGATCCTGTGACTCCAGGATCATGACCTGAGCCGAAGGCAGTCGGTTAACCAACTGAGCCACCCAGGCGC
>NC_138375.1:38079687-38106809 GCF_054177405.1 Leptonychotes weddellii
TTTTTTTTTAAATTTTATTTATTTATTTGACAGAGAGAGACACAGCAAGAGAGGGAACACAAGCAGGGGGTGTGGGAGAGGGAGAAGCATGCTTCTCACGGAGCAGGGAGCTTGATGCAGGGCTCAATCCCAGGACCCCGAGATCACAACCTGAGCTGAAGGCAGATGCTTAACGACTGAGCCACCCAGGCGTCCCTCCCTGGTGTTCTTTCTTTATAGTCCCACCGACCTGCCCTTCACCCTCACCCCTAACCAGGTGACCACTAATCTGTTCCCTGTCTCTGTAATTTTGTACATGACATAAATGGAATCACAGTGTGTGACCTTTTGAGATTAGTTTTTTTTCAGGGAGTATAATACCCTCAAGAGCCATCCAGGTTATTGCAGTTTATCAATAGTTCATTCCCTGTTCTTTCTGGGTATTCAGTTGTATTGGATCTACCAGTTGTTTTGGTTTTTTTTTAACATTCGCCTGTTTTTAATTTTTTTTTTTTAAGTAGGCTCCACACCTAACATGGGGCTTGAACTCATGACCCTGAGGTTAAGAGTCATATGCTCTACTGACTAAGCCAGTCAGTGCCCCTAAAGCATTCGCCTGTTAAACTCACCTATTAAAACAACATTTGCTTGTTTCCAGTTTGGCTATTACAAATAAAGCTTCTATGAGCATTTGTGGACAGGTTTTCGTATGGACATAAGTTTTCTTTCTCTGGAATAGATGCCCTGGGGTATGATTGCTGGTAAGTGTATGTTTCTTTTTTAAAGAAACTGACAAACTGTTTTCCGGAGCGGCTGTACCACTCTGCGTTCGCACCAGCAATGTATGAGCGATCTCGTTTCTCCTGCATCCTTGCCAGCAGCTAATGCTATATAATATTTTCCTGGTTAATGGCTTTATTGAGCTGTAATTCATATCATATATTTCACCTGCTCAAAGTGGGCACATCAGTGGTTTTAGTATATTCACTAAGTTGTGCAGGCATCACCACAATAAATTTAGAACATTTTCGTCACCCCCAAAAGAAACCCATACCCAGTAGCCCCCACGCTCCATACCCTATCCCTTCAGCCTAGGATCCCAGTGATCTTCTTTTCTACAGATTTGCCTCTTCTGGACATTTCATGTAAATCAAATCATAAAATATGTGGTCCTTTGTGACTGACTGCTTTGACCTAGCATAATGTTTTCAAGATTCATCCACGTTGGAGCACATAGTACTTCAGTCCTCTTCATTGCCAAATAATGTATAGTATTTTTTTTAAAGATTTTATTTATTTATTCATGAGAGATAGAGAGAGAGAGAGAGGCAGAGGCAGAGGGAGAAGCAGGTTCCCCGCGGAGCAGGGAGCCCGATGCGGGACTCGATCCCAGGACCCTGGGATCATGACCTGAGCTGAAGGCAGACGCTTAACCGACTGAGCCACCCATGTGTCCCTAATGTATAGTATTTTTAAAGAAATAAAAGTGTGTTTCTTTCCATTATACAGACTATAAGATAACAAAATGCTGTTACAGAGAGAGGTTTTGCTGGGCCTGCTTGGAGGTCTAGCTTGCAATTAACCTAAGGGCAAATTAATGCTATTTTAAATATTTAGCAGTTCTCTATAAAGTATGCTTTTTGTTTATTTAGCAACGGTTCTGAGTAGCTCTCCTGAAAGCCTATTGGGATCTTTCTAGAGAACCTATGCACAGGGTGGTGAGTGTCAGCGACTCAGGCCAGGGACAGGTCAGCAGGCCACAGTGTTCGAGAGCTGGAATAGAGCAGTGCACTAGACAGATGCATTCCGGGATCTTTCTAGGCCCTTTGCTCTCCCCGCTCAGTTTACAGATCATCTGATCCACAGTGCTTATGGCCCAGGACAGAAACTTCTGCTACTACTAGTCCCTCCCAAAGGACCATTTATATATGCAAGTATCATCGGTATTGTGAGGAATAGTGAAGGAACCAGGTGAATGGGTGCTCATCTTATCTCTAAGCGCTTAGTGTCTGGCCAGGAATCTGAGGCCTGGTCCTAAATTACCCTAAATAACCAAGTCCACGTTTGAATGGGATGTGTGCCGCTTTAAATATTAGGAAATACTTTACCCATCCAGAAAAGAACAAAGAACAATGAAACAAATACCACGTTCTTACCGCCTATCTTTGTTTAATTTTAACATTTTTGCCCAATGTGCTTCATTATTTTTAAGCAAATAAAACTTCTCCTATATTCAGCAATAAAAAGGAAGGAACTATTGATACATGCAACAATTTACAGGAATCTCCAGGGCATTATGCTGATTGAATAAAGTCAGTCCTCAAAAGGTTACACACTGTAATGATTCCGTTCACATACGTTCTTGAAATGACCAGATTATAGAAATGGAGAACAGATTCCTGGTGGCCAGGGATTAAGGATGGGGTGAGGATGGAGGGAAGTGGGTGAAAAGGCAACATGAGGGATCCTTGTGATGGAAATGATCCCTATCTTGCTTGTATCAGTGCCAGTATCCTGGCTTGTGAGATTGTGTTAGAGTTTTGCAAGATGTTACCATTGAGGAAATTGGGTAAAGGGTACATGGAACCAGTGTATTATTTATTATAACTGCATGTGAATCTCTATCTCAAAATTAAAAATGTAACTCAAAACAAAACAAAACACCTTCAGATGCCATTAAATCCCTTTTGATATGTCCTCAATTCCATTTCTCTGCTTCCCTTTCCAGAGGGTGCTACCATCCTGAATTTATTGTTAATCATGTCCACAAAATTTTTAATACTGGTGCTCCATATGTATATATCTCTAAACACTATCTAGTATTGTTTTACATATTTTATTTATTTTTTATTTTTTTAAAGATTTTATTTATTCATTTGAGACACAGAGATAGAAGAGAGAGCATGAGCAGGGAGAGAGGCAGAGGGAGAGGGAGAAGCAGGCTCCCCACTGAGCAGGGAGCCTGATGCGGGGCTCAATTCCTGGACCCTGGGATCATGACCTGAGCCGAAGGCAGACGCTTAACCATCTGAGCCACCCAGGTGCCCCTGTTTTACATATTTTGAGTTTAAGAAAATAGTATTCTACTCTATCTACCTTTCTGGAACTTCCCTTTTTTTTCTTTACAGTGTTTGCCAGGCTACCCATGTTGATACATGATTTTGTAGTTTGTTCATTTTCACTGTTGTTGAGAATTCCATGGTATGGATATATTACAAGTTAATAACCCACTCTCCTGTTATGGACATCTAACTTGTTTCTAATTTCCTGTCATTATCAGCAGTGCTGCAGTGAACATTCTTGTCTCCATTCCTCGTGTATCGGTGACGTTTCTTAAAGGTAGGATATATCTAGGAGTAGAACTGATTGGCTTGACACTGTGAGCATTTTTAACTTTTCTAGTTATTGCCAAATTGCTCTTTGGAGTAGTTGCAACAAGTTACATTACCATATCCGTACATGAGACTTCCCGTTCATTACAGTCTCAGCAACATTTTTATATTTTGTCAATTTGATGGGCATGAAATGGTATCTCACTGTGGTTTTTTTGTTTTTGAAAGATTTTTTAAAAAGATTTATTTGAGAGAGAGAGCACGTGCGAATGCAGGGTAGAGGGGCAGAGAGAGGAGAGAGAGTCCCGAGCAGACTCCATGCTGAGCGTGGAGCCCAATGCTGGGCTTGATCCCTTGATCCTGAGATCACAATTTGAGCCGAAACCAAGAGTCTGACTCTTAACCAAGTGAGCCACCCAGGTGCCCCCATTGTGGTTTTACTTATTCACATTTGCCTAGCTACTAGTGAACTGAGCATCTTTTCATTTGTGCATTAGCCATTTAAATTTCTTCCTTTGTCAATTACCTGTCCATACCTGTATCAGCTGGAGTTTAGTTGGAGAGAACACAAGGCATTCTGTTTTAACCAGAGTTGGAGGCTCAGCCGACAGCACCATGCAGCCGTCCCTCCATGTCTTTAAAGAGCATGCAGGTACCATTGTTTGTTGAGCTTTTGGTTTAGGTATTGTTTGACCTTCTGCTTCGGAAGATGAGGATTTAGTGGGTTTTTTACTCCCCCTCTACAACATATATATGCCCCTCCCATTACCCTATTCTCCCAGTATAGTTATACATAATACTGTTTAGATCACTTGCATTATAATGTATGTAAATCGTATTTATAACTGAACCAGGCAGTAACATACAATTACTTTTATTTTTTCTACACAATTTTTTTTTATAAGATTTTTTTATTTATTTATTTGAGACAGAGAGAATGAGAGACAGAGAGCATGAGAGGGAGGAGGGTCAGAGGGAGAAGCAGACTCCCCGCCGAGCAGGGAGCCCGATGCAGGACTCGATCCCGGGACTCCAGGATCATGACCTGAGCCGAAGGCAGTCGCTTAACCAACTGAGCCACCCAGGCGCCCTCTACACAATTTTTTTAACAATTGTTTTGTGTTTGTTCGATGGTTTGTTCTCTTAGTTTTGTATGTATGATCTGTGTGATTATCCCTAAAGATGTACCATATTCTTTACCAATTCAATAAATCTGTTCTCAAGACGTTCTAGCACCTTCTGAAATACTGTAGACTGCTTGCCATCTGCCTGTAGCCAACGGTCAATCCTAGGATTTTCCTTCCCCTGTCTGGGGATTTCCTTGGCCCCTCTCACATTAAATCACCAGTCCCCTGTACCCTATGTCTTCCTCTTTCCTATTTCTTTATTTTGGTGGAGCACATTCTCCCATAGTTTCCTGAGAAGAGGAACATACAAAGATAAATTCTCTAGGCCTTCAAGGTTCTGCAATTTCTCCTCAATGCGTCTAGGTGTGGATTTTTTAAAAACTTATCCTGCTAAGGACTTGTACTTCCTGGATCTAAGAATGCATATTTTTTATAAATTCTGGACAATTCTTACTCTTATCTCTTTGAATATTGCCTCTCCTCAGTTTCTTTATTCTTGCCTTCTAGAATTCAGATTTGATGCATGAACCTTCTTATTTCAGTATCCAGATCCCTTAAACTCTCTTTCATATTTTCCATGCGTTTCTCTCTGTTTAGCAGTCTGGATAATTTCTTCAGATCTGTATGCCCTTTTGCTATTTCTCTTTTCTAGATATCTGTTTAATCTGCCTATTCAGTGTTTAATTTCAAAGGCTTAATTTTTAATTTCTATATGTTCTGCTTGGTGCTTTAAAAAATCAAAATCATACAGGTCTTTATTTTTTTTATAATATGGGGTTTTTTCCCCTGCTTATTTTAGTTTTTACCTGATAGTTTGACTCTCTGATGTTCTTGGGGTCTAATCCTGCTCATTGCTGTGGAGTTCTTGTAATTTTGGATTGCAAACTCATCTTCAGGACACAGGGTTAGCTGCTGGAGACATTTTATTTCTGTGAGCATGCAGAGTAGCATTAGTCCAGAACTGTTCTTGTTGATTTCTCAGCTTTGGGTTACCTGGGCCACATGTGTAGTATCAATTTGAACCTAAAACCCAGTGAGGGCCAGCCTGTTTTTATGAATTTTCAGAGGGGACTTTTTGTCCTCATGTAGGACCCAAGCCAAGATGACTTCATCTTCTGTGTGAGTGGGGGACATTTTTTTTGATTCACCATTTCATTGGAGTCTTTGGGGGCCCCAGTTCTCTAAAGAAGCTTATCTCCTGTTCCTGCCTGAACACCTGCACCCAAGTCCCTGGTTGCCTGAACTTGGTGATGCCCTTTTCCCTGCCCACCCCTCTGCTCCGGGCCCCAGCCACGTCCGCTCAGCTGCTCCTGCTCTGCTTTCCAGTTCTCTCTGTTTGGGGACCCTGCTATTTCCTTTCCTCTCTTGCAAGCCCTGCTGGGCTATGAAGAGGAAGTTGGTTATACCTGATCCAGCATGTCTAGGATGTTTTGTAGCAGGGAGGGTTTTCAGGCCATGTTGTCCACAGTACTGTCACTTGTACTTTTAAGCCTAGAGATAAAGGGGTTGTGGGAGTTTCAGGGACGGGAAGTCCATCTGGCTGGGAGTATCAGGAAAAGGAAGGGAAGATGAATGTCCAAGGGTAGAGACACGGGAGGGGGCCCAGCAGGTGCAAAAGCACAGAGGCAGGAAATGACCATGCAGGCCTGGAGGAAAACATGTAGCTCTCTTTGGCTGGAAGATGGTCTGTGAAGGGAAAATGAGCTTGGAGCCGGACCACATAAAGCAGGGAGCCGTTCAAGCCTCACAGCATGGAATGCCAAGGTCAAAAGCTTTATCTCAGGGGGCGCCTGGGTGTCTCAGTCGGTTGAGTGTCTGCCTTCGGCTCAGGTCATGATCCCAAGGTCCTGGGGCCAAGCCCCGCATCGGGCTCCCTGCTCAGCAGACAGCCTACTTCTCCCCCTCCCTCTGCCTGCCACTCTGCCTATCTGTGCTCTCTCTCTATCTCTCTGTCAAATAAAATAAATAAAATCTAAAAAAAAACTTTATTTCAGGAAGTTTAAGCTGGAAGCACCTCCAGGATGCATGGGCATGGGTGGCAGCAAGAGGCAGAGGGCTTTAGACTTGGAAAGGTGCTCCTGGAGGCTGTGGAAAGAGCCCAGGGGATGGGTCGTGAGGCCTGAGTGGGGTAGTGGGGGTAGAGAGAAGGGAACCCCTGGGAGAGAGGGTGGGAGAGACTTGGCTGAACCAAATAAATCTGGGTCAAGAGCTGGGGGAAAAATAGAAGAAAAGCTAGGCAAGCACATTATCTGAATCCTGGAAAATGTCAACAATTATGAGCCGTGTTCTACCTTTTAACTTTTTTTTTTTTTTAAAGATTTTATTTATTTATTCATGAGAGACAGAGAGAGAGAGAGAGAAGCAGAGGGAGAAGCAGGCTCCCAAGGAGCAGGGAGCCCGATGCGGGACTCGATCCCAGGACCCTGGGATCATGACCTGAGCCGAAGGCAGATGCCCAACCGTCTGAGCCACCCAGGCGCCCTGTGTTCTACCTTTTAAGATTGTTCAGATACTGCCCACAGATGCTAATACACAGTTCATTTTGCAGTGTGCAAGCTAGAGATGTTTTTAGGCCGCTTGATGAGTAGTTGTCTTTGGATTAGAGACAGCGTATTCCAGTAGATCTCCCGGAAGTGAGTTGGGATGTGTTTGCCTTTCCTAGAACCTGCTGATATGGCTGAACCTGGGACTGATGAGCCATCCTCCAGGACAGGGAGTCCCGACGGAGAAGGCCGGGTCTCTGGGGAGAGACTGTTGCTGCATCAGAGGCTGGCTGTCAGGGAGCTCATTGACACTGAGCTTTCCTACCTGCACATGCTCCGCCTCTGTGCCTCCGACATCAGGAGCTCCCTGCAGCAGGTACTGGGGCTGCACATAGCTTCCCGTAATAGGGGCAGACGTGGGTCCTGGCTTCTGAGACCCCACATCTCTTCCAGGGGCAGGCTTGATAGAGGGGAAGGTATGGTGGTTGGAAGTCACCTGTATGTAAGCCGGGGTAGTTCCATTTATTGGCCATGCAGCCTTCAGCAAGGCCTTTAACACATCGGTGCCTTAGCGTGTTCATCTGGTAAATGGAGAGAGGAATAGTCACCTCAGAGAATTAAGTGAGCTAATGGATAAAGTAGCCCTTTATCAAATTTAGAACAGATTGCTTAAACTGACCTATATTCTAATTGTCTCATTTAGGAGATGGCAACAGGAAGAAGTTATCACTATGATGGGTTTTTGCATCTTTTTTTTCCTCCTGATTTCAAAAATAATACGGGCTCTCTCTGTAAAATGTAAAGTATCCCTTAGCATGTAAGCTCCATTAGGGCAAAGACTGTTTAGTTCAATATAACCCCAGTTCTGGACTCATAAATCAGAGACTTCAATTAGCGTTTCTTGAATGAATGAAGGGAATACTCAAGTAGGAAATGTGGAAGGTGAATGTCCTCTCATATTTTACCCTCCAGAAATTAGGATTTTTCTCTATAGGCATTAAACAAACAACTACAGATTGTTACTTATTCTAACAAAAATAAGAGCGTACTCTAGAGATTTTTCTACAGTTAGGTTTTCCTACTTGATTGTGCATCCAGGATAGTCACACACACACACACACACACACACAATCTCCTGTATACACACATGCACATATATAGATGTCCTGCAGTGATATTGCCAGTTTATAGTAGCTGGAGTTCAGAATACATCTCAAGGTAATGGTGGTGGGTGCCAAGTATGTCAGAGCTGGAAGGAAGTCCAGCTTTCCACCCTAATATGACAGACAGGGAAACTGAGGCAAGAAACATGATGGCTGCCAGCAGATCTAGGCTAAAACCCCAGTTCAGCTTTCATTCCATGCTGAGCCCTCCGTCTCTTCCTCTCTTCTTGTAGAGTAATGAGAACACCTAATTTATACCTAAGTTATAAGGTTTTTCAAAGCCTTGCAAACATTCCACTGGGGCAATCTGCCCAGGAGTAATAGGACCCTGAAGGTGTGAATGTTCTGGACTGATCTCCAAAGCCTGCAAATAAAGTCACTCTTCTCAACTCCCAGAGACGCCTATGGTTTCTTTGTTCCTTCTAGCTGCCCCAGGGAGATCTGGATGTCCTGTTCTCAAACATCGATGATGTCATCGAGGTGAACAGCAGATTTCTTCATGATCTGCAAGAGACAGCATCCAGGAAGGAGGAGCAAGTGCACTTGATTGGTGAGCAAAGACAAGGCCATCGTCAGCCCTGGATTCCCGTGGAATTGTCCTCAGCATGTGGGCATTGCTGCACTGTCCCCAGAGTTCCAGGGAAATGCAGCTCAATGGGAGTTTGTTTTGGGGAATCCCTGAAACACAGCATGTCAGAGCCGGTAGGACCCTCAAATAATATCCAGGCCCATCCCATCACTTTACAGAAGAGGAGACCGGGGCCCAGAGACAAGGAGGGACTAACTGGTCAGTGACCCAGCTGAGCCTTTAGTTATTTACTAAGCTTAGTTATGTACTGAGCATTGCCAGTCATTATGCTGTGTGCTGGGGTCACAGCATCAAGTGAGTCCAAGTTCTCATTCTTAAGGCTTGACAAGTTAGAGAGACAGACAATAAACAGATAAACGAGAATTTAGGTAATAATTTAGAATTTGAAGAAAAGAAACAAATGTAGTAACCTTTGGGCATGAGAGTAGTCCTCCTAAGAAGGGGACATTTGAACTGAGACCTGAATATTAGGAAGGAGACAGCTATGGGATGTGGAGGGAGAGCAGAGAGAATGGCTATGCAAAGGCCCTGAGGCAGGGATAAACCTAGAATGTTTGAAGGACAGACAGAAAGAAGTCTAGTGTCACTCCAGGGGAGTTTGTGAGGGGATTGTGTTAGGAGATAAGATGGAAGAGGTGGAGAAGGACCAGATCATGTAGGGCTTTCTAGGCCATGGTAAGGAGTTCAGATTTTATTCAGAATGTGATGAGAAACTATTGGACGGTTTTGAGCAGGAGAGCGATATGGTACCATTTATGTTTTTGATGACCTCTTTGGCTGTTGTGGACAGTGGGTTGTGAGGGAATGGCAAGCGCGGAAGCATGAGACCCGCAGGGGCCTTACTGTCACCCCGGTGAGCGATGGTGGGAGTGTCCTCATTCTGGAATGGTCAGGAGGACCCTCTGGAGCATAAAGGAGGAGGGACGCGTGGGTATAAACCTCACACCTGTGTCCCTCAGTCTCTTCTCACTTGTTGCCCTGGGTCACTTGACAGAACCTCAGGGTCAGGGGTTTTTGAGTGGAGTCAGTATATGTGCTGCCGAAGCGAGCACTTTTTGAGTGGAGTCAGGCAGGTAAGGTGTAGGGGTGCCGAGTAGAGAAGGGGAGGAGGAGGGGAGGGCACCCCGCACAGGGCCCACCCAAGTTCCCTGGCCTTTACATCACCAGTCTCCCCTTTCTGAGACATGAATGATGATGGGGATTAAAAATAGCAAGGACAGATATTTTTTAGACAGCCCACTTTCTGAGTGTTTGCTAAATGCTTAGCACTGTTCCGATGTCCATGTATTAACTCATTTCATCCTCACAACAACCCTGAAAGGTAGATGCTGTTACCTCATTTTACAGGTGAGGACACGGAGGCACAGAGCGGAGACGTGACCTGCCAAGGTCACGCAGCTGGTGGCAGAGCCAGGATCTGAGCTCGGCCGTCGGTCCCCGTAGCCAGTGCTGTCAGTTGTGGACTGAACAGCTTCCATGGAGTAGAGCCTGTGTGTTACGTGTTTATTATTCCCTTGAAAATAGAGTTCCTTATTGAAACAGCAATGTGGATGAGTCACTGTTGCCTATACAAGACAGGTGAACACAAAATTAACAAGAATTCTCAAGGGGAGAAGCAGACTCACCACTGAGTGTGGAGCCCGATGCGGGACTCCATCCCAGGACCCTGGGATCATGACCTGAGCCGAAGGCAGATGCTTAACAACTGAGCCACCCAGGCGCCCCTGTCAATGAATACTTTTTTAGTATCAGTATGTCCCATGCAATATTTGGGACATACTTATACTAAAAATGTATTCATTGTTTAACTAAAATTCAGTTGTATATTTTTTCCCCTCTAATTTGGCAGTCCTATTTCCTGACCTTCATAGAGTCTACAGAAAATAGCCTCCTCATCCTCTGCCCCTTGTGGTTAGCCAAAAAGAGGCACAAAGAATCCACATGGCTCTTCTCTTTGGTACCCTGTGTGCTGGGTCAAGACTGCCCTGGCTTCTGCCAGCTCTGTATTCCTGATCCGGCCCCCATGCCTTCCTATGCAAGGAAAGCCCTTCTCCCAATCCTGTAGCCCCAGCATTTTAAAAGATTTTTGGACCTCAGGCATGGCTGTCTTTTTTTTTTTTTTTTTTTTTAAAGATGTTTTATTTTTATTTGACAGAGAGACACAGCGAGAGAGGGAACACAAGTAGGGGGGAGTGGGAAAGGGAGAAGCAGGCTTGCCGCTGAGCAGGGAACCAGACGCGGGGCTCCATCCCGGGACCCTGGGATCATGACTTGAGCCGAAGGTAGATGCTTAACCGACTGAGCCACCCAGGCGCCCCTAGGCATGGCTGTCTTTAACAGGCTTTTTTTCCTCCCAGGTGACTTAGGTCCCTTGTCCTTTCGAATGAGTCCAACACAACTCTCACATTCACAGGAGTATCGACCCCGGGTTGTCTCACCAGAAGGCACCATGGTGCAGTCCAATAGAAATGTAATTCGAGCCACACATTTCATTGAAAATTTTTGAGTAGCTCCATTTAGAAAATTAAAGAAGCAGGTGAAATTAATTTTAATGATATATTTGATTTATCCCAATATGTCCAAACTAATATTTCAACATGTAATCAATATAAAAATTATTCATGAGATATTTTACTTCTTTTTTTGTACTAAGTCTTGGAAATCCAGTGTCTTTTATACTGACAGCACATCGCAGTCTAGATTCTCGTATTTCAAGTGCCCAAAGGCCACGTGTAGCTGGTGACTACTGCATCTGGGCGGTGCGGGTCTAATGGTTTGGAGTCTGACTGGCAAGGCTCTGCCACCCACCAGTTCCTTCGTGTCTCTGAGCCTCAGTTTCTGCCTCTTTGAAACGTGCCAGCCGCGACTCTAAGTAACACGGACTAGCTCTTTCATTCTCACAGTGCTGTGACTTGTTGATTACTATTATTACTGTCTCTATCTTACTAAAGAAAAACCGGAGGCTCAGAAAAGTTCAGTAATTTATTTCCTCAAGGTCACACAGCTTGACCAGGCAGAGTCAAGAGCCCTAACTCTTGACCATCTTGACTCTCTTTCTCATCTTTCTGATTCATCCCAGCTACAGGTATTCTTTTGATGCTGAGAGTAACTTTTCCACTACTGTGACTTGTTTAGCCTGGTCTGTGACCATAAGGCAAGAGGAAAAGAAGTACTGGGTGGCTGCAAGCTGGACCACACTGGGCTACGCACCATCCCATGTGTCCGACGGGGTCTGGTCCAAGTCAGAGGCCAGCCTGTAGCTTCAGCAGGCAGTAGGGTCTGCTGGGTTTCCTGTGGTCCACAGCTCCCCACCCCCTTTTGAATGGCTAACACATTTCTCTTTATCCTCACCACTTCCCCCTGGATGGACAACCAAAGACTCTTATGGATAGTTGAGGTAGTGTTCTAACAGCCATTCCTGTAACCACTTTTGACCCCTAGTTTAGTCTCAACATAGTATAGATCTTTTTTTTTTTTTTTAATTAATAGACTTTACTTTTTAGAGTGCTTTTAGGATTACAGACAAAGTAAGTAGAATGTACAGGGAACTCTCATATAGTCCCACTCTTGGTAAACTCATAGAAGTGGAATCATACAATATTTGTCCTCTTGTGTTTGGCTCTCACTTAGCATAATGTCTTCAAAGTTCTTTTTAAACTTTCTTAATCTTAAAGTAATTTTAGATTTATAGGAAAGTGGCAAAAATAGTACAGAGGTCCTATATAACCCTTGATCTAGCTTTCCCTAACTTTAACATCTCAGATATCCATCGTACAATTGTTGATACCAGGAAATTAACATTATTGCAACACTGTTAACTCTAAAGACCTTATTCACATTTTGCCTGCTTTCCTACAAATGTCTTTTTTCTGGCCCAGGATCCAATCTAGGTTACCACAGTTCATTTTATTGCATGTTCTCTTGGCTTCTTTAGTCTGTCTGTCTTTTGTGACCATAACACTTCTGAAGAGTCTGAGCCAGGTTTGTAGTATATCCCTCAGCTTGAAGTTTGAAGTTACTAAAATTAAAATGATTTTATAGATTTTATAAAAGTTTATGTACGATCTGTATTTTATAAATTATAAAAGTGCATATTTTATAAACATTTTATATATCTATAAAATTAAAATTATTTTCATTCTTAAATTGACATTGTACATTTTTGGCAATATAGCCACTGTCCTGTCCTTCTTAGTGCCTCAGAACAGGGGCACGTGATGTTGCTATATGTTATTACTTAGAATAATGTTAATTTTGATCACATGGTTGATAGAAGGTAATATCTTCTGTGTTTTTCCACTATAAAGTTACTATTTTTCCCACTTGTTATTAATAAATAGCTTATGGAGAAAAACTTTGATATTATGCAAATGTCGTAATTCATCTCAAACTTTTACCCATTAGTTTTAGCATCCATCAGTGGTTCTTTTTTTTTTAAAGATTTTATTTATTTATTTGAGAGAGAGAGAATGAGAGACAGAGAGCATGAGAGGGGGGAGGGTCAGAGGGAGAAGCAGACTCCCTGCCGAGCAGGGAGCCCGATGCGGGACTCGATCCTGGGACTCCAGGATCATGACCTGAGCTGAAGGCAGTCGCTTAACCAACTGAGCCACCCAGGCGCCCCTCCATCAGTGGTTCTTGCCCGCAATAATTATTACTGGTATTCTCATGGTAATTTCAATTTCACTTATTCCTTCTACCTTTATTTATTTATTTATTTTTTAAGATTTTATTTATTTATTTGAGAGAGAAAGTGAGAGAGAGAAAGAGCACAAGAGGGGGGAGCAGGAGAGGAAGAAGCAGACTCCCTGCTGAGCAGGTAGCCTGATGCGGGACTCGACCCCGGGACTCCAGGATCATGACCTGAGCCGAAGGCAGTCGCTCAACCAACTGAGCCACCCAGGCGCCCCCTTCTACCTTTATTAATTGCAATTTTTCTATAAGCAAGAACTGTCCCTTCATGCCCATTCATTTGTTCAATTATTTATTTATGACACTATGGACTCTTAAACATTTACTTTATTCCATGAGTCAGAATCCAGTACTATCATTATTTATTTTCTTGTTCAAATTGTACCAGTGTTGGCCATTGAGAACTCCTTCGAGTTGGTTCCTGTGTCCTTTTGGTATGCCTCCAACAATTTTTGAGCACATTCTTATTTTCTGACACCACAGGATGTTCCTGGCTCATCTTGTATTTCCCTGCCCCATCCTTGGAATCAACCATTTCTCCTAGGAGCCCTGGTTCCTGTTTGGGGGGAATGGTATTTAGACACCAAGCTCTAGGCTGTAGGTGTGCTCTTTGTCCCTGGGATGTCATTGTCCCTAGGCCCTCTCAGGTAATAGAGCTGGGAAATACACACACACACACACACACTAATGTATGCATATACACTTATCTACATTTCTTTCTATATCTATCTATCTATCTCTGTATTTATATATTTAAAAACATGAGCTCATACTGATACCTACAATTCCAGTCCATCCAATCCATGCTCACTTCTCATCCCTACTACCCTATCCCATTCCCTCATTCTTTCCACCCTATCCCATCCACCTGCTGCAGGTAACCAATCTTATAAATTTCTGATTTAAAAATATGGAATGTGGGGCGCCTGGGTGGCTCAGTTGGTTAAGCATCTGCCTTTGGCTCAGGTCATGATCCCAGGGTCCTGGGATCAAGTCCCCACATCAGGCTCCCTGCTCAGTGGGGAGCCTGCTTCTCCCTCTGTCTCTGCAGCTCCCTCTGATTGTGTGCTCTCTCTTTCTCTGTCAGATAAATAAATGAAATCTTTAAAAAATAAATAAAAAATAAAAATATGGAATGCTTCACAGATTTGCCTGTTATTCTTGTGAGGGGATCACACTAATCTTCTCCATATTATTCTAACTTTCGTATATGTGCTGCTGAAATTGAGCACTAGAGTGATCGATTTAAAACAGAAAGCAGATCATCCCTGCCCAAACCCCTCTGGTTGCTTCCTGACACCATTAGAATAAAATCCAAACACTACTCCATCTTACCTACCTACTTTGAGGCCCTGTGTGATCTGTCTGCAGTTTCTTCTTTATTTTCTCTGCTTTGTGCCCTTGTTTACTCTGCTCTGGCTATTCTTGCCTTCCTGCTGTTGCCCTTATGCCAAGTGCGCTCCTGCCTCAGGCTTAAAGCCCTTTGCATTTTCCTTCCATTGGCCTGGAGTGCTGCCTCCACTCTGCATGCCCAGGGCCAGGTACTTCTGGTCTCTGATAAACATGCACATCTTCATGGAGGCCTTCCTTACATAGATCTTCTACTTTCTAATGCTTTGTTTTGATTCTTGGTATCATCACATTGTGACATATGTAATGTATTTACTTATTGTCTGGCTTCGCCACGAGAACGTAAGCTCCATCAGGCAGGGGCTTTTGTTTTGTTCACAGAGCGTAGAAGAGTGCCTGGCGTATAATCCATAAATAAGCAGTTGGTAAATATCTCTTGAGTAAAGTTTGCGTCAGGTATTTTTACATGCATTATTTGATTTAGTCCTAACAGAAAAACACTTAGAGGTGAATACTATTTTTATTCCGATCTATGGATGAGGAAATGGAGAGTCCAGGAGGTCAAGTGCTTGCCCTCGGTTATGCCCCAGGGGAGGGGTTGGCTGGAGATCTGTTCCTAGTTCTCTCTGACTCCAGGTCCATGCTTGTGACTACCTGTGCTCTACTCGAGGGTGTCTTTGTAGACCAGGGGTTTGAAGTTGTACTGGCCACACAGGGTGATTGTAAAGATACAATGAGTATGTTTTGTGAACTGTGAAGCTCTGTACAAATATAAGAATTATGAATATTATTGCCGTAAATATCGCTACACTTTATTAAGACTCCCAGGGCACCAGCCTGAGCTCTGCAACATTCTGTCACATAATTCTTATGGCAGCCTTTTGAAATGAGATGAAAACATGGAAACTCAGGAAGAAGAGGTAACTTGCCCAGAGTGACGGAACTGGTTAGGCCTATCAGTCTAGTCTCCCTCCCGAGCTGAGGGCTTAGCTGTCTCACTCACCACCTCCATGTCCTAAGTGAGGGGATGTGCAGATATGCCTTTGAGGGCTCCTTATTGCTTTTGCACCATCAGGTAACTTATTCCTGGAATGCCACGAAGAGTTGGAGCGAGTCTACAAGGTGTACTGTGCTAGCTACGACCAGGCCTTGCTGCTGCTTGACACCTACCGGAGGGAGCCAGAGCTGCAGCGAGAGATTCAGAGCATCATCGAGGCAGTGGTGTGAGTAGCAGACCAGTGAGCTCGCCCCCCTGCTGCCATTGACCCTGGGGTCAGGAGCTGTCCAGGTCTCACCCCTCCTTGGTGCGGCTCATGCTGCTGCAGGAGTGTCTCAGTCAGATCAGGCTGCAGAGACACACAATTCCCGACTCTCGGTGGCTTCCAGTAACAGAGGTTTATACCTTCCTATGCTCCAGTGCAGGTGACCTGAGGCTCTTCTCTGTGCCATCCTCACTCCAGAGAGCAGCCACTCTCTGGATTATTGCCAGTAACTATGGCAAAGGGCAAGAGAGCTCCGGGGGTGGTGGGGCGCCTGGCTGGCTCAGTTGGTTAAGCGACTGCCTTCAGCTCAGGTCATGATCCTGGAGTCCCGGGATGGAGACCCACATTGGGCTCCCTGCTCAGCGAGGAGTCTGCTTCTCCCTCTGACTCTCTCTCCTCTCATGCTCTCTCTCACTTTCTCTCTCTCTCTCAAATAAATAAATAAAATCCTTAAAAAGAGAGAGAGAGTTTGGGGGGTCTGATGCTGGTAATCAGGTGCTTCAGACCAGAAAGGATGTTCATCACTTCTCATAATTCATGGGCCAGAACAAATCCCATGACTTTGTCCAACTGCCCAGAGGCCAGGGTGTGCCACCCTGCCTGGGTGTCCAGAGGTGGAAAAGCAGAAATGTTTGGTGGACAGCACTCATGTCTCCCAAGGGAAGGGTGGTGAGCTGGGGGGGAACCACGTGCTGTAGGCACAGTGGCATGAGGCAGGTTCGGATCACCTCGGAAGGCCTCTCCGCAGAGAGCTGAAAACTGCCCCATGAAACGGGATCAAAGCTGCCCTGGCTGGCCTCACCACCCAGAGCTAGCACCAGTGGGTAGAAGCTCTAGATAGAGATATGTAGAACAGATATTTTTTAAATTAAAATTTTGAATGGAGAACAGTTATGTAGTTCAGAAGCTTTAAAACATCCAAATTTATGCAGCACAATCCTGTCCTGTCCTGTCTAATCCTGTCCCTTCATCTACCCAAATACTACTCTCAGCCCCAAAGTCAAGCTAACCACTTGTAAATTGCTTGTGAATCTTTGCAGAGTTCCTCTATGCATATAGAAGCAAATACAAATACATGCTCTCATTTTACTGCCTTTTTAGAGAAAGTTTGTATCTTTTTTCCACTTACCGTATATCTTGGACATCTTCCCATTTCAATACATACATGTGTGAGCCTTTGAACAGCATGTTCTGCCACCACATGGCTGCTCCCCAGTTTATTTAACTGGTCTCTATTAATGGACATTGATGTGCTTCTTTTCTTTGGAGATTACAGATAGTGTTCAGTGATTATTCATGAGCATATGTCATTTTACTCAAGTGCAAGTATTTTTTACGGTTTTATTTATTTATTTTAGAGAGAGAGTGTGTGCATGAGTGGGGGGAGTGTGCACAAAGGGAGAGGGAGAGAGAATCTCAAGCAGACTCTATGCTTACCGTGGAACTCAATGCGGGGCTTGGTCTCATGACCCTGAGATCATGACCTGAGCCAAAATCAAGAGCTGGATGCTCAACAAACTGAGCCACCCAGGTGCCCCACAGGTGCAAGGGTTTCTGTAAGGTGAATGTCCAGTCATGGACTCGCTAGGTCAAAGAAAGTATGTTTGGATAATTTTGCTAATATAGCAAAATTTCCTTCTATAAAAGCTATACCATGAGCAAGGTGTGCATGTCTGTTTCCTCATAGCCCCACCAGAGTGTGTCATTAAACTTTAGAATATTTGCAACTGAAAGAGGTGACAAACGGTGTCTCAGTGTGGTTTCCTTTTGCATTTACTTCTCATGATTAAAGTTGGTCATTTCTTTGTATATTTAAGAGTCGTTTATATTTCCTTGCCTGGGATTGTTCTGCTTCTTTTCTGTTTCAAAAAGGCTTCTATCTTCCCCAGGACAAGCTCCCCAAATGGAGATAGATGAAGGTCATTTTCTGGAAATCAGAATAGTGTAGGAGGATGAGAGGCTACTATTATTTTATCTTATTTAGACATTCCCTTTACACCCAAGAGAAAGACTGTGTAGATTTAGATCTTTGAAGATGATGTTATCTCCTGTGGGAGCTCCTGCTGTCTCCCCTCCTCCTCTCCCTTGCCTATCCCCTCAACCCCCTGAAGCCTCCTTTTCAGTTACCCATGTCCTGGCCCCCTCTACCCCCAAAAAAACTACATTCACTTCCCCCTTTGATTCATCCTTCCGAGAGTCTTACAAATTTAGGCTTTTGCAAGGGTCACTAAATACATGTCAATATGAGAGAGGCAGGTAACGAAAATGAGGGAAGCAGGGTGGCACGTGTGGGGCAAAAGGGAGCAGTGTAGACTGTGGCCAACCAGAGCCAACAGACCCTGTGTAGAGGGCAGCTGCAGCCCTGCTTCTGCTGATGTTTGCTCTATCAAGTAGCTTTCGCTGTGTAACAGACTGCCCCAAAACAGAACGGCTTAAGACAGACATCTATTTGGCTCACTCTCCTGCACGTTAGCAATATAGCCGGGCTCAGTAAACGATTCTTCTAGCCCTGGCTGAGCACCTTCACATGCCTGTGATCAGCTGTAGGTCAGCTTTGCTGATCTTGGCTGGGCTCTCTCGTGTATCTGAGACACGTGAGCTGACTCAGCTCTGGCCATACAGCCTCTCATCATCTGGCAGGTGGCCCAGGCTTGCTCACATGGTGGTCACAGGGTTGAGACAGGGAGAGAGCAGGAGGGAGGGAAAAGCGAGGTGGAGGACAGGGGAAGGCCTTTGGAGGTCTTGGCTGGGAATTGACATTCTGTGACAGAACGAAGGGGTGGAAAAATAGACCCTTCTTCTCAAGGGGAGGGGCTTCGGGGTCCTATTCAAAGTGGATACAGCAGCCACCACAACAAAGGGTGTGCATACTGTGAGCAGAGTAATTACAGCCCTATTTTACAAACCATCCACTTCAATTGCCATGTAGGAATATGAGTCCAGTGTGGCTGGAGCCTCTGATTTTTCAAAAGAAGTCAGAAACTTTGATATAACATCTCCCAGGTGCCAAATACTGGCATCTAGCTCAGACATGTTAGAAGCAGTGTTGGGGGGCCCTGGTTGGCACAGAGGCTGCGGTTTGTCACGCCTTCCACACTCTGGGCTTTCCCGGCCAGACCAGCCTGGCCTCCATGGGCTCTGGTGCCACACTGCCCAGTGGCGAATCCGGCTGTGCCCCTATCTCACCTGAGCAGAGCCGTTTCATGACTCAGAACCTGGTTTCCCTATGTGTAAAGGGGGAGTGATAACTATACCTCATGGGGGTTTGGACTCAATTGTACCCAAGTGACACTCTGTAAACCCCCGCTATGATCCTTGTCTTGACTAGGCAGGGGTTGTATTTCTCTGAAACCACACTGTGGCTCTCGGCTCTAGTGGTTTCAATGCTCCTTTTTTTTTTTTTTTTAAGAATTTATTTATTTGAGAGAGAGAGAGCACAAGCAGGGGGAGCAGCAGAGGGAGAAGCAGGCTCCCCGCTGAGCAGGGAGACCGACGCGGGGCTCGATCCCAGGACCCCGGGATCATGACCTGAGCTAAAGGCAGACGTTTAACTGACTGAGCCACCCAGGCACCCCCACTCTTTTTTTTAAGAGAGGGAGTGAGGGGTAGGGGAGAGGGACAGAATGAGAGGGAGAGAGAAAATCTTAAGGAGGCTCCGCGCCCATCACGGAGTCCAATGCAGGGCTCAATCTCATGACCTGAGATCATGACCTGAGCCAAAATCAAGAGCCTGACATTCAACCAGCTGAGCCACCCAGGTGCTCCTCAATGCTCCTTTTTTATAACAAGCATTAAATTATTTTCCTGACATACAGTCTCGAAATACATATAAATATCCTACCTGTATACGGAACTGGAAAGAAAATTTAATGGCTTAACTGTAATAAAAAGGAGAAGTAAAAGGAAAATAATGTCTAGTAAAGTCATAATGTATTTCAGCATGCCAATGTTTGGGCACCCCTACCCTGGAAAACCTAATGAAGGAATCAGACGCTGGCACCTACACATAATAAATAAGCTTGGATTCAAGGAAAGAAAAGTCAGAAGCCATTCCACGTAACGCGTATCAAAAAAGGAAAGCACAGAGAATGTGTGTGCCCTAGAATGACAAGTAGCAATGAGAGCAAATTTGACCTACTTGTGCATGATAAGAAGCAGCAAACAACAACATAAATGACATAGGGGTAACATTACGCTCTGGGGGGCAGAGGAAGTGAGGAAGTAGGACGTATGATGTTCTAGTAGATGATCTGGGTCTTGTTTATGAAAGGTAGCATCATAATAATTTGCAGTGCTATGGTAAGTGACTGGATGGAGTCGGAGTGTCACAAAAACATCTCCGCTCTTGCAATTGCAGCACATTTTGAGGCATTCATTCAGACTGTGCACATCCAGAGGGACCTAGGAGACTTAGCACTCTAGTGCTTAGTCCTTGCAGATGGCTGCTGCCCTGGTCCCTGCCCACTAAGTGCCTGGAGCAGCCCAGTGCCTGCAAGTTTCCACCGTGCCCTCAATGAGAGCCCCTGGTCTAATGTTGCCCCAGGAATGTCATTCTTCCTGCCAGCATCGCTTTCTATCTTCTCTCTCTTGAAACAGTAATCCTGGCCTTCTTGTGCTTATGATCATGGGACTGTTTCTGGAGCTTAGCCGACTAGAATCACCAGACCAACCAGTAGTAAGTGGTTCTCGTAAGTGGTTCTTCTTATCCAGTTAGGATGGATGAGACTATCTAATCGGATTCTTTGTGATTCCAAAATGCATGCTGCCTGCTACCCTTTTATTTGAGTGGGTGAGTGGGTAGGGTGTTCAGTTTATCCTGTCTCTTATTGCAGCTCCCACCTGCGGGCCAAGGGATCAAAGGCTTGCCCTTGCAGTAGGCAGGAAGCTCTGCAGCTATCAGTGGGGAAGAGGCTGCCCTGCAGAGGCTGATCGGTCCCGCACAAAGCACCCACTATCTCAGAATGACGGCTGAGGCAGTGTTTGGGGAAGGCAAATAATCTTTGTTTTCCTTTATGGGCAATCTTCGTTCATTTTATTTTTTTTTTTAAGTTTTTAAAAAATTTATTTGAGGGGGGACACAAGCAGGGGAGAGGGACAGAGGAAGAAGGAGAAGCAGACTCCCCATTGAGCAGGGAGCCCGACGTGGGGCTCGATCCCGGGACCCTGAGATCGTGACCTGAGCTGAAGTCAAGAGTCGGACGCTTAACTGACTGAGCCACCCAGGTGCCCCAGCAACTTTTTCACTTAACTATGGCTATGAATATCTTTTCACAACACTAGGAATAGTTCTACCATGTTCTTGTTAATGGCTGCACAGAGTTCCTTTCCAAGGCAGCTCACAGACTACGGTGGTTTAACCAACCCTCTGCTGATGGTATCTGGCTTGTTTGCAGTTTTTCACTGTGATAAGTAGAGTTGCTGGTAACTTCTGCCTTTATCTTTGCTCGCTTGAGTTGACATTTCTGTGGGTAGATTTCTGGAGTGGGACTGATGGAGCAAAGGATTTGTACATTTTACAAATTGCCAAACTGCTCTTTAAAAAGATCTTACCAATCACGGCTCCCACTGAGAAAATGTAAGCGGGCCTGTCTCCGCATACCCACCCAGCTCTGGGGATTATCTGTCTTGCTTTATTTTGCTTTGCTTTGCTTTGCTTTGGTCTTTCCTCTCCTCCCCTCCCCTCCGCTCCCCTCCCCTCCCCTCCCTTCCCCTCTCCTTTTTTTGGGGGTGGGGGATTATCTTTCAATTTTTGTTGCCTGTTTGAAAGGCCACTTAAAAAATTTTCTCCAGGGGTGCCTACGTGGCTCAGTCACTTAAGCATCTGACTCTTGATCTCAGCTCAGGTCTTGAACTCAGGGTTGTGAGTTCTAGCCCCCTGTTGGGCCTACTTTAAAAAAAAAAAAATATATATATATATATATATATTTTTTTTTTTTTCCTTCAGATTACCTTAGAAAAGCTGTAATCGTAAAAGGCTGCTATAATTCTATCATGACTCCTTGATAATTGTGGAGAAGAGCTGTGATCCTCTCTTTGAAGATGCCCTGTGCTCTTATTTGTGGACAGCTGTCCCCATGAGGCAGTTGGCCCTTTCCCATGGAAAGTAAGCCCAGAGGACAGAGTTTTGCAAATATCTGGTGACTTTTTCCATCTCCCCTGCCTGTGGTCAGCCAAGTGCTAGGAAACCCGTGGTGAGAGCAGATGGTCAACGTAGGCATGTCCTGACAGGTATTCCTACCTTTGCCTCCCCCACAACCCCCCGCAGCTAATGAGGGGGCACCCACCTGCTCTACCTATTCTTAGCCTCATGACTGATCTTTCCTGGACATTTGGTCTGGAAATATTTCCTTAGGAGGAAGAGCAAGAGGCAAGGGTACCATGGAGAGGGGCCAGAGAAGGGCTGTGAGCAGCATCTGTGAGTCTTCTTGGATGAGGCATGCTTAGACACTGAGACTTGAAACCCTCGTGGGCTTCTTGAAAGGCAGGTCTGAGGGCTTCTGGTCATGATCAAGGGAAAACTGTGGGAGCCTATTCCCAGATGCCATTGATTTGGGTAGTTTTTCTGCAAATCCCTGATATCAACAAGAAAGGGACTGGAAAAAGTCATCCATTCATCGAATAGTGCATCTGGAGGGGATCTTGACACTACTCATTCTTGTGTTTTGTTTTATTTTTTACTTTTTTTTAGTGAAAATTTTCACACCTGGAGAAAAATAGAATGTAACAAACATATACCACTACCTAAAATTAACCAGTTTTAATATTTTGCTTCATCTATTTTTATGTTAAACTGTTTAAAGACAAATAATAGACATCATGACTTTTTACCATTAACTACGTTTTTAAAAAAAATACTTTTTTTTTTTAAGATTTTATTTATTTGAGAGAGAGATTGAGAGAACAAGTGGGAGGAAGAGCAGGGGGAGAAGCAAACTCCCTGGAGAGCAGGGAGCCTGACACAGGACTCGATCCCAGGACCCTGGGATCATGACCTGAGCCGAAGGCAGATGCTTAACCGACTGAGTGACCCAGGCGCCCTACCCTTAAATAATTTAAATGCATCTCTATAAACATATAAAGTTCCTGTGATTATTTTTTAAACTTTCAACTTTTAAAGCCACAGAACCATTTTACTGAATGAAATCTCAAATGGATGTCCAGCATACAGAGTTGTGCTTGGGACATAGCCATGGACATGTCACACGGGCAGTTGACTGTGTGAGTCTGGAGCTCGGGACAGAAGCTGGAAACAGAGGTCTGGGTTGGGGCTGTGTTTAAAGCCATCAGACTAAATGAAGTCAGTAAGAGAGTGAGTGGAGGGGAGGGAAGGCCCAGGGCGCTCTGGCATTGGATCGAGGCCAGCAGAGGAGGCCTAGAGAATGGCCCATGGAGCAGGAAAAGCAGGATGAAGGGCATCTCTGGGGCCAAAAGAAGAAAGTGTTTCAAGAGCAGGGACTAGTCAGCTGTGTCTGCTGCTGAGAGGCCAAGGAAGCAGAGGACAGAACTCACCATTGCATTTAGTACAGATGAGAAACCAGGGCCCAGAAAAGGGGTACAATGAGAACTAGCCGTGCCTGTCTAGCATCTAGACCTCATGCATTACAGATGAGGAAACTGAGAACCACGTAAGGAGGGTGAAATGCCTGAGAGCACACAGTGAGTTAAAAGGCAGAGCTGGGCCTAGAGTCCAGGACTCCTGTTGCCCAAAATGGTGGGCTTTCCCTACCTAACGCCAGCCTTCTCCCTCAGGCCACAAGCTGGGCCCTCTGGCCTCAGTTTCTTACTGGTAATCCCTCTGCAGAGGATTACCAAGTACCCATTGCTGCTGCAGAAAATCCTGGAGAACACAGTCCCTGATGCCAGTGCCTACCCTGTGCTTCAGAGGGCTGTCTCTGCCCTCCAGGACGTGAACACCAACATCAATGAGTACAAGAGGCGCAAGGAAGTGGGTAAGGACTTGGGGAATTTAGGGGCTATATCAGTGAGAATGCTTCCAGCTACAAGAACACTCATTTGAAACTATCTTCATTAATAAAGGAAATGTAGTGGCTCATGTAACCACAAGTCCAGAGGCAATATGGACTTTAGGTAGGGTTTGATCAGGGTGATGGCTCCATTTCCCAATAATTCTCTTATCTCTGCTCTTTACTGTGTGTCAGCTTCATCTTCAGGCTGGCTTCCCTCATAGTAGTAAATGACTATTGCCATTCCAAGATTCACATCTGCACACCATACCCTCTAGGATAAGACAGGGCCTTTCTCCCCTTAGTCATAAATTAGATTGGAGCATCATTCTGAAAGGACCCATTTGGGTCATGTGCTCACCCTGAACCAGTTACCATGGTTAGGGGAATGCCATGAGCTAATTGGCTTGGGCCCGGCTTATGTATCAATCACTGTGGCCAGGGGTTTGGGACTCTATGAATTGGCTTATCTCAGCTAGCACCCACCTTTTGAACCAAAGTGAGATCAGTCCCATGCAAACCACATGGCTGCTATACTGTGGAGGAGAAATGAATACGGAGGAGGCCAAGTATATATAAATACACCTTGGGAAGGACAACTAGTGGGTGGGGAACTCTCAGGTTGTCAAAACAGAAAGGTTTGGAAAATGAAGCAGCGTCCCAAGTGGAGAGCAAACTCAACTGCACGATGTAGATGGTATAATAGTGATAATTTAGTTCCTGTGACACATCTTTCATTCATTATCTGGTTTGATCCTTACAGTCACCCTCAGAGGCTGGCCCTGGTAGCGCCATCTCACAGTCAGGTCAAATGAAAGCTTAAATCGTTTGCTGTAGATCCCAGAGCTGGTGAGAGGCAGAGCTGGCTTTCAGACTCAGGCCCGGGGTGACAGATCAGTGGAAAGCCCTGCACCTGAGTGGGGGAGTGTGGTTCCCAGCCTGGCCTGGCTGACACTGGCCCAGGAGCCTCATGCAACTCACCTCTCACTGAGTTCTTTAGAAAGTACATTCAGACCCACTATCTTATGTGATCCTCCCAGCAACCATATAAGGTGGCTGGTCTCACTTATGAATGAGGAAACAGGCCCAACGAGTGGCGCCTTGCCAAAGTTGGGCAGGCGGGCAGCCGTGTAGCCAGGGCTCACACCTTGCAGCAAGACCTGGGCTCTCCCTCTGTGAGCGGCCGTTCAGACAGGCGTACTACTGATGTTTGAGAAAAGGGCCCAAGCAGGCGCCTTGCCAGGGGTGTCCGGGATGCCTGCTTGCCTGGGTCAGCTTTGGACCCCGTGCCTTCCCTCTCCTCTGTTGGTGCAGCCTCCAAGTACACCAAAGTGGAGCAGCTGACCCTCCGGGAGCGGCTGGCCCGCCTCAACACACACACCCTCTCCAAGAAGACCACCCGGCTGAGCCAGCTGCTGAAGCAGGAGGCGGGGCTCGTGCCCAGGGTGAGCACAGGTGGAGGACGGGTGGCATCCAGCCGTTCCACGGGGCAGGACTGGGCAGTGGATGGGGCAGGTGGCATAGAGTCCTCTCAGAGATGAGGAGGCGGGCGCCAAGGGACCAAAGTAACCTCTCAGCACTGCATCGCCAGGAGGAGGCCGAGTCGGCACCCTCACGTGATTCTGAAGGGCCAGGTAGGGCTCTCTCCACTGCGTCCTGTGTGCTCTTTCTCTGAGTATCCTTGTATGCAGATAGGAGAGCTAATCTCTGGGTCTGAGCAAAGAACCAGCTTGGAAAAGCCACTAGGAGCAGCTCAGGTTGATAGAGTACTTACTCTACCCCAGGCATTATTTGATCGACACAATAAAGTAGGTGTTTTTATTACCCCATTTGCACCTGAAAAAACAGGCTCAGGGAGGGTAAAACACTTGCCCAAGGTCACACAGCTAGGGAGCCAGGACTCGGATGCTTGTGTATCTGATTCCATGATCTGAGTACAAAACCATTAAGCAGCACTCACTGCCTCTAACCGGTCCACTCAGTTTTGGGGCTGGAGGAACTGGCTCTGATGGGCAGGGCTGTGGTAAAGGTGGTCCCCAGTGAGAGCCTGGGACGCGGATGTGGGCGTACGCTATTCCCTTCTCTCCCTGGGCATGGATATTCTCAGCTCTCACAAACGTCGCTCTCCTCTCAGACAGAAGACAAGGAATTTGATGATTTAGAAGAGAGGTTCCACTGGGTGTCGCTGTGTGTGACCGAGATGAAGAACAACGTGGCTGTTTACCTGGATAATCTGGAGGTGAGGATCCTGCCCCTAATAATGGTTGGGCTGGGCTGGGTCCCCCAGGCAGGAGGCGTGCGGGGCCCATCCGACAAACTGGCAAACGCATCAGCTGCAGGAACCCAAAGGGAAGAGGTCACCGGGTCACTGGCTGCGGGTCAGAAGAAGGGCCACAGGCAAGCACTCCCCAGACCACAACCTCTGAGCCCATTGAGCTCTCAGGGGGTGAGGTTCCCACTGAGTGGGCTTAAAATTCACTGGGGTCCGAGCCCTCCAGAGGGACCGTGCCAGTCTGGCACCTGGAGCAGGTGACACACTCAGGTGCCTGAGAAAGTCAGGCAGGTAATAATATTGAGTGAAATGTGCAAGTGTCCAAGGCTTAATGTCTAACAGGCTGTTCACGAAACTTTTCAGTAGAGTTAAATACATACTGATATTTAGAATTTGACTGAATGCATGGATGAATAAAATCGAAAGGGGCAGCTGTTACTTGGCTTGGAGAAGCTGTTGCTGTTTGGGAATGTGGACCCAGCATAGCCAGTTCTGATTTTAGGGAGGGGAAAAAAAACCTTTCAGATGAAATCTCATGGTATGTCCACGTGAGCAACGAATTTAATGAAAACCTAAATGCTATGCAGGCCCAAGAAAATACATTTCTACAGGCTGAATTCAGCCCACAGGAACACCAGTTTGCATGCCATCCGGTACATCATTTTCCTTGTGCCAAAATCCTTCACTGTTGTCATCGATGCTGACTCATTCCATCCACTCCGTCCCTTTTCTGTGGTTTTGTCTTCCGTCATGTCCATTTGCGCAAAGCAGCTTGGTCAGATGATAACGGGCTCTTTGGATAATGGGATTTGGGGTGGTCTTAGGGGAGTTGTGGAAAACGCAGGAGGCTGTAGTTGCAGGCCCCTCTGTGTGGGGCAGATGCCTCTGCTTGTTCCGGCTCCTTCCTGG
>NC_138375.1:38106909-38176757 GCF_054177405.1 Leptonychotes weddellii
GTTGACATGGAATCCCACAGCAAGCACGTGACTCCATCTTTTAATCCTCTGAGCGCAGGAGAAGCTGCTTTTGCTGGTATGTCTTTAACACAGGCAGAGCAAGTCTTGGGCTGGGAGCCTTCTGCAGGCAGGGATGTCCAGACAGAACTTAATGACATTGTTTGTTTTTATAGCAGTTATTCTTACATGCCTATTTGTGGCAGTTATTGCTGGTTTTCCCATTATGGTAGTGTCATAAGGTGATTTTAAAAAATACATTGATATAAATAGGAATGGTTTGTTGATTTCAAGTATTAATAGAATATGTGGAATATAGACATGGCAGTAAAATCACAGAGGTGCTATGCAAACACGAAGTTTGAGCAGCACTGGAATAGGGAGAAAGATGTTGGTTTAGTCTAAGGAAGAACTTTCTTTTTTTTTTTTTTTAAAGATTTATTTATTTATTTGAGAGCGAGCGAGAGAGAAACAGCATGAGAGGGGAGAGGGTCAGAGGGAGAAGCAGGCTCCCCTCTGAGCCGGGAGCCCAATGTGGGACTCGATCTCAGGACCCTGGGATCATGACCTGAGCCGAAGGCAGTCGCTCAACCAACTGAGCCACCCAGGCACCAGGAAGAACTTTCTAATCACCCAAGTTGTGCAAGGATGGAATAGGCTAAGTGCTTCCCTGTCATGGTGGGTGTGCAGAGAACCTGGACAGCCTCTTCCGGGCGGGGCGGGGGGGCGGGGGGGCGTGAGCTGGCTATGATGAGTCCTGATTGGCTGTCTCTGATTTGCTCTGGGTCCAGGCTTTCCTCTGCTTCAGGCCCCAGGAATATGATCTGGACATCCCTGGCGGGCCTGTGGTACAGTATTGCAGCCTGATGAGAGACCTCCAGCTCCAGGCCTTCCCACACTTTGTGAGTGGAGCTTTTCCTTTCTCCTTTCTTTGTGAGGCAGGTGGCAGAGCCTGGTAAGAATAATATTTAGAAAAAAAAAAAGAATAATATTTAGGGGCCTCCTGGCTGACTCAGTCAGTAGAGCATGCAATTCTTGATCTCAGTGTGAATTCGAGCCCCACGATGGATGTAGAGATTACTTAAAAATAAAATCTTAAAAAAAAAAAAGGAATAATATTTAGAAGCCAGGCCCTTTATATGACTGTCGTATCCATAACCGCCCAGAGTAGTCAGCAGGGCGGAGATTATTATTAATGCATTTTACTGATAAAAATAGCCCCAGCTGATGTTTGCTGTGCCTCACTATCTGCCAGGCAGATAAGCTGCTCAGCCCTTTACATTCTTCATCTCCATTAATCCTCACAACACAGCTTAGGGGGTAGATGCTGTTAAGAGTTCCATTCTGCAGGTGAGAGGTGGAGGAACAGAGAGGGTGACTTCCCAGGTTATTCAGATGGTCGGTGGCAAGATGGGATCTGAGCCCCAAAGACTGTGTTTGTTGTCACCCCTCTCTACAAAATCTTTTAAGAGCTGTGCACAGATGTTAGGAAGTGCCAGGCCCTCTGCTAAGCTCATACATGCACTGTCCCCATTGTTCAGGTGGGCACATTGAGGCCCAGAAAGTTTAGATAACATGCAAGAAGTCACAGCGAGTCGGCAGGGGTGGGACTACAGCCCGGTCCTAGCTCCCTCCAAAACCCCTTCTCCCAGTGCCTGGCCTCTGCTGCTTCTTTCCCCAACCCCAAGCTCGCCTCTCCCCGCAGAAGCAGAGGCTGAAAGGCCTGGTGTGGCAGCCGTTGTGCAGCCTGGCTAAAGCCCTGGCTGGCCCTCAGAACCTGATCAAGAAGCGTCTGGACAAACTACTGGACTTCGAGAGGGTGGAAGAGAAGCTGTTGGAGGTGGGCAGCGTGACGTACGAGGAGCAGGAGGCCCGACACACGTACCAGGCCCTCAACTCCCTGCTAGTGGCCGAGCTCCCACAGCTGAACCAGCTGGCCATGCGCTGGCTGGGCCAGATCCTGTGCACATTCGTGGGCCTCCAGAGGGAGCTTGCTCAGCAAGTGCTGCAGAGGGCGGAGGGCAGCTTGGCTCAGGTAAGGCCTCTGGGACCAGGGCGCCCCTGCAGGAGGGCCAGGCGGGGCCTCAGGGCGCCTGCAGCTAGCTGTTCTCGGGGGCTGGGATGGAGGGACATTAGGCCATCGGGTGCGCAGCAGGCAGCCCCGGGGACCTTCTGGACCTCTCTTGTGCCAGTTGTCCCTCCAGCAATGGGATCCGATCATGCAAACAAGGAGAGAACTGGGACTCTGGGCAATTCCTGGGCTCTGAGATTCAGAAGCAGAGGAGGCTCTGCTGGGAAAATAGCAGACCTTGGGGCCCGTCCTTGGAATGTATTAGAAGTCGATGACAGAGGCCAGGCCCCTTCTACGCAGTCGGGAGTCAGTGTCTCCAGTTGGCGTTCCCCCTGCTGTTACTACTTTTAGCAGCTGCGTCCTCGCGAGCGCGTACGGTGTACCTTCCTTGTGTTATCCCAGCTCATCCTCACGCTGACCCTACAGAGTAGGTATCATCAGCATCCTCACTGCAAAAGAGGTTAGACAGCGTGCCCAAGGCCACACAGCCGACAGCAGGATTTGAACCCTGGCAGTTCAAGTCCCGCAGCCTGGGCTCTGAACAGTGCTTGGCAGCATTTTAGAAGAGCTGTCTGCTGAAAGCAGAAATAGATTGCAAAGAAGTTTGGACAAACTTCCAAGTGCAAACGTTGAATTCAGAGCTTTGAAGACGGGGATTGACACAGGGAAAAAGACCGGGGTTGACGTGGGGAAGAAGACCAAGCTGCTTTCAGATCTGTCTCTGATGTCAGCGTCAGAGCTGAGGGGCTGTGGGCCTGGCCCCCAGGGCAGGCCAGCACTCTTCATACCAGCCGCTGTCTCCTGGGCTTCATGGTCCCCAGCTGAGCCACCCCCATGCAGTGTGTTGCATGAAACTTCCTCTGAAATGCACATGCACCACTGCCCTGGTGGCTCCTGGTCCCAGTCCACCCTGTGCTCCCACTTGTAGCACACTGCTTCTGAGTGGGACCACGTCCCTTTGCACAGACTGCTTCCTTGGCCTGAAATGCCCCCCAGCCCAGTGCCCCCCCATGCCTTTCACAGTGCCTGGTGCATGGTTGGAACTCCCCAAATATGTGACAGATGAATGAATCTCTCCGTGAAGCTCTCAGAACCCCCCTCCTTGCAGCTGGGAGAGCCCGTCTCCCCATCGTGTGTACTCCAACAGCCCATAGGAGGCGCTGTGCTAAGCACTTCACAGAGCCTGCCTTCAGCTGGGATGCTGGATGAAGCCGTTTCTCCTTATTGAGGAGGGCTGGAACTATAGGCTTTTATTCTTTTTGGCCTTCAAAGCATTTAGTACAGAGTTCTGTCTCAGACACGCTTTTTGAATTTAATTAAGCCTGAACCATCTGCAAAAAGAAGCGTTTCTCTTTCCTGAAGGCAGAGGGTCAATCTGATTAGATGATCTTGTCATCCTCTTCCCGCCCTCTAGTTCCGTCTCCAGGGCTGCCAGGCCCCTTGTGTTCAGACTGGGATGTGCGGGGCTGGGGAGTGTTGCAGGATGCCAGTAGCAGGAAGATAACTTTATAAAAGCAGAAAGAGGGCCTTTCCTGGTTGGGCCTGTCGTTTAGAATGTTAGAGCCTGCCGGTGACTGGTGCCAGCTTCTTTGTCTGTGTCCCATGGCCCATCCCCCTGGACCAGTCCTGTGGAGCCCGGGAAAGGCCTGCATGGTAGAACCTCAATCTGTCTGCATCCTGGGGGCAGGGGGAAATGCTCTGAGTCAGACAGCAGCGAGCTTGGTGACAAGCAGAGAAGACATGTCTCTGTTAGCTGGGGGTCTTACTCGTTCCTAAGTTGTGTGGGAAGAATGCAGGAGATGGCTAGCAGGGCCAGGGTCTCAGGATGGAGCATTACTCAGAACTCCTTGGATTCCAAACCAGCTGAGGCATAAAGAAGGACGTCCTCATTTGCATAACTGGGAGGCCCAGGAGGGGATCGAGCCCCGGGCAGGGTGCATTCAGTACAAATAATGCTGTCAGGGCTCCGGCTTTCGCTCCACCTCCTAGTTCTGTTTCCCTGTCTGGGCTGGCTTCATTGTCAGGCCAACCTTTTTCTGCACGGTGGGAGAGACCGCTTTTATGCCTCAGCATCTAAAGGAAAAGTTTTCCTCTCATTCTCAGCCTTCATGTACTAACTCTGATGGGAGGCTTCTGCTTGGCCTTGCTTGGGTTCATTGTCTAGTCCGTGGGCTGCTCACGGTGGATGGGAGAGAGAGGCCGTGCCTGCCAGCCCTGTGGCTGCCGCCCCACGGCGGGCAATACTCCTGGACCCCACGGAGGGACGCTTTCTTGAAGGACACCAAGTGGGGCAGTCAGCAGGCAAAAACTACAGCTGACAAAGATGTAAAGACCCATCTGCACACATCTGGGGCTAGAATGTAGGCTGCCAGAGTCTTTCTGTCCCCTTTCTCCTGGAGATGGCTCTGAGGACAGTGTCTGTCCCACCCAGCTGCCCCACTACCACCTCTCGGAGCCGGCCTTCAGGAAGCTGGTGGAGGACGCACTGGGCCAGACTGGTCACCAGCTTCGCTCCTTTCAAGAGAACTTTGAGAAAGTGCTGCCACCTCCCACCGCGCAAGTAAGTCTCCTCACCCCGCAGACCGTCCAGTCCTTCCCCTGCCAGTGGGGTCAGGCCCGATCCCATTTCCTTTTCCTTTTCCTCCCCCAGGGTTCCTTGTACCCTTTCCCTCTCTTCTTTCTGTCTGTGAGCTGGAGGAGGTGTTGGGATTCACACCACCTACACACATGCTCTTCGTGGCCAACAAACATAAGAGCAGAACAGTAGAATATTAAGTGAAATTAGACATAATAACAGACAAGTGGCATTAGCATCCCCAAGCCTGGAACTTCACATTTTTTTAATCAAAGCCCCTGTTTCCTCACCATCTCACTGAACTGCCTTCAGATACCAGCATTCAGGATGAATAAAAAGTTGGAATAACAAATCATTTAAATTTTCTTTTTGCTATGGAATTTTTAATTGCAAGAGACAGTATTTCAGCTGCATTATGGTTTACAGACTTTGGCTGGCCAAATCCTTCTTTGCAGTAAAGTATTTTTCTCTAAAATAGAAGGAAAGGGAATCTTCCAGTGGACTTGAAGGATGTCCCCAGGTAGTATATTTCAGAAGTGGAACTGAAGTAGCTGAAGGGAGGAGGGGGCCCCACATGGGGACAGACCAGATCTTCAGAGAGGATCCTGAAACTGTGTGTTCAGTCACATGTGAAATGTGAAGTGAAGGACCGGGAGATGGCCAGGATTCCCCAGAAGGGAGAAGGGGGCTCCAGAGACCCAGAGAGACAAGGAAAGGAGCCCAGCAGAGCTGGCCCATAGAGGTGGCCTGCACACCTGACTGGAATGCAGAGAAGGCCAAAGGCCATCAGGGATGCAGGAGGAGGGTGGACTCTTCCTTGGGCCACAGCCATCCCCCTTCCTTCCCCACACCGAGGCTGTCCCAGCCAGAAGTCCCATGGTGGTGGAGGCATGGGCCCTGCTGCGTGGGGGGAGGATGGGGCAGAAAGTAAAGAGCAGAGCAGCTACTGGGATGAGTCCTGGGAAGCTCCTCTCTCTTGCTACTTGAGACACAATAACATTTGTCTTATTGGAAAAGTATTCCATGCTGATCATAGAAAAAAGAGAAGACACAGAGAAACAAAAAAGAGAAACAAATGGGAACAGCATAATCCCAGTGTGTGTTGCAAATTGGTAGGAAGAGAAGAGATGCCCCCTCTTTTCCACCTTTGTTTCCACCCCACCCCCCCACACCCCTCCTATAATTCCTGACTTCTTTGGCTAAGGGTTCAGAACCCACAGAAGTGAGGTGGTCACCTAGGACAGAAGCAGTCCTCGTGATATTTTCCCATGTCTCCCCTTGGTCCCTCCAGGGAATACTGCTGTTCTCTGCCCGGGGCCTCTCAGACTTGAGAAAGAAGGCAAATGTTTCTACACTGCTGGCTTTCATACGCAGGGTAACACCTCCATTCTGAAAAAAAGCTACCCTGTCTCCACTTCCACCTAAGGGCCCATTTAGAAACATCAGGTTCTCCTAGTTCTTGATCCTGACTAGTGAACCCCATTGGAGTAGGGGTAATGGCAGAGTCTGTGCCCAGATGTCCCCGAAGGGCACTTCTGTCTGCTTTTCCTACACCAAGCACCACCTCCCCCAGAAATAACCACATAGAATATGATCTCTATACACACACACACACACACACACACACATATATAGTCAGAGAGAGAGTGTATAGTAAATCTATATTCAACATTTTTAGTTTCTTCTTTGTTTTACAAAAAGAGACAGTCACCCCTGAGTCTCTTCTTGGTGATACTTTTGCTGGAAGCAATGAACAAGAAAACAAAGGCAATGCCAGGAGATTTTTGGATGCATGGACAGCGCCACTGAGTCATTCGTCCCAGCTAGATGGCAGTTTCCATCAGGGCAAAGCTGTCTTCTGTGTTTCTTTTACCCCATTCACAAGGCTTACTGTGCCTTGTAAACAGTAGGTGCTCAATAAATACTTGTGGAATAAAAGCTAGCACTCCCTTCACACGTGAGGGAGGGTCTGCACGCGTCACCCTCTGCCGGCGTTCAAAGCAGCCATACGCCTGGTGCCCGCGTGAAGCTCACGGTCCTGCTCATTCAGGCCGAAAGACCTGTGCCGGGCTTTTTCCTGTGGGATAAGCTAGCTTGATGCTGTGGCCAGAATTTAGGGCCCCATCCTAGAGTTCTGTAACTGAGAACTTTTGGAACCTGAATTAGGATTTTAGAAAATCCCGGAAGTTTAGACCCAGGAGGGATGTTAGAGGTTAAATGAGAGGGTGTTTTGTGCGGTTGTTTTTTTTTTGTTTTGAGATCCCTTTGGATCCCAAGAGTGTGTTCTTCCTCTAACCCAGCCATCTGTTAGCGAGGAGACTGTTGCCCACTGGCAGCAGAGGTAGGATCGGCGTGGGATTCCTGGCTGTCAGCACGTGGGCATATGCTGGCGCACCAGCTCTGAGACGCCAACTCAGGCACGTGTGTCTCTCTTTGTCCCCCCCCCCCCCAGCCACTCCTTCCAGGGGCTGAGCGCCAGGTGCAGGCTCTCCTGAGCAGGTATGGCCCCGAAAAGCTGTACCAGGTGACGAGCGGCGTCAGTGGGGCTGGGACTCTGGACCTGACCCTGCCGCGGGGCCAAATCGTGGCTCTCCTTCAAAACAAGGACACCAGAGGCAACAGCAGTCGCTGGCTGGTGGACACTGGGGGTACGTGGGGCTTCATGGGCTCTTCCCCTCCCTCTGGGAAACCCCCCAACAGGAACCAGTGGGGAGATCCAGGTGTGGGCAGGGGTCTGGCTGTGCAAATCCAGGATGGGAATTGACACAGGTGAAAGTGCAGGGCTTGGGGCACAGCCAGCTTAGTGTGGCCCGTGACATGCCACAAAGAGGACGTGAGTCTTACATTGCTACATCCGTTATTCAGCACTTACTGTGTGCCTTGGGGACCTCACAGGCCGTTGGGGTAGACAGAGGTGTACGGAGAGAGTCCAGCATCACCCTGAAAGGTGTGGAAAGGCAGAGAGGGCGCGCTTGGATCCCAGCTGCAGGGAGACATCTGGTATCCAGATCGAGGGACGTGTGGTCCTGTCTCCCATGCACTGGTCCCACCCTTGGATGTGCCACTCAGGTCTGGGTGCCCCAGTGTAACTGGGCAGGAGGCAGGTGGCACCTTGAACCCAAGAGGAGATGGCGCAGCCATGTGTTCCAAAAAGGGGCCTGTGACCCACAAGATGAGGGTCACACAGGATTATTGGGAGGGGACCCGCAGACAGTTTTCCCCCTTCAGACAGTTTATCATAATTGTTATTGAAATATTTTTCTGCATATGAGAGAAACCATAGCTAGTACGTAAACCTGTGATTTTATTCATAATATTAATAGAACAAGTCTAAGTTTTAAAAAGTGAGTCTATCAAAAAATTAAGTGAGTGACTCTTGATCTTGCTTCAGGTCTTGATCTCAGGGTCATGAGTTCGAGCCCATGTTGGCCTCCACGCTAGGCATGGGGCCTACTTTTAAAAAGAAATTAAGAAAACAGTACAAATCCAGCAGAAACCGTGAAAGGGCAGTCTCGTGACTCAAGTTGACAAACAGCTGAACGGGGATTCAGGCTGGCCACTGGGGTCAAGAGGACTGAGTTTGGATTCCAAATCAGCCACTTTACTAACTGTGTGATCTCAGAGAAGTTACAGAGCCTCTCTGAGCTGCAGTGGCTCGGCCATCAGATGGAAACAACAGTACTGACCTGGAGGGTTGATGTGAAGACTGGACAATTGAATGCCGGTTTGGCACCTAGCAAGCCCTCGGGAGGTGTCGGCCGTGGGCGGGGATAGTGACCAGAACAGTCCTGGGGTAGCTGTTCATGAGCAGGGACTGGGGGCACTCAGCGAAGAGAAAGGCAGTTGCTGCCTCCTGGAAAAGGCTGTCCTGGGTGAGGAAACAGCCCTACTCTAGGCCTCTGCTCAAGGGGAAGGGGATCAGTGGGCCCAGCACCAGGAAAGCTGTGTTTATACCAGTCCAAGGAAGAACTTCTTATGTCTGTCAAAGCTGTTCAAAACAGAGTGGGCTGCCTCAGTAGGGAATAAGCACCCTGTCACTGGGGGTGTGCAAGTAGAAGCTGGAAACAGTGAGTGTGGGTTGGTTAGGGGTGGGTTTGTGAGTTTCCTGGATGACTTTTTCAGGTCCTCTTTAGTGCTGGGAAGCTGTGCTGGAGGTAGTCACATCCCTGAATGGTGCTGATTCCTCTATCACTAAAAGGGATGGGGAGGTGGTCTGCAGCCAGATAACGTTCTGCATGTCCTGTAGGACATCGAGGGTATGTGCCGGCTGGGAAACTGGAGCTGTACCGTGTCATCCCCAGGCAGGAGGAGGTCAAAGAGCAGGAGTGGCCTCACAAGGACTCCCGTCACCTAACACCAGAGCCCACTCCAGCCCCCGTCCCCTCTGTCCCAGTGGTGACCCAGGTGAGTCTAGGAGAGGGGTGGGGTTTGCCTCCCCATGGCCACTTGGAGTGGGGCTTTGATTTCCCTCCTGTTGGAAGAGGCTACCATCCTGTGAGGCCACGGTCTTGGTCAGTGGCCTCACGAGTGTCCTGGTCAGGAGTGAACCTGGAAAAAGGAGCCTCCCATCCCTGCCACATCAACAAGCCCTTGCTCCGTATCAGCAGGGCAAGTGGGATTCATTCATTCATTCATTCATTCATTCATTCAGTATTTGCCAGGCAATGTGCTGGATGAGAGATGTAATAATGAGCAAAAGTAAATCTTGGTCGTTGCCTTCCTCAGATTTATAATCTGGGGGTGGGGAAAACAGCAATTAATAAAATAATCATGTGAATCATTGTAAAGTTAGAGCAGTGATAAATGCCAGAGCCCTAGCTGGGAGAGGTTCAGGAAAGGCTTTTCTAAGAGGAATGATGCTTTTTCTCAGATTTGAAGGGTGAGCAGGGATTAATTGGATAAAGGGACTGTGCCAGGCTGTGAGTGGGAAGAGCTCCCCAGAAAGCATGCCTAGTGAACACAAAGGGCCGGTGTGTGTGTGTGTGTGTGTGTATGTGTACAAAGGAGGGGTGCGTGAGGAACTGAATGAAGGCGCTGTGGCCGGGGAGAGAGGGTAGGGGTGAGGTACTGCTAGAGAGGTGGGCAGGGCCTTGTGGACTTGGCGAGGGTGTCAGCCTTCGCTTCAGAGCAATGGGAAACCTACATGCATGTTCACAACAGCATTATTCATAATTGCCAGAAAGTAGAAACAACTGAAATGTCCATCAGCGGGTGGATGGATAAGCAAAATGTGGCATATCCATACAATGGCATATTACTCAGCCATAAAAAAGAAGGGAGGGCCAATACGTGCTGTCACATGCAACTCCGTACAAAAGGCCATGTGTTGTATGACTCTTGTTTATATGAAATGTCCAGACCAGGCAAATGCATAGAGACGGGAAGTAGATTAGTGGTTGGCTGCGGGGTGGGGGGTTGGGAAAGGACTGCTATCTTGTGTGGGGTTTCTTTTTGAGGGGATGAAAATGTTCTGGAATTAGTAATGATGGTTGCACAGCCTTTGAACATATTAAAAACTACTGAATTGTGCACTTTGAAAAGATGACTGTTACGGTATTTGAATTCTGTCTCAAAACAAACAAAAAGTGATGGGAAGCCATGAAAGGCTTTGGCTTTGCTGGGACGGAGTCTTTGAGGGAGGAGAAGCTCCGTGGGGTCGCTGTGAGGGCTGGATGAGACAGGAAGGCCAGGCGGGGCCAAAGTGAGCCTCAGTAAACGGCAGCCACGCTCCCAGTTAGAAAAGGGCTTCACCGGTGACAGGTAAGCGGCAGAAAGGGCTGGAGCAGTGGCGGGGAACAGCGGCGGAACCCAGAGGCTGGTGCTGAATAGCCCAGGGAGGAGCCTCAGGGGGGCGGTGTGCGGGTTGCCAAGAAGCCTGTGGAATCTGAGGTGTGCGGCTTGCGGCACGTCCCCAGGAAGGCTCCGAGGGCCAGTGCCTGGAGCATTATCCACAAGTGGTGCATCAGGGCTGCCTCCTGCTGAGCATTCCTGACTTTCAGCAAAGGACCCACAAGGAGCTCCCCAGAGGGCCTGGCCACCCAGCTCGGCCCCAGCTCCACCCAGTGTGGGCAGCGTCTCTAGGAACCCTGCTGCGGGTGAGCCCAGCTGTCCATCTTCCCAGACACATCAGCTGCTTCCTCTGTTCATGGGTCCACACTTGTGGGGTCATCCCAGTCCTCCCCAGCTTCTGACAACAGGAATGGTAAACAGAATCAGAGCAGCCTGCATTTACTGAGCCCTGAGCATGTACCAGGCACAGGCGTACATCATTTGTTGAATTCCCACAATTACCTGGAGGGGAGGATGTTATTACTTCCATTTTGCAGATGATGAAACTGAGGCCAGGGAAGTGAAATATTAGCCTAATAAATGCCCTCCCCTCTAGTTTTTTGTCCAGTTCAATTACTTTCCCTAAAAATTAACCAAGTCCCCCAACCCCCAGTCTCTACTCCAAGTTGGGAAGCAGGCCTGGGCGGATGACACCCTCAGATCTGGGCAGGGTGTTGGGGGGAGAGGGTGCCATGTCCTCTGCTCAGTGGGGTGGTAGCAGTGGACCGAGGGCACCCATTCTGACAGGCCTGGCTTCGTTGCCATGTGATTTTGAATAAGCTCTTTGACTTCTCTGAGTCTCGATTTCCTTATCTGAAAAATGGGGCAAATTGAATTATAGAACTGTGAAAGTCAAGGCCAAGTAGCACCTGGAACAGAGCCTGGCACGCAGTTGGTGTTGCTGGCGGAAGACGAAGCAGCAGGCTTCATCTTTAGCACGAGGATGTCCTTGGGAGGCGGCGACTGCCCAGCCTTGGGGACTGAGTCGGGTCGGGGCAGGGGGCGAGCAGGATGAATAGCGTCTCTGCGCTGGGTTTGTCTGTCCCCCCCGCTCTGACCGTTTCTTTGTCGCTCCCCATGTGTTTCAGGTGGTGGCAGTGTACCCCTTTGTGGCCAGAAGCAGCCATGAAGTGAGTCTGCAGGCGGGCCAGCTGGTGACTGTCCTGGAGGCCCAGGACAAGAAGGGGAACCCGGAATGGAGCCTCGTGGAAGTGAACGAGCAGCGGGGATATGTGCCTTCCAGCTTCCTGGCCAGGGCCGCAAGCCCAGCTCCATGGGGCTGGGGTCTGCCCTCTTAGGGGGCCCGCCGCGGAGCCCATGCTGCCAAGGGACAGGGAGGCTTAGATGCTAGGACCCTGTGGGGGCGGAAGGGGAGATCAGGCCGAGGTAGGGTGAAGGGCAAGGAGAAGAGGTGGGTGGGCCTTGCAGGAGTGCCTGGCATGGGTGAGCATGAAAGGCTCCCGCCAGAACCGCTCGTCAGGTCTGCAGAAAAGGTGGTTCCCATCTGAAGTCACAACAGCTTGGATGGCAGGTCAAGGTGATGAGAACTTGCTGTAGCTTATGGCCCATCTTACCTGTGCTCTCATCCAGCCCTGCCCACCAGAGTGGGTCACCCAGGTGAATGTTACCTGTGTGCGATGGGGTTGCGGGGAGGGGGGCACTGGACACGTCCAGAGCTGCCTGGCCTGACGGTTCACTCCCTCCGTGTGGCATCAGGAGACACCGCAGCCAACCCACACTGGCAGCTGAGTTATCTTGGGCAGTGAACCCCCTCGGAGCCCTCTCTAGCTGAGGAGAAAGGGCTTGTGGGCAACGGAAAGGTTCTCAGGAGATTCTTGGCTGAGTCTCGGAGCAGGTGTGGCCAGGTCACAGTTCTGGAATGTGTTTAGGCAAGTTCAGAGGCTATTCCAGGGACCAGGAGATTTTGAGGGTGTGTTATGTGGGGTGTGTGAGGCTGTTGTGTTCTCTGGACTAGGGAACAAAGGGCATGCAAATTGGTTAGGCAACTCTGTGCAGCAGGTGATCAACAGCCTGGTGGGTGGGGGAGCTTGGGTGTTGGTTTGCTTTCCTGTTTCTGGAAGTCGGGAGCCAGGGGGATCCCCGGGTGGTTTCAGGGCCTGGAGGCGGCAGGTGAGTGTGATGTCAGTTGGCTGTAGGGCCTTAGACATAGGACACAACCTCAGTTTTCCCATCCACAAAGACCTAACTCACAGGGTTGTGGTGAGAATGGCCTGAGGGAAGCTCCTTGTAAATTGGGAAGTGTGATAAAATGTAAATGGCCACTGGTAGCAAGATGCACCCGGAAGTGGTCTCAGGATGGCTCCAGCCTCCAGCGGCCCGGCTGCAGACAAGCCTGCGTGCTGCTGCTGGCCCTGCCCGGGCCGCGGCGGACACTGGGAATCAGCGTGGTGACCTTTCCCCTCAGCCCAGGGGCACCTTAGGACCCTTCTCCATGCTGCGTTCTAGGTAGCCAGTCTCTTGAACTTGGTGAGATCAAACCCATTGTCATCCCTTTCTAGGACCTGGAAATGGAAAAACAGTTCCTGTTCAAGGCAGACTGACCCAACGGGGCCATTTTGGGTGCAGCCCCTGTTGAATCATCCTCTCTGGGTTGTCGGTTTGGCTAAGATACATCTCAAGATTCACAGAAGTGGGAAAAGGTGGTCCAGTCTGATCTGTAATACAAATTATATATTTGGGGACCGACCCAAGTTGGAGAGTGTGGGGGAAAATCCAGTGGTAGTTTAGACTTATTGCTAAGAACATCTCCATGGTATTATAACTGTAGTGCGTAACGCTGTTAGCTCTGGCTTTCCAGGGCTTTGAAGAAATACATACGTGCCTGCGTGAGATCTTCACCTCACTCCTCGGCTTGTGAGAGCGGGAAGATGCATCATGCAAGAGAAACTCAGTCCCCACTGGCCCTGTCCTGGCACCAAATTCACTCTTTAAGATGCTCTTGACTCATTTTCCTTTCTTTTTCCTATTCAGATTTCTAATACAAATAGGAGGCATAGGGGAGCAGATAATAACATAGGAAATCCGTTTGTGGGTTCCTCAGTGCTTACTGAGAATTTCCTGTGGACTAGAACCCCAGCTCAGGCTTCTCAACCTGGCTGCTTGCCCGTTCCCCCGCCCCCCGCAAAGATTGTAATAGAGTTGGTCTGGGGTGTGGCCAGGCCCTCAGGAACTCAGAAAGCTCCCCAGGTGCTTTGGTGTGTCACCAGGAGTGGGGACCTCGACCCTAGACACGCAGTAGTGGACGAGACAGGCCTGCGGTCAGAAGCGGCCACCAGCTATAAGCTAGGATGTGCCCCTTCTGAGTTCTGTCCTAGCTCAGATGTTTTGAACAGGCAGTTTTAAAGGTGCTTTGAAAGAGGACAGCCTGTTCTGTCGGTCCCAGAATGTATATTTATTAAGTGCCATTAAGAGGGACCTGAACAAAACTGGATGTTCTTGAAGGCGGAAGGGAGAAACCTGGAATATACTTGGAACCACATCTATCTCATGAGGGGAAAATGAAAATGTCTTCAGTAGCACATGGGTTGTGGTTTCTTGTAGACCAGGGAAGGAGGTCCAGAGTCATGGACGGCTGAGAAAAATGCATGTTGAGAGAGAGAGAATGGCCTGGATTTTTTCCAGGGGCCTCTATGTAATGTGCCTCCCTCCCCCCCCCGCCCCCCCCTCCCCATGCCTGGAGCCATTGCACTGTCTTATGTATTGCACTTCGGGGCTGCCACATGCTAAACTTGCTAAGGTATTTGCCTGGGAACCAAACAAGGCTGATCCCCAGGGTGGCCCTTGCTCCCTGCCACAGGGTGCGTCCTCTTTAACCTTTTGGGCCCAAGCTCAGGTTTGAACATGAGGACAAGGTTACAATATGGAGGAAAGATGAATGAACGCCTGCTTACTGTGAGGAGCTCTAGCTTGGTGAATCAGTGACGTGAACCACAGAGAATAAAGGACTTCAAAGATGAAAATGTCTCTGGAGTTTGCAGAACTCTAACCATTGGATAGTCAGATGCCCCAGTGTGACAGGTGCTCACTGGACACCTACTGTTCATAAAAATGGGACCTCATTTGTTCATGCGTTCATTTTTTTCTTTTTTAAAAGACTATACTTATTTGAGAGAGAGCTCGCGTGCACACAAGCGGAGGGGTGGGTGGGGAGAGGCAGAGGGAGAAGCAGACTCCCCGCTGAGCAGGGAGCACAACTCAGGGCTCAATCCCAGGACCCAGAGATAATGACCCGAGCCAAAGGCAGATGCTTAACCGACTGAGCCACCCAGGCACCCCTCATGTGTTCATTTGAGGAGGGTCTACCACACACTGCTGACACCTCTAGGAGTTGGCCTCAGCTGCTGGGATACAGGGAGAAGTCAAAGAAGTCAGACAGATGGGGGCCCTGTCCTCCCAAAGCCCACAGTCTCGGGAGGGAGACAGACGAGTCAGTAATCTGTTACATGCAGTGTAGGTATTAGAATAGGGCAATGGCAGGTACCACTGGAGTCCAGTGGAGCGGTCAGCCCCTAACTGACCCTAGGCAGCTAAGGAAGGCTTCCTGAAAGAAGTAATATGGGAGCTGAGGGTTAACGGGTAACTTGGGTTGGGTGAAGGTGGGAGGGAGGGCACATGTGCAAAGGCCCAGAGGTAGGCATAAGCACGTTTCATCAGGGAAACAAAATGCTATAGAGCTAGAACACAAGGTGTGTGGAGGAGTGCTAGGTGTGGTGAGAGATGGCTTAGAGATGTCCGCATGGGAAGGAGCTCTGAGCTGTATTCTGAGGGCAGTGGAGAGCCACCAAAAGGATTGAAGTAGAGGAGTGACATGCCCAGGGTCGTATTTTAGGATGCGAGCTCCAGTTCATTCTGGAATTTCCCCAAGGTTCTGTCACATGGCTCAAGGAATAGATTTTCAATGCACATTGCTTATATGAACATCCCAGAGGGGATGGGAAGCCCTGCCTCGATGGAATCTCCCCGCCAGCTGGAGAGGCAAGACACACGGGCATCAGGCAGTTACCTGGTACCACAGGGCAGGATGCTGTCAGCCCCAGAGTGGTACGGTGGACCAGGCTTGTAGGTGCTCAGGTAAGGGGGAGTTTTAGGGGCTGAGGTGATCAGGGAGGCTTCCTGGAGGAGGCAGGGCAGGTGCTGGGCTCTTTGGGATAATTGGGATTGGGGAAAGCAAAAGGGAAAGAGGCCTTCTCGGGCCTAGGGAGGCAGCATGGTGGTGGCCCCGTCCTTGGCCTTAGAAATCCTGAGTTCAAGGCCTACTTAACCAGAGACAGGTAGCAAATGCACGTATTATGGTTTCTGCATGCGAAGGAAGTATGATGAGGGTCCCCAGCCTGCCTTGTCCTCTAAAAGTCCTCCTTGTAGAGTCCTGGCTTATCCCAGTGAGCCACTGGCTCCCTCACCGGGACGTCCCTTCCAGCGTGGAAGTCATTGTAGGGCCTGTTGTGGCAGGACGGAGCCGCAAGGACCCGGGGCCGGGGTTATGGAAAGAGCAAGATTCCATTCCCATTCCTGGCAATATCAGGAAGAACAGGTAACCTGAACAATCCATTCACTTAACCTTGCTCATCTGTTTTCTCATCGGTAATTTCTGAACTTACCTTTTCTGTTTTCTCATCTGTAAGATGGGTGCAATTCCTGTTCTCACAGGGTGGGTGAGAGGATTAAATGGAACAGTCAGTGTGGATGGTCATGGGTGACACGGCACGTCAGGAGCCTCACTGCTGCGCCATGACGGAAAGTGTGAGCTCCGGCCACCAGGTGGCAGCGGGGCTCTACCAATCCGCTGAGGGGTCCGCCTGAAGTGCCCGTGGGGCTGGGCAGGGGGGCGCAGTTGAGCTGAAGGACCAGGTGAAAGACATTAGGGAGTGGTGGGGACTGCGTTGGACCAGAGCACTCACCCACGGTCCAAAGGAGCTAGTAGTTTCCTGGCTCCAACCAACATTCCACATCAGAATGAGGGCCCAGTGGTGCCAGACATTCTGATTTTTCAAGAGAAGACAGAAACCAGGGTTTTGTCTGTATTTATTTATTTAAAGATTTTATTTACTTATTTGAGAGAGAGGAAGAGAGAAAGTACAAGCAGGGGAGGGGTACAGGGAGAGGGAGAAGTAGACTCCCCACTGAGCAGGGAACCCGAAGTGGGGCTCGATCCCAGGACCCTCGATCCCAGGCAGATGCTCAACTGACTGAGCCACCTAGGTGCCCCTGTTTTTATTTTTTGATGTGAAATCTGTGTAGGGATTGTGTGGGCCATGACAGGCTTCCCTTTGTATCTTCTGGCTGAGTGTGGGTGGACTGTTGTGGGTGGAGAATCTCCTCTGAAGAATTCGTTTCATATCTTTCTATTTCCTGTGAAATGCCTTCATGTTTCTCCACTTTACTCAGACACGAATCCCCCTTCCTTGGGTCTCTTGGAGAGCTGCTTCCTTTTATGCTCATGTTCCTATTGCCATCTTCAAACTTTTATTAGATTGTGGGCCATATGTGGGCCATATTTTCTGACCCACCCATGAGGATCTCCATGGTACCTATCCCACAAAGTTCTTCTAAGGATAAATGAGAAACTGATATAAAACTATTTACCCCGGCACGGGGCACATTAGTGCTCAATAAACACAGTTATCATTCTCATGGGGACCTTAGCAGAGATGGCATGACATTTGGAGGAAGTTTCCTAGGGCCTTTCTCCCTGTATGTGGGAGGCTGGCAAGACCTGCTACTCGCCTACGGAGAGGAAGACCCCTGACCCTGGCTCCTCAGGGCCTGGCTGCAGTTGGGCACAGCCCTTCCCTCAGAAGCTGCTGTCACACCCCAAAGGCATTGCTGGAACTTTCCATGCTCTGCCATCCATGGCGCTGCCAGGCTGGGTCAGGGTGCACGTGTTTCCCATCCAGGGCAATGCTCACAGGCATGCGCGGCCCGGATTCTCCTGCCTCTCTCCACTGCACCCGGACAAGTCAGCCGGGCCCTCCCTGGTGGTCCGCAGTTCCCCTGGACAGGCCTGGCTATGCGGCCAGGTCCTGTCAGGTAGCTTCTGATACTGGACACTCGTAACACTGTGTCTCTTCAGCCTGAGGACTGGAGCATCTCTTTGCTGTTGCAAATCTCTGGGGTGCTCTTGGGCCTGCTTGCACCTGTGTAGCCTCCTCCCTATGTTAAATTTTTCTGTTCAAAATGCAGAGTGGTTCTCCTTCCGACCAGCTAGTGACTGATGGGTTGCTCAGTAGCTAGGGATGCAGGCAGGGACTGGGCAGTGGAAGTATTGGGCTCCCAGGTGCCCCCGCCCCTCAGGGAGTATGGGGCCCATCACCAGGCCTGTCGCACCTTCCCTGGCTCAAGAGGCTGTCCGGCCCTCCTACTTGGAGCTCTTGGGAGTGTCATCAGCAGCAGACAGCAACTGAGTGGGTGATGCACAGGGTCAGTGGCTGTAAGAATCTGCTGGGCCGCCCCTGGTCCTGGCCAGCTGAGGGTGTTCCTGCAGGGCCCTAGGCAGACAGATACCCAAAGGCAGCTAGCTGTATGAGAGCAAAGCCAGGCTATGGGCAGGAGAGGGTCACCTCCCTCCAGCCACGGTGCCTGGAGTCCGGTCCTGTCTCAAGAGGGGCAGTGAGCCCCAAGTCAGGAAGATAGGAAGTGGAGGTGGGGCTCGTGGCCAGGGAAGAGGCTGCTTATCTTGATTCTGGGGTCTCAAGGCTTCTGAGTATATCAGCAGAGCCTCTGGCCTGGGGAAGGACCAGGGCATGAATAGTAATCACCGCAGCATCTATTCACGACTCACAGGGCTGCTAGAGGGTTCCATGAGGGAATCCATTCGACATGATTAATTCAGTGCCTGGCACATAGCAAGCTCTCAAGTGCTGCAGGCTAAAAACATACAAACAAACAAACAAACACAAACACAAATCTCACCAGCAGCCAGCACTGAAGAACTCATTCTGTAGGCATTTCACAAGACACACTGGTGTCCTAGTTAGGATTGAGCCCCGAGCTCCTCCCCTGGGACAGAGCCAGGGCTGGAGCACAGATCCAGCTGCCAGGCCAAGAAAGAGGGTTGAATTGGGTGAAGGAGTTGTGAGGGTGGGAGGGCACACTCCATGGGGGATGTGGGGGAGACCTCAGGTGTGCAGCAGGCGCTCAGAGCCTCCATGGGGCACTTGAGGACAGCGATCTCCTAGCGCCCGGGCAGGAAGGAGATCAAGGTCAGGTCAGAGATGGGGGCAGTAGGGGCCTAGTCTTTGGGTTGAGGTTCAAGTTCCAGGCTGTGGGGACTCAGGGATCAGGCCAGATAAGGATACAGAGATCCCGGCAGGAGACAGGACTAAGAGCTGGGCTCAAGGTCAGAAGATTGCAGCACCTGGGACTTGATGTTGAACCCTGGGGTCTGGCCTAGAGCTGCTTGAAACCCCCCTATCGGAGGGCAGAATTGGACCTAGTGAGCACAGTGGACTGGACCAAGGAGAAAGAGGTGGTGGCGGTCAGGGGCCCAGGCTTCCTGTTGCAAAATGCCCGAGTTCAAATCCCGGCTCGAACACTTAGCAGCTGTGTGACCTCCACGAACAAGTTACTCCGTCCCTCTAAAACCTCACTTTCCTCTTTGTGGGCAAATAAGGAAATGGTCCTACCTCAAAGGGTTGTTGGGATGTTGACATGGGATAAGGCATGGAAGCATGTGGCACTGTATCTGATGATGCACTGTCTTGAGTGCTGAATAAGTGGTGGATCCCTGAGCACACCAGCCACCCCCTCCATGGGATCCCTTCCAAACTTGGCAGGCAGTGGCCTTGCGCCCAAGTTTTCTTTTCTCTGGGCTCACACCCCCTGTGCCTTCACCTTTCCTCTAATGTCTATATTCCTGACCCTTCACCACCTCTAACTCTGAAAAATATCCCCTCACTGTGTGAGCACTTTCAAAACTGAAAACCAGGGGATGCCTTGAGAGGCCAAAGGTTGTTCCCCGGGGAAGGTAACTGGGACCACGTCCTCAGATACTCTGTGGTGATTGGAGTCGGCCATCTTGAATTACTTCTTGCGCTGGGGAGGCTTCCCCGGCAGCCGGTGGGAGCCGCGGCAGATAGCCTTGCCCATGCAGATCCAGCCGGCCCTGGCGAGTATGCCTTCCCTTTTTTTTTTTCAAACTCCTAAATGTTTTTACCTCAAATTCTTTTTCACACTCCTCCCCCCAACCCCCCCACACTCCTCCCCTCACACCCCCCCAAAAAAGCTACGGGACAGAACAGCAAGCATAAAATAAAAATACAAGCACAATGACACACACACTTGGGAAAAATCTCTCAACATCTATCTTCTCCTTTACACCCCACCCTGGCCCCCTCCCAGGACAGCGAGTCCAAGCAATGACACACCCCTTGGGAGTCCTGTGGTCCCACCCCCACCTGCAGAGTCACAGCCACCAGCCAAAAACTCTTGGTGCAAATTTCCTTTCTGCAGTCGTAACGCAACGACAGTGTGCTTTTTGTTAATGTACCACCGTATGCAGGTACCACGTTATTTTTAATAAAATTGAATATGGAATTTGACTTATATCACTTCCTCCCCAAGAGACTGTCGTCCTTCTTTGCCTCCTTATGAAGTACAGCGGCAACAAGTACCTAGGCTGCAACCAGCACCCCAAAGCCCACTGCCTTCTGCTCCCGGGGAATGGCACCCCCATCCCTTCGGTTGCTCACGCCCAGTACCGAATATTCCCTCTGCTGCCTCCTCCTCTCAGCCCCTCACGTTCCACCCCTCAGCGAGGCCAGGCAACCTTCCTGCAGTCGCTCCACTTCCAGTGTCCGGTGACGCTGGGAGCTGGACTCCTGCAGGGGCCTCCTGATGGCCACTCCGTTGCCACCCTTGTCCTTTGCCCTCAGCCCACTCTCCACGGAGCAGTCAGAGTGATTCCTCAAAACAGTAAATTAGAGAATGGCACGCCCCTGCTTAAAACTGAACGAAGTCCCAACTCCTTACTCTGACCTAAAAGGCCTGGGTGATGGGCCCCTGCCCCCTTCCCACCACATCACGGACCTCCCTGCCCTTTGGTCACTGCACAAGGCCGCGCTTGCTTTCCTTCTTTCTATCCCTCAGTTACTCTCAGCTCGTTCCTGACTCAGGGCCTCTGCACTGGCCCTTCCCTTCTCTGGCCGCTCTTCCCCCAGATCTGCCCCAGGCTTAACTTCTTGCCAGGAAGGGCAGCTCCTCAGTGATACCTTTGCTGATCACTCCTTCTGGGGGGCCTCCAGCCCTCCCCGCCCCGCCCCCGTCACTCACTCCTGCATCACCCCGTCTTACCATCATGACAGACTCTATCACTCCCTCTTATTTTCTGGTTTATTTGTTTGTTGTCTGATTCCCCCCATTAGAAAGTAAGTTCCTTGGGGTGCCTAGCTGTCTCAGTCTGTAGAGCACCCGGCTCTTGATCTCGGGGTTGTAAGTTTGAGCCCCGTGTAGAGATTACTTAAAAATTAAAAAAAAAAAAATCTTAAAAAAAGAAAGTTCCTCAAAGGTAGGGATTTTATCGGTCTTATTCAATCCTAAATCAAAGTATGTGTTAGTATGTCCCAAATGGGATATTCTTATACTAAAAAGTTATTCATGTTTATATGCAAATCAAATTTAACTAGGTGCCCTGTGTTTTAGCTGGTAACCCTACTTGAGGCCCATGGTCCCACATCTTGGGAACATGATTCCATGAGAATGAAGCTTGTGAAGGGAAGAGAGAAAAAGTACAGGGATTTGCTGAGGGCCACATAGATGTTAAGAACAGAGCAGGTTCTATACCTAGCTTCATCTGACTCCCAGTCCCGTCTCTGTTCCCTGAACTCACCCTCTGACCTACCGAGAATAGAGTATGGATCTCCCAAAGTCACCCACTTTTCACCAGCCCCACTGCCATTGAACACTGCCCCTGGGGGGACCCCCACGTGCTCACCTGCCATCTTGTAACAGCCTCTGACTGTGGCTCCCGCCTCCAGTTCCTCCTGCCTTCCCTCTCTTCTTCACAAGGCCACTGCCGGGGCCAGCTTTCAGAAACACAGACCTGAAGCCAAGCTTTGGAAGGTCCTTCCCGGGTAGGTTCCCGACCATGGCTTCATGGTGTGGTCCCTGTTTATCCCTTCCCCTCCCTGACCTCTGCACTCTCCCTGAACTGGATATGTTGCCGTCTCTGGCCTCCTTTGCACTCGCTCTTTCATCTGGGTGATACCCCCTTCCCCATCCCCTTCACCCTGCTAAGTCCTTCTTCAAGTCTCAGGGACACGTTTCTTCCTCCATGAAGCCTTCCTTGCTTGCTTCAGGTGCTTCTCCCATGTGTACCTCTAACTGGGGTCCTTCCCCCTCTCTGTTGAAATTGCCTCTTTACTTGAGGGTCTCCCCCACTGGGTCAGCTCCACAAGGGCAGGGGCCGTGTCCGCCTATTCGCACCGCACCCCTGGAGCCTGGCAAAGGGTCCTACAGGGCTTGTGCTCAGTGAAAAGCAGGGGAATGAATGAGGCTTCCCTGAGGACGTTACGGTTGATCACACTAAGCGCCAAGCTCAGTCTGCTGGCACATAGTAGGCCCCCAGCACGCATCTGTTGAAGGGATGCCGGATGAATAAATGAAGTAATAAACAACATGGCTCAACTCCTCTCCCCTTCTCCCCCCACCCCCCGCACCCAACACACACTGGATTTGTTCACCTCTCCTGCTTTGCAGTCTCTGGCAGAGTAAGAGGGATCTTGACTCCTGGTTTGAATACTGTGGGGTTTTGAGTAGAAAAAAAAAATAGTGCTCCTTCAACAAGAAGCGTTTCAGGCCATCCAGGCCTTTCTTCTTGGCGAAGGGAGGAGGGAGAGAAGGGGCGTGAGCCCCGTTTCCGGATGGCCTTAATTGGCCCCGAACTGACTAATAAAGTGTGAAATTGGCTTCATCCTCCACCACATCTCCCAGCCAGTGTGTCCCCGTGGCATCTCGGTCGGCCACAACGGGTGCGGCACCGTCTGCAGCCCCTCTGTCCCCGGCAGGCAGGCGGGCCACACGCCCACACAGCCCCAGGGCCCAGCACTCTGCAGAGCCCGTGAGGCTGTTTGGCCTCGGGCCAGGAGAGGCTTTCAAAGCCAGAAGCATCCGATGTGGCATCTGACGCACCTTCTGAGCCAGCCCCTGGCCTCTCCTGTCCTGATTTGTTCCTCGGGCATTGGCTTCTAACGCAGGTGCAGGGGTTGGAGGGGGGACTCTGCATTAGGTGAGCTCTTTGAGACTCTCCCCTAACCCCATCCCCCCATTGCATCAAATGCAGGGCTGGAGAATCAGAGCCAAAGGGACCTCAGAGAGCAAAGAAATGGGGGAGCTTAGGGGGGCCCCTGGAGTGCCTTAGGGGCTGCTTGGGGAATAACCGGAGGCTTCTAAACCCCTCCTTCCGCTAGGACAGGGCCGTTTTTGGGTCAACCTTGTTTATTGGCTCCTGTTTAAGAGTTCCTAGGAAGAAAGGGATTCCGTGACTCTAATAAGGCCTAAAACCAGCAATCTATCCAGCAGTCATTCGCAAACCTGCCCGTGAATCCGAACCGACTGGGTGATTTGGTCAGAAATACAGATTCTGAGCCTTGTCGGGTGTTTGCCCACTCAGCACCCATTCTCTGTTTCCACAAGGAGAGCCCCAATGTCACCTTAGAGAGCCATCCCTGCCCCACATGCAACCCTGTGTGGTTTGGGTGGAGACCCCCCTGGGTCTCCAGGGGCGAGCATGTTCCCTAGCCAATACAGACAGTGGTCAGCCCAGGTCAAAGCATGGCTGCTTTGGCAGCCCCAGGATTTTGGCCGAGCCGTAGGGGAAGAGATGTTCTCTTTTCTCGGAGGCCCTAGGCTGTAGCTGTCAGCTTGGAACTCCTGGCTAAAAATAAAGCCAACACAGAGGCAGACCATGATGACAAGGGACCAGAGAGAGACAGACAAAAATTCCTAGTGGCATGTTATGAGCACCTGGATCCAGCCATGTCTGAAGTTTATCCCCCTGGGCTATTCATACACATGAGCCAGTAAATTGCTTTTTTTTTTTTTTGCTTTAGCCAGTTCGAGTTGGGTTTTCTGCTACTTGCAACGGAGAGTCCTGACTACTACATAGACCCCCATCTCAGATCTACTGAATCATGAGCTCCCTGGATGGATTCCAGGAATCCAGATTTTTCAAAAGGCTTCTAAAGGAATTCTGATAAAGTGTCACCACCTTATGAGTCATTGTTTGGACATCATTGAGATCCTGGTCCAGTGATGCACAGATAAAAGTGATCCTTCCATAAATAGCCATTGTAATTGTATGTCAGAATAGTATATGTGGTCTCAATCCTCACCACACCTCAGTGACAAATGAATGCGTCGTTCTTCCCATTTTACAGATGAAAACACTGAGGCTGAGAGAGGTGAATGTAAGTGTTCAAGGGCATGCAGCTGAGGCTTATCCTCTTTCCAGGATTCCACACTTCCCAGAATAGTTATTCAGGTTGCCTAGAGCCTCAACAGCTGGTGTTGAAAATGTCCTCTCTCTTCATTATAAGCAAAGCCTATTTGAGTCACTTAGTGTATGGCTACAATAGGAGAGGATTCCAATATGGCTGACCTAAACAGTAAGGGAAATTTATTACACTGCATTTTTTTTTAAGATTTCATTTACTTATTGGAGAGAGAGAGCATGAGAGAGAGAGAGAGTGAGCGCGAGCCGGGGGGAGGGGCAGAGGGAGAGGGAGAAGCAAACTCCCTGTTGAGCAGGGAGTCTGATGCACGGCTCGATCCCAGAATCCTGGGATCATGACCTGGGCTGAAGGCAGATGCTTAACTGACTGAGCCACCCAGGCAACATTCTAAGATGCCCCAAAGTAGGATGGATCCAGGTTAATTTGGTGACTCAGTGTCATAATCAAGAATTCAGGTTCTTTGCATTTTTCTGCTCTGTCCTCTTCGGGTGTCAACTGTCCTTCAAGCTGGCTTTCTTCTTGTTTACAAGATAGCTGCTACACTTGAAGACATGACAATGCCGGGGGTGCCTGGGTGGCTCAGTCGGTTAAGTGGCCACTTTCAGCTCAGGTCATGTTCACAGGGTCCTGGGATCGAGCCCCAGGTTGGGCTCCCTGTTCATCCGGGAGTCTTTTTCTCCCTCTGCCCCTCCCCCCCTTGTGCTCTTTCTCTCTCTCTCAAATAAATAAAATGTTCAAAAAAGGAAAAACAAAAACAAAAAACATGACAATGACCAGCACAGGTGGATGGTCTGTTTCTTCTGTGGGTCCTTTCATCAGTGAAAAAAATGGTTCCCCGAAAACCCCTCCTATCATTGGTCAGAATTGCATCACATGTTTATAGCTAGTCCAATGGTTGGCAGGAGGGGTGGGAACATCACAATGGGCGTGGACCAATCACGATTCACCCTGAAGCTCCTCTGAGCAGACACCTGAACAATACAGGGCTCTTCCAGGAGGAAAGAAGGAGACAAAGGGTGTTGAGCAGTGTTTGCCACACAATTCCTCTCCTGCTCGCTGGGTCTCCCTTCCTGATTCTAAGCCCAGAATGCTCCAGAAGCATCTGTCTTTTCATTAGGCATGATCCTTACAGGAACGTCAATTTTCAAAGTTCAAAATCCTCCACGTCCATTCTTCCTGTCCTCTCCCACAGCCAATAAGACGTCCTGAGGAAACACAGGACTTTCCCTCCAACACCCAGAGCTGCTCTGCCTAGCTTTACTTCCCTGGCTTTCTGCTGGACTGATACCAGTTGGCTGGGTTGCTGGGAGGATGGATAGGGCATGTGTACTGGTGGGCAAGTGCTGTTGCCTGCCCGTCCCCCATTTCCCCTGCTTCTAATTATAGAATGCACATTGTTCCTTAGGGACCCACCCTCTCCCGCTCCCAAGCTATGTGATGTAAGCCACGCTGATCCTTGCGCTAACTCCAACTCTTAGGACACCTCTTCCCCTGCACCCTAGGGCAGGAGACTCAGGCCTGTCCAATCACTGTATTCAATGCCTCTTGCCACGGGACTTGATTTGGGATGGACAGTAACTCCAGAAAGTCAATTCCTGGGCCTTGGGCTCTAACCCTTGAGGTGAGAGAAATTTTATTTCTACCAGGGTTGTTGAGCTACAAGCTTTCAGCAACCATTTTGCAACTTCCTAGGGGAAAGCTGGCCTGAGGATGAAACTAACACAAGGCCAAGAGATGGAGACCAAGAGACCCTAAGCTGCTGGATCCAACTGGGCCTGGTGCCAGACAACCCTGTACATCTCCCTTTCCTTTCTTGGTCAACCTGGTCTCAGTGGGCATTCTGCCCCTTGTAATAAAAAAACAGCTAATATAGCATGTGTTTTTGAAAAGCTGAACTGTGCTTGCCTTTGGCTGAGTCATATGTGTGTCAAGGGGAGTAATGGGAGATGAAGTTGGGAAATTTGGCCAGAGACACCATGGCACAGGGCTTGAAGACATTGAGACCGGCCACCCAGTCTCTGCGACCACTGGGGGATGCACGATCTCCCGAGGCCAGATGATCCCAGGAGTTGCCAAACAGGCTAAGCTTTGCCCTCGGGAACAGGTTAATGTTTTTGCAGCTTCTGATAAAGCGGGATTCTTGACCTGTACAGGACTCATCCTCCAGGCACACTCTCACCAGGGGACAGTTGGGAGAGTTCTGCATAATTGAAAATGCTTGGAAGAAAGGAACTGTTGCGGATTATCAGCAGCTTCTAGGGGCCAGGGATGATGAGGGTGAGGAGAAACCCAGTACAGCTGATGAGAAGGTCTGGGGATGCCACCAATTTTGTCTACATCCCTGTTAAATTGCCTGGAATAGGACATGGGCTGGCCAGAGTGGAGCAAAGGACTTCTCCTCCCTCTTTCCACAAGACCTACTTCTATTAATGCGGCCTGAGATTGTACTCATTTTGGTGACAGCACATTATGTTTTGCATTTAAATGGATATCATATGCTGCCACTATATTATATTCCCCCAGTCCCCTCAGGTCCTCCAAACCGTCTCCCACCTGGGGAGAACTCCTCCACCCTCAACTCCTTTTCAAGAGTTCATGAATCAAAAATCTTGCCCTACTGCTGAGGTGGGGTGCCAGGGCTCTAATACCATTGGCAGGAGCCTGGAAACACAGGCCACAGTACTATCGGCCCAGCCCCAGGTGCAGTCCCTACTCCCTAACAAGACCACTTTTTTTTTTTTAAAGATTTTATTTATTTATTTGAGAGAGAGAGAATGAGAGACAGAGAGCACGAGAGGGAAGAGGGTCAGAGGGAGAAGCAGACCCCCTGCTAAGCAGGGAGCCCGATGCGGGACTCGATCCCAGGACTCCAGGATCATGACCTGAGCCGAAGGCAGTCGCCCAACCAAGTGAGCCACCCAGGCGCCCCCAAGACCACTTTCTTGATCAAGGTGCATTCCATTTGGCTGGTCCTGCTGGTGTTTCTCAGGGGGACCGGGGAAGGGAAAAGACATCTCCCACAGCCTATGGCCACTCCATGACACAAAGACCTGGACATCCAGTGTTGCAACTATTTATTTATACACAGATACTCAAACACAAGTGATTTATTTTCCCAGGTATGCCAACAGTGCTCTGGGGGGGCCGGATTGGAGCCAGTTTCCAGGCTCAGCTACAAACTGTCCCTAGAAGTAGCAGCCCCAGGCTCTCGCCCTCTCTAGGCTCACTAGAGGGTAGCTCTTGGTTTGTAGCTGAGCCCGGAGACTGGGAAACCCTTTCCCTCCCTGGTTTCATTAAGGGAAGTTGTCTCTCCCTGGCTGTCTTGGGCAGGGGTGATTCTTGGCTCCATCCTCCTACCACTGGCCTCCTCCAGTTAAAGTCAAAGGGATTCACTCACCTGGGTGCATCAGTGGGGAACATACCACCTAAAATGCTCTTTCTCTGGACTTTGGCTCTGACAAGGGCAAGGGAATAGTTTACTTGGGCAGAGGCAGTGCTGGGGTGGCTGAAAACATCCATGTCCCTGTCCCCATGAAAGGCAATGGCTGCTTTTCCTACTTCCTGCTTCTTGGCCCTCCGAGTTCCCTTAATTCCCGCTAACCCAAACCTGCTCTTCTAGTCTTTCATCTGTTGTATAAGCTTCCACCGGCCTTCCCCCCAAAAGCCCCTATTCTCTAAATTCTGGTGCTTGCTCCACCAACCCTGTCTGACACAACCCCCAAGGATGGACTTTCTCTTCCAAGACTCACCCCAATTCCTTCCTCAGAGGATAGTTTGGGTCCCCCAGGGCAGGTCCCCACCTTGCCTCATAGAAATCCTCATAGAGAAAGCAAACAAACACAAAAGAATATGCTCCCCAAATGCTGTCGCCGGTAGTGCGGGGTGGTGATTACTGGAGGCTTCATTTTCCCCTTTCAGCTCATCTTTGTCTCCTGAAAAATTGTTTCCTATGTCCATACACTCCATTTATGGTTTTTATCATGACAACAACACTCATGAGTGTGTTTGTTCGATTGCAATCAGAGAAACCGAGACCCTGAGCAAAGGGCAAGGAAGCCCTTTCTGGTGCTGAAGGAGCGAGCCCCGTCCTGGCGTGGGTGCCCTTGAGCAGGGGACCCGGTCAGCATCTTGGCACTGCTGGCTGTTATTGTCCCACTGGAATGGGTGGATTTATTGACAGAGCCAAGGGCTGATATCCCATTGGCTTTGTTGTACGCATGACTCAGGACCGGTCCCCGCCCGTCTTGGCCCCCAGGTCACCCCACATCAACAAGCAGAGGATGGGAACTAAATGACGAGCTCTGCTGTTCAGTTCTGGGGTGTTTTTGAAGGTCATTGCCTGATGGAAGCAGCATCCAGGAAAGAACGCTGGAATCCCACTCTGGGCAAGGAGGCTCTTATAGATGTCCCATGTTTTGGCACTTCTTGAGCTGCATGTGGCAAACCCCCACCTCCAACTAGCTTAAGTGAAAAAGAATTGATTGGTTCCTGTAGCTGAAACACTTAGGTCTAGAGTTGGGCTTGGCTGGATCCAGGGGGTACAAGGGTGTCATGGTACCTGGTCTCTATTGATCTCTTCTTTTTTTTTTTTTAAGATTTTTTTTATTTATTTGAGAGAGAGACTCATGTGGGAGCAGGGGGAGGGGCAGAAAGAGAGGGGGAGGGAAAGAGAATCTGAAGCAGACCAGCTGAGCGTGGAGCCAAACATGGGGCTCGATCCCAGGACCCTGAGATCATGAATGGAGCCAAAGGCAGACACTCAACCAACTGAGCCACCCGAGTGCCCTTCTATTCGTCTCTTCTGTTCTCCGTGGCCTGCTTCACCGTCAGACAGACTCTTCCTCTGCAAAGGTGAGATGCAGCAGCCCCAGGCTTACATCTTGCCCACTTAGTGCCTCTTTCCAAGCATTCCAGCAAAAGTCATAGGGCTGACTCTATTAAATGACATGCCCATCACTGAACCACTCACTCACTGGAGCCAGGGTGTAGATTCTGCTGATTGGCTGGATTTGGTCATGTTCCTGCTCCTAACGTTGAGAGGCAAAGTGAATACCACTCACACCTATGGCCTAAGAGGTGAAGAAGGGTAGGGTAGTTCACTAAAGACAAGTCAGGGGCTGTTGCTAGAGTGGGAAAGAATGCTGGGAAGGAAGGGACCTCCAGAAGCCCACTCAGATTCATCTAGATCAGCTGTTATCAAAGTGTGCTCCCCCGCAACTCCAAGATTGGCAGCATCGACATCACATGGAAATCTGTTAGAGACCCAAATTCACAGGCCCTACCCCAGACCTATGGGATGGACAGCACCCAGCCCTCCAGGGGATTTGGAGGCATGGTGAAGTTTGAAGACCACTCACGTAGACCAGTGGATCTTGCACCTGACTTCAGTTGGAATCACCTAGGGAGTTTTAAGCTGCCTGGCCCCCATCCCAAGCAATGTGATCAGGATAAGGGAGGGGATGGGGTCCAGTCCTTGGGATTTTTAAAATGTTCCCCCAAGTGATTCTAATGATAGCTGAGATTGAAAGAACCTCTGAGCTCAAAGGAACTCTTGTTCTCAGTTCCTTCTAACTTCCATAGCGGCGATAAATGAGGATGTGGACAGTCCCTCTGCGTGAGCGGCAGTTTATTAAAGCAATGACTCAGGAGGTGACAACTCAAGCCAAGCCAAGTGAAACAATAGTGTTCGGGAGACATGCGACCCAGCCAACTGCATGGAGTCTGAACCGGGAATCCCCTGCCTGTGATAAATTAATCTTTACCACGCCTCCACCCCGCACCCCAGCCTGCCTGATTCACCCAAGAGGCAGAGAACTGGAGGGAAAAAATGGCAGGCACGGTTTACTGAGCTTGGGACAGGGCTTGGTGGGGACTCCTCGGATTCCACGTGTTTTCAAGAAAGACCACTGACCTGGAATCAGAACCTGAGCTACACTCAGTTCCACGTTAGCCGTGTGACCTGGAGCAAGTCACCTCCCCAGCTGGAGCCTCCGTCTCCCGGTCTGTACAATGGGATGGCTTTAGCTGACCCCTAGGGGTTGTTTGCTTGGGTTTTTTAAAGATTTTATTTTATTTATTTATTTGAGAGAGAGAGAGAGCGTGCGCGCACGAGCAGAGGGAGGGGCAGAGGGAGAGGGAGAAGCAGACTCCCTGCTGAGCAGGGAGCCTGATGTGGGACTCGATCCCAGGACCCTAGGATCATGACCTGAGCCTAAGACAGACACTTAAGCTTAACCAACTGAGCCACCCAGGTGCCCCAAGGTGTTTTTGTTTTTTGTTTTTTTGTTGTTGTTCCATTTGGATGATGGTATCAGAAACTTTCCAGCAGAAGAACCTGCTTCCCAGGATCCTAGGACCTGTTTTGAAACACATGCCAGTGTTCCAATCTGACCAGGTGTTCAAGTCGTTCTGCTGGTTACTAAAGAATTTCTCCCTAGACCAGTTGAAGACTTTTGATTTCTTTAAGGCTTAGAAGACAACACAGCTCAGACAGAAGCTTTAACATTCACAATGAAATCTTGGAGAACTGAGACACTACAGAATTTTGTAGGGTCTCAGAACACACTTTAGAGATGCCTGGGTGGCTCAGTCGGTTAAGCGTCTGCCTTCAGCTCAGGTCATGATCCCAGGGTCCTGGGATGGAGCCCTGTGCCGGGCTCCCTGCTCAGCGGGAAGCCTGCTTCTCCCTCTCCTCCCTGCTCATGTTCTCTCTCGCTATCTCTGTCGCTCTCTCTGTCTCTCTCAAGTAAATAAATACAATCTTAAAACACACACACAAGTAAATAAATACAATCTTAAAACACACACACACACTTTAGTCATGTAAGACTGCAAAAATCACAGTGCCTCACTCACATTTATCAGCAGCTGCCGCTCTCAGCTCTGGAGGACACAGAGACGAAAAGGGCAGCCCCCTAGCACCAAAGAGGAGGACAGCCATGTGCTGGGATGTGGCTCCTCGTCAACCTGATACTGGATGAAGGAAATGCAAATGGGAGGAAAAGGCTGTTGGCACCAATAAAAAGGTTAATATCCAGGGCTGGCATGCGGTAGTGAAATGAATACTGGAGAATAAATTGGTGGAGCTTTTGCAGAGGGTAATTCATAAGATCTTCAAGAATTTTTAAAAATGTGCATATCCTTAATCTGGAAATTCCAGTTTTTTTTTTTTAAAGATTTTATTTATTTATTTGAGAGAGAGAGAGAGCATGAGCAGGGGGAGGGGCAGAGGGAGAAGCAGACTCTCTGCTGAGCGGAGAGCCCAGCACGGGGCTGGATCCCAGGATGCAAGACCCTGGGATCATGACCTGAGCCGAAGGCAGACACTCAACCGACTGAGCCACCCAGGTGCCCCCCAGCAATTCTACTTCTAAGACTATGTGTGCTCTGTGCACGAGGAGACACAACGAGAATGTTCATTGCTTTGTTGTTTGTACTGGTAAAAAGTTGGAAACAACCTAGCTAGCCATCAGAAGGATCGGCTGGACCGGCCTCCAGCTGTGCTTGGCATACTACATAGCATTTAACAAGCACAAAGATCTACACGTAATCACATGGGGAAAAGTCCAAGCTCTAGAAATGAATTTTTTAAATCCCAGAACAATGTATTTGGCTGAAAACACAGGTGCCCCACAATGAGATCCTGCTTTACACCCATAACGGGAAAAAAAAAAAAACAAACAAACCCAGATAATGACAAAGTTTGGCGAGGCTGTGGAGAAATTAGAACCCTCATACATTTCCTCTGGGACTATAAAACGGTGTAGCCACTTTGGAAAACATACTGACAGTTCCTCAAATGGTTCAACACAGAGCTACCATATGACCCAGAGATTCCACTCCTAGATGTATAACCAAGAGGGATGGAACCATATGTTCACACAACAGCCCGTGCACGGATGTTCATAGCAGCATTATTCACAATAGCCAAAAAGCGGAAACCACCCCAATGTCCGTGAGCCGATGGATACGTGAAATGTTGGTACAGACATACAGCAGAGTATCACCGTGCAGGAAGAAGGGATGACACCTTCTGTGGAGCGACGCCTGCTGACGCCTTCGAGGGCACGGATGAACCCTGAAAACCTCACGCTAACTGAAACAGGCCTGTCACAAAGACCGCAGGTTGTGTGATTCTACGGGAATATCCAAAATGGGCAGAGGGACAGAGAAGAGATTAGTAGTTGCCTACAGCTGGGGGAGCTCTGAGGGGTGGGGCTGATCGCTAAGGAGTGCGGGTTTACTGTGAGGTAATGACAGGGCCCTGAAATTGATCCCACTGCCGTGTCACGGCTCTGCGGACACACTAGAGGCCATTTAGTTGTACACTTAAAATGGATAAATTGTATGCTATGTGAATTAGATCTCAATAAAGCTCAAAACACATACCCACACACACACACAGACGAGTGATTGGCTAAGGAAACTGTGATAAATGTACTAGCATGGAATGAAATGTGATAGTGCGCCAAAGACAAAAATGGAGAAGTTCTGTACGGAATGAAAACGAAGACATAGAACAATGTGTGTCGTGTGCTGTCCTCATGTAAGGAAGAGGGGAAAGGATGTTCAGGCGTATTTGTTTTTTGCATGTGTAGCCCAGGGTTGGCAAACTCCAGTCCAAGGGCCAAATCCAGCCTGCTGCCTGTCTTTGTGTAGCCGTGGAGCTAAAACTGGTGTTTAGATTCTTAAATGTTTGAAAAGCAACCAAAAGAAGAATAAGACTATTTCATTACATGTGAAAATGATATAAAATTCACAATTCCGGGGACCAGGGTGGCTCAGTCAGTTAAGCGTCTGCCTTCGGCTTGGGTCATGATCCCGGGGTCCTGGGATTGGTCCCACATGGGGCTCCCTGCTCGGTGGGGAGTCTGCTTCTCCCTCTACCCTTCCCCCCTAAAAATAAAAAAAATACAATAAAATAAATAAAATTCACAATTCCATGTCCTTAAATAAAGTTTTATTGGCACACAGCCACGCTCATTCATTTATGTATTGTCTACAGCTGCATTCTCAGTACAGTGGCAGAGTTGATTAGTTGTGACAGAGACCATAAGCCCACAGAGCCTAAAATATTTATGATCCGGCCCTTTACAGACAAGGTTTGCTGACCTCTGTCCTAGCTTATCTGGAAGAAAGCACTGGAAACCTGTGACCCCGGAAGCTGTTCCGGGAGGGTATTGAGCAGCTAGGGCATGGAGTAAGAGGGAGTCTTCACTGTGTACTCTTTTGGATTTAGTTTTTTAAATGTCAACAAAGCAAAAGCTATACATTTCTGCATGTGCACATATTAGGATGTACGTATGCAGAAAATACTTCACAGCTCTGCACCACATGAACAACTGAGGGTACTTTGAGGGAGGACCTGGCTGGGAAAAGTCAAGTGGTCTCAGTAGCAAATACAATGTTGGAACATTTTACAAAGAGAATCACTTCGTGCATAACCTGTACAATTAAAAATAAAGAACGCACGCTTTCTCGATGGGCGCATCCTGCGAGGTTGTGGGCGATGCCTGCCCGGGGATCCACTGTGGCTCCTGGCATGGGGTGTGGCCCATTGTGGGCGCTGGTCTAGTTACTGAATGAATACAAAGGCCCGAGAGCGAAGGAGCACTCTCAGAGGAGGACCACGTAGTTCCGCAGGTGCCGCGGACCTAGAAGAGTGGGGGAAGGGCAAGAGTGGCGGAGCGGGGATGCCACCGAGCCCAAGGCCTCAGCTTCCCATTGTCTTCAGCTCGCGGTGAGGAGTCCTAGGCTTCTGGAGAGCTGGGGGCATTTTAGCATCTCTGCCCCGCCCCGTAAGGCTGCCCCTACTTTTTGTCCTTTACAACCTCTCTTGAAGGACACTAGAGAAATCCAGCTGGGGGCTTGTGCCAGCCAGTTGCTCCTGCTGCTCCATAGAAGCGCCTTTTCAGCAGCGAGCACCGTCGGCGGTCTCGCCACTCTGAGAGGACAGACTCCTCTGCCTGCCGTCCAGGGACCAAGCCTGTGGTGGCTTCGGTTCAATGGCATGGAGGCTCAGGTGCCCAGGTACTTGGCTCCAGGGACGGCTGGCCACAGGGAAGCCTCGCACGGGTAGACTGAGGACATTTCTTGTCCTTGGCCTCATGCCTTCTTCCAGACTCTCTCTCTCTCTCTCTCCCCCCACCCCCCACGGTCGCCTCATGCCCAGCTGTGCTGGGAGCTGCTGGGTGACTTTTCTCCACAACAAGAGCAAGCGTGCTTGAGAACAAAGCCAAGACAGAAGAAAGTCGAGTGGAGACCCGGAGACAGGTTGATGACATTATTGAAACTGGATTCATCCACCTTCCAGCCTCTTCAATTACATGAAGCACAAATGCCTTTTCTCGCCACGGCTGGTTTGTGGTGGCGAGAATCGCGACTGCTACCCAGAGCTGGCAGAGCCAAGACGCCTGTCAGATTCTCCACGCTCCCCTGGCCCGCTGGCTCAGTCTCCTCTCAGGGTCACATGTCAGCGCCCCGAGGCCTCTTCCCTTTCCCTTGGCAGCAGCCCACTCCTCTGGGTGTGCGTGATGCTAGATCCCAGCCCCCGATTACCCAGGCCTGCTGTCCTTAACCCCCATGCCCATTCATGACTGAAATGGGATCCAGGATGTGACTGTTTTTGTTCTTTAGATTTTTCTGAGCACTTCCTGCATGCCAGACTCCGTGCCAAGTACCTTGCGTGCATAACCTCAGCTACTCCTCTCAGTAACCCTCACGGGTAGGTTTTTTATTTTCTTTAGTCATCTCTTCACCCAATGTGGGGTTCGAACTCACAACCCCAAGATCAGGTGCCCCTACTATTCTCCTTTTTCAAAAGAGGAAGCAGTGGCTTAGGGAGATGAAGGAACTGACCTGAGGTCAAACAGCTGAACCACATGCGGGGGAGGCAGGCCTGGGACTGAAGGGTGGAGGGAGCCGACCCTAGAGCCTGCGCTCTTGACCACTGCACCTGCACTTCCAACCTGAGTGAGAGCAGGGTCGCCTGGGACACTGGTTACCATTCCAGGGCCATCCTACTCTGAATGAGGACAGTGAAGGCCTGGGATGGGGTCTGGAGAGTACCTCTTTAACAAATGCCCCGGAGGATGCTGAGGAACAAGGAACCCAGGACCTCACCCTGAGAGTAGCCCCCGTCTCCCCATCAAGGACTTTGGCCCTAGAAAGAAGTTTGGCATTGCCAGGCCTCTTCTTGACGGAGCTAAAGCTCTGCCCTAGCTTAGGAATGCTTACAATGCAAGACAAACGTTGCTGACGGAAGGAAACGAGAGATCAAGGGCATGTGGGATGAACCACTCATGCCCAGGAGGAAAACAAAAAACTACAGAATAGCAGCATGCTACTCTTCGGGTGTGTGGGGGGTGCGGGAAGCTGGTGTGAGGCTGTGGACCTTAAGAAAGAGAGGTGTAAGCCAGGGCCTGAGGGAAATTCAATTCTATGGGCTATCTTAATTTTCCCCCAAAAACAAATGGCTCTTACGGCTCTTACGGGTGACATTCAAAGTTCTTAACAAAGCTTAAAGCCCCGTATGAGCTGGTTGTGTACTCTTGACACCCAGCTTTTAGGCACACTGTTCCCTCCACCTGGAAGGCTGTCTCTTCCCTTCCTCTCCTTTGCTTAACAAACTTCTACTCATCCTTCAGGTCTCAAAATTGGTTGCACTTCCTCTGGGAAGTCTTCTCTGACCACCTAATCTAGCCTTAGGTGTCCCCTTGACATTGCTCTGTTGGCTCCCTATGGTATGTCATGATCCAACCCTCGTATTGTATTTTATGTGTCATCCCCCCACCACTAGATTATGAGGTTCCTGAAGGAAAGGCTATATCTATATTTTTCTCTATCATATTCTCAGCATCAGACACACAACAACGCATTAAATGAATAAATAAGTGAATGAAGATGTGGGGTGCCTGGCTGGCTCAGTCGGTAGAGCATGCGACTCTTGGTCTCAGGGTTGTGAGTTCAAGCCCCATGTTGGGTGTAGAGATACTTAAAAAATAAATAAATAAATCTTAAAAAAAAACCTAAAAAAAAAAAAATGAAGGCGTAATGAAATCAACAGTAAGCTCAGGCAGTTATTGCAGTAATCATTTTGACCACTAGATGGCATGCCATCATGACATCTCCATTGAGCTGGGCTGGAAGTGGGGGTCAAATTGAAGGGTGAGCAAGTTGATGGGGTGAGGCCCGACCTCCCAGCGGTGCCTCCAGTCTGCCGCAGACTAACAGCTGAAGACCTTTTCAAGCCCTAACTTTGTATGTATGGTGATCTTTGCTCAGGTATTTGCATCACTCCCCATTTCCTTCAACGGTTACAACCACACTTCAAATGCTTTTTCGGATTCTCTAGGTTTCTTCTCTTGCTTACCAAAGAGTTGTTTTTGTTGTTGTCGTCATTGTGGTTGCTGGTGATTTCTTGAAGTGGTTTTATGAATTGTTTTTTAAAGTTACCATTTAAAGAAAAAGGTGAACTTTGCCACTTTTAGGATCTGAGCCCCCCCTGGATCCAATCTTCCACTCTGCAGTTTATCCACAATTTCTCTTTCCTGGCTTAAGGACCAACATGAACTTAACACTTCTCTTCCTCTTCCCTTCTATCACCAACACGTTGGCTTATTTTTCAAGGAACCATGTCTTTTTTAAATATTTTATTTATTTATTTGATATATAGAGAGAGTGAGAGAGAGAGAGCGTGCACAAGTGTGGGGAAGGGGCAGAGGGAGAGGGAGAAGCAGACTCCCCACTGAGCAGGGAGCCCACCCTGGGGCTGATCCCAGGACCCTGAGATCATGACCTGAGCCGAAGGCAGACACTTAACTGACTGAGCCATCTAGGCGCCCAAGGAAACATATTTTATAGAAGTCAAAGATTTGTTTCTTTGTTGTTGTTTTTGTTTTGGGGGGTGTTTTTTACATTACCTCCTGAGAATTTTAGGATCCCTGACAAGTGACAACAACAAAGTAATGTTGAAATGTAGCCGTTGGGCAGCAGGCTGGACTTACTTACTGGCTGCTAATATTTCCAGTACACCAGCCTCCCGGTGCTGCGATTTAAATTTGGGCTCAGCAAAATGCCACACCTGTACTTGCTATGAGCATTCTGATTCACTCAAATAATTAAAACCAAAAATTTAAACTGAACGATGTCAAGAATCCCAAGTACCAAGCTGATAAGTACCTGGTCTGACCATAAGCCCCAACAGTCTCATAATGGTGGCATTATGTGGAGAACTGTTTTCTTCTGGAAGGTGATGAAAACCTCAATTTGGCAGGAATTAGCTATTGGCCTAATGGGGTTAATTCTTTTTTTTTTTTTTAAAGATTTTATTTATTCATTTGAGACACAGAGATACAGAAAGAGAGAGAGAGCATGAGCAGTGGGAGAGGCAGAGGGAGAGGGAGAAGCAGACTCCCGGCTGAGCCAGGAGCCCGATGTGGGGCTCGATCCCAGGACCCCGGGATCATGACCTGAGCCGAAGGCAGACGCTTAACCATCTGAGCCACCCAGGCGCCCCAATGGGGTTAATTCTTGACTAACCTATTGATGTTCACATGACTATGTTGACCTCTCTGTCTTTGCTTCCTTATCTCTCCAGTGGAGGCAGCAAGACGGCCAGGCCTGCCCCGTGAGGTGGGGTTCGAGCCTCCTCTTTGTACGTGTATTTGACTTGGAGCTGGTTCCAGATCTATAGCTGCAGTAAACAGTTACAAAGGCCTCTGGCAATCTTGCTTTGCCCGGCTCCCCTGCCGTTGCCAGTCTCTGCCCATTATAACCTTCATATCTGAACACTTTGGGAATTATTTAGAAACGGCCTTATTTGTACTTTCTACAATCCAGCTAGAATGACAGCCATAAAGATTGCTTTGTGGTTCCTTGAGGTGTTGATTGAAGGGTGTGGGAAACAAAAGCTGAGTTAGTCAAGGGCTTTTCCCCAAGGTTGCCTCAAGCAACACACTGGTAGTGGGGGCCACACTAAGGCCCAGGACTCCTGGCAGCCCAGAGAGTGACTTCTCCCTCCCCCAGCCATTTCCAAGTGGGATGTGTGTGTGTGTGTGCGCGCGCGTGCGTGTGTTAGAGGTAGATATGAATTATTCAGTCACAATCCTCTCTCAGTGATGATGTCATGAGCTGCCCCCAAAATGGATTCAGTGCTGAGCTCACTGTTACTGGCAGGGGAGTGGAGGATGGAACAGAATGAATGAGAGCCAGTCCCTGGCCTCAGACAGCCTATAGTCTAGTCAAAGATGCAGAGTGTTAATAAACAAAAAAGAAAATATAAAGCAAGTTTCCTCGTAATTCTAATATTAGCTGAGGTCATATGTCCTTTGAGGTCAAATAAAATTAGCTGGAGTCCTAGCCCTCCTCTATGGGAAGTATGATGCCCTCTCCGGATCTCCACAAGTTCCCAGGGGCCTCTGTCCTCCCGTGTCCCCAGGCCCTGGGTTCCTGCTTTTTTTTTAAAAGATTTTATTTATTTATTTGACACAGAGAGAGTGAGAGACAGAGACAGAGACAGAGAGCAAGCACAAGCAGGGCGAACGGCAGGCAGGGAAGAAGCAGTCTCCCTGCTGAGCAAGGAGCCCACTGCGGGACCTGATCCCAGGACCCCGGGATCATGACCTGAGCCGAAGGCAGCTGCTTAACCGACTGAGCCACCCAGGCGCCCGGTTCCTGCTCTTTCTGAGGCTGTTTTGACTCCAAGTAATTAAAGCTATCTTTCCTTGTTTGCCCCCAAAACTCTCCCTCCAGGGGTTGGGTGCAGCCAACTCTCCCGATGCCTTGGTGTGGTCAGTAAGGCAAAGCAACAGTAATGCAGATCCTGGCCGGCTCTGGGCCTGGAGGCCCTTAGGCCCCCCAGCCTAAGATCTCCTCTCTGGACACCGCCTTCATGGACCTTGGAACTCCATTTGAGTGCTTGGCCCCTTTGCTCTTAGAGTCCACTTTTCTACCCCTGGGGGCTCCCCCAGGAATACAGTTTCCCTCACTGTTTCATTTGGAGCGATGGATTCTCCACTCTCACTCATACCTACCTCCTTGCACATTCAAAGTTTCATTAATGTGCTGTGCCAAGGACACATACCATCTGCCTTTTGGATTTTATACCACGTGTAGCTAATATCTATTCCCTCCAAACCAAGGACTTTATTGAAAGAGGCCTTCTTCTTAGGATCTCACCTTTACTGCAAAGAAAAAAACAGAAGAAAAGCTGTGTGATTTCAGCCTGTTGTCTCCTCTCCCACCAGCCTCTCCAAAGAAGTAAACAGTTTAAAGATTTATTTTTCCACTGATAGGAATTAATGAGACTTTCCTTCTTAGAAAAACAGAAGTCACTACAGTGAGCTTGAGCTTTGAATGACATTGTTTTCTCACTCAGTTCCATTTATAATATGTGCCATTCTTTCATTCAACAATGACACAGATGTTGTAGGGGTTCAACGGAAGGGAGTTCTGTCTGGCTAGAGCTATCAGGGAGGACTTCCTGGAAGAGGTGGGAACTGACCTAGACCATCAAGGCTGGGAGAGGTGGAATTTAGCTAGATGAAGATAGGGCAGAGCAGGTGGAAAGTGGAAACGAGGATTGCTGCATGCAGGGAATCAATAACCCTCCATTCAATCAACAAGTGTGTGTGCAGCTCTGCGCAGTTCCAGTCCTGTGCTAGGCCCTGCACCGCAATGGCAAACGGACGCGGATAATTCCAACCGAGTGTGAGGAATGGGAGAAACATAGGGCCATCAGGGCCCGGGGTCGGGGTGGGGCGCAGGGTGCTGCCTCAAGGGAGACTAGGTGAGAACGCCCAGAGAGAGTGACATTTACGTGGAGACAGGAAGAACATGTGGGTGATGGTGAGAAGCACTGCTTCGAGCAGAGGGAACACTGTTTATGAAATTGCAAAGCCAAGGAGAGCCGGGTAAGGAAATGAAGCAGTGCAACATGGCAAGACCCTAGGACTGGAGCTGGCAGCAGTGAGGAGGGAGGCTGGGAGATGTGGGGGCAGGCAGGGCCGTGGGGGACCCTGGAGGGAGGAGGGCCAGGATCCCGAGGGCTGTGCGGGACAGGGAGGGGTTTGCAGCTGTGAGGCGGCAGGATGGGATCCGGGCTTTAGAAGGTACCTGGGTGTGGAGGATAGATTGAGGGGGGCCAAATGGGAAGCAGAGGGAGCACTCAGGAGGGGCTGCAGCGATACTATGGAGCTCGGGGCGGGGGGGTACCTGGCTAAGGCAGCAGGGGGGTGAGAGGAGGGACCTCGTGCTAGGGTATGAGTGGGCAGTGATGGAGGCTGGGACCTCACCCTAAGGAGGCAGAGACCAGGGGTCCTGCAAAGGATGGCCTCTGAGACAGACGGGGGTGGCCACGGGGTGGTGCTCGGAGGAACTGACCAGAGGGTGGCCGAGGGTAAAGCCTCTGCTCTGCACGCACATCTCCCCAAGAGCAAAATAAGCCCCACTGGGGGGCTGCTGCCTCCAAGAGAGGTGGGGTGCATCACTTTCTCAGTCCTGCTTCAGTCCTTCAAGGAGAAAGCCTCAGTTGGGAGCTAGCCTGTCTGTCACACCTCTTTTTACAAAGAGAGACCAGGCCTCGGGCTCAGAGCCTTCAGCAGGCGACAGTGTCTAGCTGGGGTTTGATAACGTTTCCTTGCCTTTGTTTTTATGGCTGCCTTCCATTTATGGTAAGTGAAACCAGATTTCTAATTAGGGCAGTGAAATCAAGTTTTGTTTTTAAGCAGAGGCATTTAAGCTAAGGGGGGAAAGATGGGCCACCTTTAAAAGTATATTACTGATGGGGGCGCCTGGGTGGCTCAGTTGGTTGAGTGACTGCCTTCGGCTCAAGTCATGATCCTGGAGTCCCGGGATCGAGTCCCGCATCGGGCTCCCTGCTCAGCAGGGAGTCTGCTTCTCCCTCTGGCCCTCCCTGCTCTCATGCTCTCTCTCTCATTCTCTCTCTCTCTCAAATAAATAAATAAAATCTAAAAAAAAAAAAAAAAAAGAATACAACTGATGGTCTGGGTGGCATAGGGATCTGGCAGAAGTCAGACGGAGGACTTGAAAGATGGGGTGTGGGAAACCCTGTGATGGCAAAGGGAGCCCTAGGTTTGCAGTCACGCAGCTACGTCTAAGTCCCGCTCAGCAAATGACCAGCTCTGCCTCTCAAAGTGGAGGTGACAACCTCTGCCTTCTTCCCGGCTGCCGTGAGGACTGGTTGACATTGTGGCCGGGAAACCAGCTTTGGGATTCCGCGGTACAGCCAGCGAGGGATGCCTCTTGGGACAGTCCTGGCGTCAGGCTCACAGGAGGACGTGGTCCCTGCCCGGATCCTCCTGCTCCCAGGAGCTTCCTGCCAGGGCTGGCTGTGCAGGGCAGGTGGGAGTAGAGGCCTGGCGGTGGAGGTGAGGGGCATTTTTTTCCAGGCACCTCTTTGACTCCTCGAAGAAATGTTGCTCCTGAAAAGCAAATCTCCCCGAAGATCAAATACTTAAGATAAGTTGTCCCAACACTCCCAGGTAGATTTTGCACTCCCAAAGTCATGTCAAAAATCAAGCCAAGCTACAGGGAAGCTCTGAACGGCAAGGGGTCGCCCGTATCAGCTCAGCGCAGTTCCCAGGCACCGAGGGCACGCTGACCTGGGCTTGGGCAGCAAGGGGAAGCGGCCCCTCTGCGGCTGGGGAATCGCCGTGGTTGCAAGACTCCGCACTCCATGCCCCCGGCCTGGGGGCTTCCTCTTACGGACTTTCAGTCTTGGTGGCGCTGGGAGTGCTCCTGCCCACTCCCCGAGCCCCAGTGGCCAAGGGCTGGACAGGCCACTGGCCTTTCCGGGCCAAGAAGTGGGCTTTCCCTCCGAACACTTATCCAGTCCCCATAATCGAATTCTTCTCTGCGTTTCCTGGTCCATTCCTGTCACCCACTGGGAGGTGAGCGGAAGGGGGACAGAGCCTTGTTCTCCCCGAGTTCCCGGCCCCTTTCAGGGTCTAGCACTCCGTAAGTAAGTGTCAAAGTAAATGGGAGGGCTCAGAAACGTGATCTTTTGCTGCTTCTTCACAAGGTCGCACACAGACTAGTTAGAGCATCCTGAGAAATACAGAGCTGGGAAGGGATTAGGACTTGGTCGTTTCTTGCCCCAGTGACTTCATCATCTATAAAAGGGATTGAAGAAAGAATTCTTTTAAAATGAAAATTTAGGGGCACCTGGCTGACTCAGCCGGTAGAGTATGCAACTCTTGTGTTTGAGCCCCACAATGGGTGTAGAGATTACTAAAAATACATAAATAAACTTTAAAAAAATAAAAAAAAATAAAATGAAAATTTAAAGAGTTTACAGTTGCTCTGGGTTCAGAATCTAAAGCAACGTTTTAGGAGCATTGGTGTACTTTTATCAACCACCCAAGCCACAAAAGTGGTCGGGTTGTGGCGGGATCTGGGAAGAAGAGGGTTCTGAGTGGTTCCATGGGATGATGGGGCTGGAGAGGGGGAGTTTGCCCTGTTTCACTTGGAGGAGGCAACTTGACTAAATGCGGGCGGTCTCGAGCCTAATTTTCGTAACGAACCGCTTTGCTCTCAAGCTACATTCAAATCCTGGTTCTGCCACTTGGTGGCCATGGGACCTTGGACAAGTCACCTTGCTTCCTTAAACTTTGGTTTTCTCATCTGTGAAATGGGAATAATAACGGTACCTGTAACATGGAGCTGTTATTGGGATTAAATGAATGAGTGTGAAGCCATTAGAACAGTGACTAGACTACCTCCCACATGGTAGATGCTCAATACATGTCAGCTTTAATAATCAGTTCCCCAGTTTTCCCTTTCTGGGATAGAGTGAGCCCAGTTCCAAGAACCCAAAAGCACTGTAAATTATTCTGAGGAAAAAAAAAAAAACCAAAAAAACCCCATGATTTACATTCACTAGAAAATAAAACCTACACTTACAATGATGAGCTAAGTTTCAAGGGACAAATGTTGTCATCAGTGAGTTGGAGTTTTTCCTCCTACACAGTCTTGGCAACTTTCTTAAAAGATGTGTGGTGTCTCTTTATAAACCCCAAGCTCCCACAACATTCGAGGCTTTCTTGAAGTCAAGTGCAGGTGACTTCTGCTTCTCCTCAGAAGGCAAGCTAAAGAGATTCCTGGGAACTTACCAGCTATAGCTCCATTTTTTAAAAAAATCCCAATAAATTAAATCACAGATTAGTAAATCACAGATATATCATTATTGCCTGACAACAAGGATTATACTTTGAAATGCAATATGCTGATTGTGATTACTTGCGGTGAAATCAGCTTATACGTAACACATTTTTATGTCCCTAAATTAATAAAATGATTTTTGACCTAAAAAGGAATGGTACGTATTTTGGTTTCCCCTTTCATTTTCATCCATCCGACCCCATCTCTTCCAAATGCAGCAGAATGTTTTCCCCACGGTGTCAATAGTAGAGGAAATTGTACTTTTTACACCGGAAGACTTCCCACTTCCTCTGGGATTTCTTTCCCACGACTACCCCCACAGGCAGGCCTGTCTCCTCTCTAAAATTCAGCTTCCAGCTGGGCAAACCAGGAGAAACCAAAGTCCCAGGATGTGAGGATATTGAGGATCTGGTCTGGGATCTTCTAAGAATGAGCTCTACCCATGTCCCTGTTAGAGGCACTTCCTAGTTAGTCTCCAGAAACGACCAGCTGGTCTCTCCTCTCAGAAAAGGGGAAAGGGCTTGGTACACATGCCTCCCTCCCTTTCTGCCTGTTCAGAAGACCCAGCCTTACTGTGAAAATGAATTCTAGAATTTGAATTTCCTATGTATAGGCTACAACATCAATCCCCACTCTACAGGTGAGGAACCAGTAAGTGGCATCCTGCATAGGATTACACTGTCTAGGCCATTCCTTCAAAAGTGTTTTGCTTTGTTTTGTTTTGAGTCCCTGCTCGGTGCCAGGCCCTGGGTCAGGCGCTGACACACAAAGGCAAACAAGACCCATCTGCGTTTTTCTGGAGCAGGAGTACCCTTATCTGTATAATGGGGATAATAATCATCTAATAATGACTTAGCCCTTCTAAGGGGGTTGTGTGGGGATCAGATGAGCTAATGGATGTGAAAGTGCTTTATAAAATATTAAAGCATCCTATAAACATAAGAATGATCAGGTATAGCATGAAAGAAGAAGATGTTAGAAAAGAAGGCTTGATTTTCCACACCATTTCTTTAATGATAATAAAACAACAATCATTAAGCACCTACTGTATGCCAGCCGTTTGACTTCCAGACCAGCTAGTCATGCCAACAAGCCCACTGATGGCTGGACAACCTCTTACAGGGTGCAGAGCACCTTGCCCTGGGTCCCAGGCAAGTATGTGGTGGGACCAGGTTGGAGCCAGCTCAGCCAGATCGTTTCCCTTTTGCCCGACTTTCTGTGGGGCAGGGCCTGGGTATCCAGGAAAGAAAGGTCAAGGGAAGCCTGAAGGTAGAATCGAAAAAGAAGGGGTGGGTGCCTTTCCCCCAGATCACAGAGGCCAAATTGAGGCCCAGAGGTTCCAGGGAACTTCTCAGAAAAGAGACAGGAAGTAGCAACCCAGGACAATGACTTAAGGGTTTTGTAAGTTTCTAAACCACTATAACTTCCCCTTTTATTAGTTCTTACATTATTCAGGCCTCTTGCCTATGGGAAAGAGCAGTGAGATCTATCCTTCCGTCTATATGTATTTATTAAGCACCTACTCTGTGCCAGGCAGGCCCAGGAGATGAGCCTGGGGCATCTCTTTAGAGGCAGGAAGAAGGGAAGGGTGTTGATGAGTCCCGTTGCACACCCACTATGGTTGAGTATGAGAACCCCAAAGGACTAAGAGTGTGGGGGTGGCTAGAAAAACAGAGGGTCTCTAGGGTCCTCAGGAAAGAAAAAAAGGGGAACACAGGGACACGGGGCCAAGCTGGTCCTGAGATGCGCTGGCCCAAGAAAGGAGAGGACTTGGCCCTGTCCCTATATAGGAGGCTGTCACAGGGCTGGGTTAAGGGCCTGGGCTGGGCTGTGTCCTCCCTGGCCCTCCGGGCCCTGAAGTTCCTCTCCCTCCTCCTTCCTCCCTCCCCCCTCCCCCTGCTTCAGAGAGGCCCACCCGCATTCTTGGGGAATCATAGGCTAAAAATAAACAGTTGCCACCAGACTCTGGGCCCAGGGAATAGGTTCAACAGGAGTCCTGTGGACAGTGGGTTGGGGCTGGGCCAGGGGATGGAAGGGATGACAGCTAAAGGTCCTAAGACCCCCATCTGATGATGCCAATAATCCCGCCCGCCCCCAGGCTGGCCCTTTGAGAGCCAGGCCTTCTAGCATTCAGCTCCATGACCTTCTATGGCTGGGGCTATTTGATCCCAAGCAATGTCCCTGTGCCTGCCGGAGAGATAGAACATGTGGCAAAAAATAGCTTCACCCCCTTGCAATATTCCTACCCATAACTGGACAGGGCGAGTCTTTATCAGTCCAAAGGCATACTCCCACTGAAGCAAAGGTGCTTTTCTGGGAAGGCAAAACCCGTGACTCCTCAGCCCGGAGAGGACTTTGTGGGGTTCTCATTACTCACGGCATGGTTGGAATCCTTTGGATGGGAGTCCTGCTCTGGAGCAGGAGGCAGGGAAGGGAGTGGGCTGAGGTCAACCAGCAGCACCCATCTGTCATCTAAGGAACCTCGATGGGTCTTAGCTGTCCTCTAGCCTCCAGCCTGTGTCACTGACAGATGTAAGTCTACTCCCCAAACGAGCTTGATGTATTCAAGGAATGTCATTCCAACAGTCATTGCCTGGATTTTTGCCCACAGGAATCCTGAGGCTGGAAGACCCTCCCTGGATCCGTGTGAACTCCATATTTAACTAGAGAGAGACTGCACCTCTAGGGGCAGGCACCCTGGTGTCTCTAATAATATTAACACCAACACAAGCTACCATGAGCCAAGGCTGCTGAAGTGCCGTGCATTGTGATCATGGCTTTGTGTGCATTACCTCATAAAACCCTCATATGTTGTCGTTTCATACCCATTCGACAGGTGGGAAAAATGAGACACAGAGAGACTAAGCTGTTGCCCATTTTTACACACATAGTGAGCTGATAGGAGCCCGGGTCTGGTGGGTTTCCATCCCCTGCCCTGAGCCTTCCAGGGAGTGTTCTGTTTCCCATGCAGGGAGAGGGGAAAGGAGGCCACGAAGCCAGTGGCGAAAGCCCCCAAAACATTTCCTTGGAGACCAGTCATCGTGTCCTGTCCACTGCTGTGACCCCAGCACCGCCAGTCCCCACAATACACATGAGCCATCCTGACCTCTGCAGACGCCATTCCCTCGGCCTCGCATGCGCTTCCCTCCCCGCTGAACCTGGCCGAGTCCTGCTCACCTGCAGGTCGCGGCTTCATCCCCTTCCTCGGGGAAGCTGGCCTGGTCAGCTGTGTTCTCACCACACCATGTACTTCTGTTGACTAGCCTTCAGCACAGATGCTGTTGAATACGTGACAGAATCATGTTGCGGTGAGTCGCTCTCTCTCGGATGAGAATGGAAGCTCCGGGAGGGCAGGAACTCTGTGGGTCTTGTTCACCAAGGTGTTTCCACGACTTAGCACCGTGCCTGGCACAGGTGAGGGGCTCAGTAAGTATTTTTGAATAAGGATGCAAGGAACAGACCAGTGAATCATTTATTGAGTGTTGACTAAATGATCCCAAACAGTGATTGCAAATGGAGCTAGCGGGGCGGGAAGTGGCAGCCAGCACCGGGTGGGAGGGCGGGCTGCAGGGGAGAGGCCGCCATTGGGGGTGGTGTCAGAGAGGGACAGGGAGGGTCTTTAATGAACCAGGTCACTCGGTCCAGCTGTGAAATGCTTTGACTTGATGTGACGATGGGCTGGCGTCCCGGATGTTACCCTTTCAAGGTCATTCTCCCCAGGGCCATCCTTGTTTTCCTTGAACAATCAATCAGAGTAAATCCCACCATATGGGTTCTAAACCTTGTGAGGAAACAACTGTATGAAATTGCTTTGAAATGGTTCTGGTGGAAGCTACTGTCAGTGGTTAATTCTGGAAGGTGGGATTCCTGAGGGCTTTCGCTTCTACACACATTTCTGTAATGATTGAATTCTTCCTCCCTCCCTTCCTTCCTTTCCAACAGAAATGTTTGTGTGGGATCATTTAGTCAACACTCAATTCCCTTTGTGCGCAGAGTAACAAAGCCAGGTTATTAAGGATGACAACTATTTACCTGGTGGAAGGTGCCTCCTCTTTAAGAAGTTTCTGGTGGCGGGGCACCTGGGTGGCTCAGAAGGTTAAGCATCTGCCTTCAGCTCAGGTCATGATCCCAGGGTCCCCAGATCCAGCCCCAAGTCTGGCTCCTGGCTCAGCGGGGAGCCTGCTTCTCCCTCTCCCTCTGCCTCTCCCCCTGCTCATGCTCTCTCTCTGTCTGTATCTCTGTGTCTCAAATGAATAAATAAAATCTTTAAAAAAAAAAAGTTTCTGGTTGCAGAGAATGAAGAAAAAAGAGGGAGGAGGGACTGGAAGTGAGTGGCTGAGTTAGAATGACAATATCATGGATCACTATTTTTTTTTTTTTTTTTAATTCATATGAAGTAAAATTGACTTTTAGGGTACATTTCTATGCATTTTAACATATGTGTAGATTGGTGTAACCACCACGGCAATCGGGATACAAATCCATTCCGTGAGCCCCAAACCCACCTGGGGTTGCCCCTCTGCAGACCTATTCCCCCCCGCCCCCCTGCAACCACTGATCTGCTCTTCATTGCTCTGGCTTTGTCTTTGCAAGAATGGCATAACGTGGGATCATGTAATACGAGATCTGTTGAGATGGGCTTATTTCCCATTCGCGCAGTTGGTGCTTGTATTGATCATTTGCATTTTTTTCTTCTTTTCTTCTGAGTAGCTTTCCAATAGAATGGACTTACCATACTTTGTTTACCTGTTCACCCCTTGAAGGACATCTGGATTGCTTCTAATTTGGGATGATTATAAATAGGGCTGCTACACACATATGTGTGCAGGTTTCGTATGAACAGAAGTTTTCATTTCTCTAGGGGAATCACCTGGAAATGGGGTTGCTGAGTCATATATTAAGTGTAGGCTCGGCTTTTTTTTTTTTTCTTTTAGGCTTAGCTTTTTTTTTTTTTTTTTTTAAAGATTTTATTTATTTATTTGACAGAGAGAGACACAGCGAGAGAGGGAACACAAGCGGGGGAAGTGGGAGAGGGAGAAGCAGGCTTCCCGCGGAGCAGGGAGCCCGATGTGGGGCTCGATCCCAGGACCCTGGGATCATGACCTGAGCCGAAGGCAGACGCTTAACGACTGAGCCACCCGGGCACCCTAGGCTTAGCTTTATAAGAAACTGCCAGACTGTTTTCCAGAATGCCTGTATTACTTTGCATACTCGCCAGCAATGTGTGAGGATTGTGGTTTCTCTGAATCTTGCTCACACTTGGTTTTGTCAGGTTTTTTTGAAGCCATTCTAATAAGCGTGTGGCTGTGTCTCAGCAGGGTTTTATTTTACATTTCTCCGATAGCTAATGCTGGTGAATATCATCTCACGTGCTTATTTGCCATCATGTATTCTCTTGGTGAAGTATCTGCTCAAGTCTTTGGTCCATTTCTTAACTGGGTTGTTTGTTTTCGTACTGTTGCGTTTTGAGAGTTCTTTTTGTATTCCGAATATAAGCCTTCTGTCAGATACGCGATTTGCAAATGTTTTCTCCCAGACTGTAACTTGTCTGTTCATTCTCTTAACAGTGTCTTTCGCGGAGCAAACTTTTCCAATTAAAAAAAAACAAGATTCTTGAAGTCTGGCTGACATACGGTGCTGTATTAACTTCAGGTGTACAACATAGTGATTCAATGACTCTGCACAGCACTCAGTGCTCGCCGTGGCCGCCATATGGCATTATTACAATAGTTTGGGCTATATTCCCTATGCTGTACTTTTTATCCTCGTGGCTTATTTATTTTATAACTAGAAGTTTATACCTCTTAATTTCCTTTCTAATTTTGATGAAAATTTTTATCAATTTTTTTCTTTTATCAATTGTATGTTCAACTTTTCACCTAAGGATTCTTTGCCTAACATTATCATATTTTCTTAACATTCTCATTTTTTTGGATCACTTTCTTTGTGCCAGCCTGGGAAGCCCACATTGCCTAACCCACTTAATCCTCACTGTGATCCTATGAGGTTGGCACTATTTTTATATAAACTCATATTACAGATGAAGAAACTGAGGCAACAGAGAACTTAAATAATTTGCCCAAGGCTCTCCTGGCAGAACTGGAATTCCAACCCACATTTCCAGGACTACAGAACCCACCCTGTTCACTGCTTGGATCAGATTGAAATTCTGCCTGTGGAATCTCTCATTGGAACATCATCAGAGCAAGGAAACCAGGAACATTTGCTCCTACTTGTCATTCAGTTCTTAGCTTAAATGTCTCCTCCTGAGGGAGATCTTCCTTGGCCACTCCACCTAAAATAGGCTCTCTCCCCACGTCCCCTCTTCTTTCCACCTCTCCTCCCTCACCCCCTCTCTTAACTGAGAATGAGGATCTTCAAGGCACGTCCCAGTATCTCAAATGTGTTTGTTTTCTTCAATTATGTGTTTTCTTCTACATAATTTGTTTCTTCCCCACTAGAAGGTCAGCTAGGTGAGAGCAAGGACTTTATCTTTTCTCTGCTTTATCTCCAGCTTCTCGCCTAGTGCCTGGCACATAGTGAGTGCTCACCAGATACTTTTCAGAGGATGTTAGTGGATGGATGGATGGATGGATGGATGGATGGATGGATGGACTGCCTCAGTTGGGGAATTTTGGTTTCTCAAGGAGAGAAATGCAAACTTGGAACTAAGCAGGTTCTGACTAGAAGAAATCAAAAGGCATTTTCCGTATGAACACACTTGTTTGGGTGTATAGACATTCTGGAGAGCATTCGCTTTAAAAAAAAAATAGAATATATACATGTACATGCTAGTATATGCCTACAATATCTCTGGAAAGATACACAAGAAACTGGCATAGAGCTGGGTGGTCAGGATATCAGAGACAGAATGAGGCTCACTTTTCACTAGTATATTCTTTTGTGCATTTTGATTTTTTACCATGTGCCTGTATTGCATATCCAGAACATATATGTCATTTTAGAATAATCATGCTATGGGATTTCTTCCCCCTGGAAGGTCAGGCAGCAGAGCAAGTCAAGAGATTAATCAGAGGAAGTTGTTCTGAAGACAATTAACATCTTTTCTGTAACCAGCAGCTTATTTGTAGGAGCGGAAGCAAGGTAAGTGTTAAAGCAGAAAAGGTTTCACAAGAGTAGACAGGCAGGCAACATTTATTGAGTCATTATCAATGAGCAAGGCTTATTAATTAATTAATTTTTAATAAAATATATGCTCATTGCAGGGTGTCTGAGTGGCCGGGTCAGTTAAGTGTCTGCCTTTTGATCTCAGCTCAGGTCTTGATCTCAGGGTTGTGAGTTCGAGCCCCGCTGGGCGTGGAGACTACCTGAAAAAAAAAAAAGTATGCTCATTGCAACAACTCAAAGACATATCTGAAGCAAAACTAACAACCTCCAGTCCAACTCCTTTGACACATTGTAATTAGAAATTTGATTTTCCTACTTTTTCTATGCTTAAACAAGTGTTCAGGTTGATTTGGATATGCTTATTCTAGTTTCCATGAAGTTAGACATTATTCTTTCACATCCTTTTTTTGCTTCATATGGTGTAGAGAGAATTATAATTTGGCACACATGAATCTACCTCATTGGTTTAAATAGCTACGTAATATGCAACTGTATTGATACAATCAGGGTGTTTCTAAGTTCTTGTTATTACAAAAACATTGTGCTGCCTATTCTTGTGTCTATTTCACTATGTATTACAGTTTTCATTTCTGAAAATTGTCACTTTTTTTTTTAAAGATTTTATTTATTTATTTGAAAGAGAGAGAATGAGAGAGAGCACATGAGAGGGGGGAGGGTCCGAGGGAGAAGCAGACTCCCCGCCGAGCAGGGAGCCCGATGCGGGACTCGATCCCGGGACTCCAGGATCATGACCTGAGCCGAAGGCAGTCGCTTAACCAACTGAGCCACCCAGGCGCCCCGTCACTCTTTTTTTTTTAAGTAGGCTCCATGCCCATCATGGGGCTTGAACTCACCACCCTGAGATCAACTGTTGCACACTCTACCAACTGACACACTTATTTCTTGTCATAAAATTTTTGAAAGTTCTTCCTAAAAGGCTGTAATTTTTTTATGATGAGTGTAGTAGTGTTGGTTTTCTTCTACCTTCAACAGCCATGAATGTTACCAGCACTTTTCCTGTTTGCCAATAGGAGGAGATACGTGGGGGCTCATTATTTAATTTTCATTTGCTTGATTATACATATGTGTGCTGACCATTTTTATTTCTTCTTCTGTACACTGTTTATATTCTTTACCCATTTTCCCTTTGGGTCATTTGTATTTTCCCACTTTATTTGCGGGAGCATGTTCACACCGGGGATAGTAAGCCTTTGTTATATGAAGCTTAAATATTTTCTCCCACACTCTCATTTATCTTTTGACCTCATTTGTGATGTCTTTTGTTATACAGAAGTTAACATTTTTTCCTGTAATCAGATCTTTCTATTTTTCCTTCAGTTATTAATAACCACAGATGTTTCCATAACCCAGTGGTTTTCGTACCGTACGCCTGACCTTCGGGTTCCGTGGGGATGAATGGATGTCAGGGGGTGGGGTGAGCGGGGCTGCTGGCCGTGAGGGGCTCGCCACTGCTCCTCCCCCTGTTGTCACTGATGGTTCACATGCTACCTCCCATACTGTAGTGGAGGAAGGCCGAGGATCTGGAGCCAGAGGTATTGGGCAAAATAGTGAACCTCCCTGGGCTTGAGTTTAATATCCTGAGGATTTAGAATAGTGCCTGCCCCAGGAGTTGTGCTGAGACTCCAGTGAGCTGATCCATGGAAAGCTGCAGCTTCATCAGCACTCACCATGTGCCCCCCAGTGTGCTGAGCAATGGACATACATATGTTGTCAGCCTGTCCCTACAAGCGGTCTAAGAGGCCAGCAGGATTATCCCTGTGTCACAAAGGAGAAAACTGAGGCCCAGACAATTTAGGTTACTTGCCTAAAAACACAAGAGTAGCAAGTCATGGAGCCAAGATTTGCACCTTGGTTTCTAGGTGACTTCAAGGTCCCGGTTCTTCTCTCATCTCCTCTCTACACCACATGGACATTGATTGAGTACCTACTCAGTTCCTGACTGGTGCTGGGCGTTGGGGAGTCCAGCAGTGAACATGAGAGTCTCTGGATGCTGACAGTCTACTGGGTGAGGTAGTCATGAACAGCTAGACAACGTCAAACTGTGGGTCTGTGCCATTATGAGCGTTGTGGTGAGAAACAATATGGTGATTGCTCTTTTTGACTGAGGGATCAGGAGAGGACTTTCTGAGAAAATTCTATCTGCCCGGAGACATAAAGAATGAGAAAGAGCTGACCAGTTGGAAACCGCACCATACAGAGTGGGTGGGCTCCTTGGCAGGCTCCAAACATGGAATAGAAGGCCAATATGGTGGGAAAGCAGTCTGTGCCAGGTCTGAGGTGGAGAGGGAGAGGTCAGGGGATGCCAGAGCATGCGAGGCCTGTGTGGGTTGAGAGGAAAAGTTTGGATTTTATTCTAAAGGCATTGGGAAGCTATGGACGGTCTAAGTGAGGAAATGCTACAGTGTGACTGTGCCTTAAAAAGACTGCTCAGCAGACGTGTGTGCACTCTGTGATGAAGTAATTCTCCTCCTAGGTGGTACCCAACAGAAGTGCACGCTTATATGCACCGAAGACAAAAAGGTATGGCAAGTGCACTCTTTGTCATAGCTGCAAATTATAAACCACTGAAATGCCTCCTGGTACTTGAGTACATAAAAATTGTTATAGTCAGATACTGGAATACTATACAACAATGAAAAGGAACACGTTACAATGATATGGGATGCTGTAGATGGGTCTGACAAAAGCAGTGATGTGTGAATTGAGGCAGATATAAAATAGTACATAAGGTATTAACCCAGAAGCAGGCAAAACTAATCTGTGTTGCTAGAAGTCAGGGGAGTAGTTATCCTGGAGGAGAAATGGGGGCTATTGGGAAGGGGCATACGGGAGCTTCTAGGATGTTGGTAGTGTTCTGCTTTTGAGCTGGGTACTGGTTACACAGGTGCGTTTGGTTCATCAAGCTGAACACTTATGATCTGCACGTGACTCTGCACGTATGGTCCACTCTGGCCAGTATGTGAGCATTGAACTTGGAAAGGGGCAAGTACGGTCTGGGGAAGATGAGGTAGGGCAGGATCCAAGTGAGTGATGGTTGGTCTGGAGAGGTCGCAGCGGCAATGGAGGCCTGAGGACGGGTTGGAAACATGCACTGGAGAGGAGCCCACGGGACTGGTGATAGTGGGGGAGAGTGGTGGCCCGGGACCACATGGGGATGGGGGTACATCAAGGCTGACTGTCCAGCTCTTAGCACGAGCACCTGGGTGGGAGGAGGTGTCAGACTCAGATGGAGAAGGTGGGGAAGGAGCAGATTTGCAGAGGACGGCAGACTCTCGGGCTTGGTTCTGGACGTGTGAAATTTGAGATGTTCTCACGGGAGCAGATGGATATATGGATTTCATTTGGAAAAAGAAAAGACCTTCTGCTGCTTAAGAGAATGTCCTTTTACCAAGCACGTTCAGTTTCCTTACCTCATTCCACTTAACTTCATGACAATTCTTAAAAAAAAAATTTGTTTTATTTGAGTATAGTTGACACATAAATGTTACATTAGTTTCAGATGTACAACATAGTGATTTAACGTCGCTATATGTTACGCTGTGCTCACCACAAGTGTAGCTGCCATCTGTCACCATACAAGGCTGTTACAATACCAGTGACTGAATTCCCATGCTGTGCCTTTTACCCCGCCCCCCCAAAGTCTTATCTGTATGTGAGCCATGGTGGGGTTGGGCGGGGGAATGTTTCTTTATGCAGAAAGCAGAGATATATTCATGTGTATGCTGCTACATGAACGTGCTATATTTATCTGTTTTGCTATTGGGCCCTGGACTAGGAGCCTGGGCTGGCCCGCAGAGGGCATCAGCCGTGATGGAATGGCTGCTTGAGACCCTGGATTTGGCTCTGCCTGCAGGGGGACTGAGCTAAGAGGTCTAAGACCCAAGTGTCCTGCAGAGAAAAGCTTTCAGAGAGCCCTGGGCCCCTGAGACAGGCTACCGTGCCCGAAACATGGGCCCTGTTACCTTTCGATTCAATTTGTCCCTGCCTCTCCCTGAAGAACATGGGTCACACCTTTCCCCTCTTGTACCTTCCAAAGCTCCCCCATGGCCCTCAGGCTAGAGTTCTTGGGCTAGCCAGGAAGAGGCCTTGCCATTCCTGCAGCCTTGTCTTTCACTCTTTTTATCAGATTCTCCACATTCCAGACCCGAGGGACTTTCTTTCCTCCTGCCGAACCCTCTACATTCTCTCCTATTTCCAGGCTTTGGTATCATCTGTTTCCTCTGCCAGGGAAACTTGGCCCCACTCTTCATCAGGCTGAGCGCTAAACATCCTTCAAGTGTCAGCTTCATCGATTTTTTTCAGGAAGGCTTCCCCATTGTCCGAACAGGATGAGCCCCTGACCTGGACCTTCCTGGCAGCAGGTATCAGACCTGTCCTCACAGCCATGTTCTTCCCTTGCCTTCTGGGATAAACCCTCAAGACCCAGCCAATGACTGTGAAGCTGGGCATCCTCCATTTATACGCCCAGACCCAGTGTCCACTGTGCACTCAGGCACTTGTCGTGTTTACAAAATCCTCTGAAAATGCTCACGACCATGACTGACCCACACCTACTTTTTTCAACAGAAAGGTTGGACACAGTTTATAAGCAGACTGGAGCCCAAGCCTCGACCCAACCCCTTGCAAGAACCATTGAGGGTCAAACTCACTGGGGCCAGCTCAGTCTGAAATAATGTAAAACCATGAAGGCATCCAGCAACCAGTTGGGTAATGACACATGACACTGGAAGAGGCAATGGTCACAGAGCATGAAGGCAGTAAAATACTGTGTCACAAAGCCTTAAGAATACGAACCCCCTTTGCTGTAGCAATTGCACCTCTAGGAGTTCATTATAATAAAATGCTGCATGGAACAGAGATGAATTTATGAGGACGTCTACTACAGTGTTGCTCACACAGTGAAAAAATGGAAATAATCTAGATAGCCAACACCAGGAGATCCGTTACAAGTAAAAATTCAGACATTTCCCTGCCACCATTAAAAATGACGTACACGTGCGTTACCGGCATGGAGTCGTACTTGGTGTGTGTCAAGAACTGTTCAGTGACAAGTGACAGAAATCCATCTCAAAATGGAAAAAGCAAAGGGAGGGTTTATTGGTTCATGGAATCCAAAGGAGAGTTGGACAACCGAGGTTCAGGAAGGACCATGCTGTGACCAAACTTTAAAAACAACTGGAGTGTGGGACTCAGACAGCTCAAGGATTCCCTCTCTGTCTGCTGTGTTTGCCTCTCCCCACACCCAGACTTTCTCACTGAAGACCAGATAGGGGGAAACAAGTTTCAGCCACAGGGAAGAGTCTACCTGAAGTCTCCAGCCCCAAATCCAAAAAATCTTAAGCAAGGAATATATTGGCCACCTTAGGTCGAGGATCCAAACCAGAACAGTCCACTGTGGTCAGGGTATGTTGGCACTGTGGTTGACCCAACTGGGGTCAAGACCTGCCTCTGCACCAATCAGCTAAGACTGGGGGAGGGGCCTCCTTGACCTAACAGGAGAGCTGCAGAATTAAGCAAGGAATAAGGGCGGTTCCTAGGAAAGGGAACTGGCCGATAATCTCAGTTATCCTCTCCCTAGTGTTCAAGGAAATGATTAACAAGACAGGAAGCACAGTGAGGCCCCATTTCTGTAAAAATGATGGGGGGTGGGCAATAGGAGAAAGAAGTCTGGAAAGGTATTCTAGTGTTAAAAGTGATTTTCTTGTAGCTGTGCTGTGTTTTCTACAAGGAATGCCAATGATTTGTGAGATTAATTTTTTTTTATTTAAATTCAATTATATTTAAAAAATTTTAAGAGAGAAAAGCCATACTGACTCCATGAGTATTGAGAATGTTGACTCGGCCTTCCCTGCCTCTCCCCTTCAGCCAGCCCATGTTGGATTTGAAACAAACAATTCTGTGACCTGCACACCTCACGTGTGTCTCCAGTCACCCATCCATCAACTAATGGGTATTGACAGGGGCCCAGGAAGTGCCAGGCAGCAATGTGTACTGGAGATGCAGTGACCAGTAAGGGCCAGACCCTGCCCTCCAGGAGCTCCCAGTCTGGAGGAAGAAAGAGAAGAATGCATGTCAGTTATGTTTTAAGAAGCTCAAAACAGGGGCGCCTGGGTGACTCAGTCGTTAAGCGTCGGCCTTCGGCTCAGGTCATGATCCTGGGGTCCTGGGACGGAGCCCCGCCTCGGGCTCCCTGCTCAGCGGGAAGCCTGCTTCTCCCTCTCCCGCTCCCCCTGCTTGTGTTCCCTCTCTCGCTGTGTCTCTCACTATCTCTGTCACTATCTCTGTCTTTCTCTCTCAAATAAATAAAAAAAGAAGCTCAAAACAGAAGTGTGAGCAGTGTGCCAGGAAAATATAGACCAAAGAACAACACCTTCTGTTTATGTTTATGGGGATTTTGAAAGGTGGTTTGAGGCACTTGAGGTCTCAGGGCGTATGCAAAGGTACAGGGTTCACCCGCAGTTGGCAGGTAGCTGGGTGTGGCAGGAAGTCTGAGGGGCAGGCTGTGAACCCATTCACTAAGGATTTAATGAGCATCTATCCTGTGTCGGGCTTTTGCCTAAGGCCTTGCTGATGAGATAGGGAAAGCATTTGGGATTCAATTCCAGAGGACCTGGAATGCCCTTCTATCTCTTTTCCAATAAAACAAAATTGAAATTGGGGCGCCTGGGTGGCTCAGTGGGTTAAGCATCTGATTTCAGCCCAGGTCATGATCCTGGGGGTCCTGGGATGGAGCCCCGTGTCCTGTGGGGCTCGCGCTCAGCAGGGAGTCTGCTTGTCCCTCTTCCTCTCCTTCTGTCCTCTGCCCCTCCCCCTGCTTGTGTGCGTGCTTGCTCCCCCTGCCCCCGTCTCAAATAAATAAATAAAAATCTTTAAAATGTGGGCCTGTCTCTTCTCCCCCAGGAGGGATCAAGATCCCGCCCAACTTGGGCCCTCTGGAGTATCTTCAGCTTGTGTACCCCCACATTCGGGGAAGAACTGGGTGTGGGGGTGGGTGGTAGTGAGGGCTTCCCAACACCCTGCTTCCTGGATCTGTAATGACGTCCAAATGCCAGGGGTGTGGGGACACACTATTTGGGGAATCCTCCCGGAAAATGTTACGGAAGTTGAGCTGTGTTCAGAAAGTCCTCGCTGGGCTTTGCAGTAGAGGCCTGGAGTCACAATCATGGCACCACGGTTCGAGCTTTGGGTCCCTGGAGGGGCTCTGGGGAAGGGGGATCACTGTCTCTGAAGTGTCTTTCATGCCCTAAGCCAAATGACCTTGGCCTGAATCACTGAGGGTTATGTAAGATTAGGTGGCCACTTAGTCAAAAATAGCTCTCATGCTGACTCCAGCCTACAGAACAGCATCCAAGCGAAGGGGGCACAGATGGGCCAGAGCTGGGCACGCATAGGGACAGTCCCTTCCTGGTCCTCACCACTGGAGAGTCGTTGGGTAGCAGCAATGTGGCCGTTTTGCTGAAGCCCAGAAACCAAGGGACCACAAAGGCAGAAATTCGGTGCAAACATTAGAATAGTTTGAGTAAGAGAGGACAGCAGGCAGAAAGAGCACTGAACTAGGAGTCTTCAGATCGGCTACTACCACTGACACTCTAGAGCCCGGCACTTTGATTTATTCACTCAACAAACACTGGGCAGTCACTATGTGCCAGAGATGGTGCCTGCCCGGGGACACAGCGGCAATGACAGATGCCGTCCCTGCTCTCATGGAGCTCCAGCTTGAGGTTCAACCGTCTTGTCCCCCATCCTACTGAGAACTAACATGTTCTGAGATCTTCTCTGTGCCAGGTGCTTTACAAGCCATTGCCATTCTTGTGAACACAATCCCTGGCTGCCCGTGGCTTAGAGTCTAGAGGAAGAAACAGACAAGTAACAGACAAAACGACAACAAAACTCATAATGACAATTCCGAGAAAGATTTGCCAAGGGCCCTTCCAGATCTAAGAGGAGGACCTCTCTATTGAATGAATGGAACTGATTGTTCCTATCTTCTTCAAGGGTTCTGGCCAGTGAAGGCACATGCCAGGGCCCTTGTACTCTCCCTCTGGAAGTGACACTGGGGAGAAATCACTGGGACCATGCTTGAGGTAGAGGCGCCCGGTCCACTGCTGTTCAGAGTGGGTGTTGCTCTGAAACTTTTGGAGGACAATTTGGCAACAGCCATCACAGCTTCAGAAGTATGGCTCTCCTTCCACCTAATAAGTCCACTCCTGGGAACTGATCCAAAGGAAATAATTGGATAAGTGCACAAAGATGTACATTATAATGAAGCTCACTGCATCCTTATTTATGGTAGTTAAAAATTTGAAATAACTATGATAGCCAATATTAAGGGATTGTTGGAATGAATTGCAGGATAGCCATAAAATGTGGTAAAATAATTAGGTGGCCCTTTATGCCACAGACATGGCAACATGGCCATATGTGAAGTTTAAAAAGTTGTGTGCAGAGAAATTAGACCCTGTGCACTGTTGGTGGGAATAGAAAATGGTATAGCCCCTGTGGAAGACAGTATGGCAGGTCCCAAAAAAATTGAAATAGAATTGCCATGTGATCCAGCAATCTCACTTCTAGGTGCATACCCAAAAGAACTGTCAGCAAGTTCTCAAAGAGATATTTGTACAGTCTTGTTTAGAGCAGCATTATTTATTTTTTTTTGAAGATTTTATTTATCTATTTATGTGACAGGGAGAAGCAGGCTCCCCACTGAGCAGGGAGCCCGATGCGGGGCTCGATCCCAGGACCCCGGGATCATGACCTGAGCCGAAGGCAGACGCTTAACCAACTGAGCCACCCAGGCGCCCCAAGAGCAGCATTATTTATAATACACAAAACATGGAAACGTGTCCGTTGACAAGTGAATGGATAAGTAAATGTGGTCCACAGACACAATGGAACATTACCTGGCCTTCAGAACGGAGGAAATTGTGACATGTGTTACGACGTGGATGAACCTTGAGGACGTTACACTCAATGAAATAAGTCAGTTACAAAAACACAAATACTGTGTGATTCCACCTATGCGAGTCACTTAGAGTAGTCAAGTCATAAAGACAGAAAGTAGAGTGGTGGTTGCCACGGGCTGTGGGAGGGGAGAATGAGGAGTTAGTGTTTCATGGGCCTAGAGCTCCAGGTGAACAAGATGAAAAGAGCTCTGGAGATAAATGCCTGTGGTGCTCGCACATTATGAATGTATTTAATGTCACAGAACTGTACACTTAAAAAGGGCTAAAATAAATAAATAAATAAATAAATAAAATAAAAATAAAAACGGCTAAAATGGTGAATTTTACAGCTATGTGTATTTTTTTTTTTTTAAGATTTTATTTATTTATTTGACAGAGGAACACAGCGAGAGAGGGAACACAAGCAGGGGGAGTGGGAGAGGGAGAAGCAGGCTCCCCGCCGAGCGGGGAGCCCGATGCGGGGCTCGATCCCGGGACTCCAGGATCATGACCTGAGCCGAAGGCAGACGCTTAACTGACTGAGCCACCCAGGCGCCCATACAGCTATGTGTATTTTACCATAATAAAAAAATTAGAAAAAAATGGGGACAATAGCACTGAAAAAGAATAAAATACTTAGGAATAAATTTAACCACAGAGATGCAATATACTAAAACTACAAAACATTACTGAAAGAAATTAAAGAAGATCTAAATAAGTGGACATCCACATTCATGGGCTTAGGACTTAATATTTTTGAGGTGAGGGGCGCCTGGGTGGCTCAGTCAGTTAAGTGTACGACTCTTGATTTTGGCTCAGGTCATGATCTCAGGGTTGTGAGATCGAGCCCCTGGTCTCAGGGTGGGTCCAAACTCAGCTCAGAGTCTGGTTGAGAGTCTCTCTTCCTCTCCCTCTGCCCCTCCCCCAGATCGTGTGCACATACTCTATCTCTCTAAAATAAATAAATTAAATTAAATTAAAAAAAATTGTTAAGGTGACAATAATTCCCAAATCCATTACAGATTTAATGCAATCCCTATGAAAATCTCAAAACCCCACAAATTCCACTTTTCAGAAGTGGGAAAGCCAATTCTGAAGTTCATGTAGAATTGCAAGAAATCCCAAATAGCCAAAACAATCTTGAAAAAGAAAACTAAGTGTGAAGACTCCCACTTCCTGATTTCAAAGCTTGCTACACAGCTACAGTAATCAGAATAGCGTGGTATTACATAAGGGTAGTCTTACATATAGATCAGTGGAATAGAATCAAGAGCCCAGAAATAAACCTATATATCTTTGACAATGGGATTTCAACAAGAATGTTAAAACCATTCAATGGGAAAAGAATAATCTCTTCAATAAATGGTGCTGAGACAACTGGATATCTTACAAGCAAAGAATGAAGTTGGGCCCTTACCTCACACCATATGAAAAAATAAACTCAAAATATATAAAGGTCCTGAATATAAGAACTAAAACTACAAGAAGAAAACGTAGGAGTAAGTCTTTATGACCATGAGCACAAACTACAAAAGAAAAACAACACAGATAAATTGGACTTCATCAGAATAAAAATCTTTTATGCATCAAAGGATACAACCAAGGGACTCCTGGGTGGCTCAGTCATTAGGCTTCTGCCTTCGGCTCGGGTCATGATCCCGGGGTCCTGGGATTGAGCCCCGCCCGCGTTGGGCTCCCTGCTGAGTGGGAAGCCTGCTTCTCCCTCTCCCACTCCCCCTGCTTGTGTTCCCTCTCTCACTGAGTCTCTCTCTGTCAAATAAATAAATAAAATCTTTAAAAGAAAAAAAAAAAGGATACAACCAAGAAAGTGAAAAGAAACCCACAGAATGGAAGAAGACATTTACAAATCATATATGTGATAAGGGTCTTGTATCCAGGATATATAAAGAAGTTGTCTGAGTAAACAAAAGAAAGGCAAACAATCCAAGTTTTTGTTTTTGTTTTTTTAAAGATTTTATCCATTCATTCATGAGAGACAGAGAGAGAGGCAGAGGCAGAGGGAGAAGCAGACTCCCCACCGAGCAGGGAGCCCAATGCGGGACTCGATCCCAGGATCCCAGGATCATGACCCGAGCCGAAGGCAGACGCTCAACCGACTGAGCCACCCAGGTGTCCCACAACCCAGTTTTTTAAATGGGCAAAGGACTTGAATAGATATTTCTCCAAAGAATATATGCAAATAGCCAACAAATACATGAAAAGATGCTCAATGTCATTAGTCATTAAGGAAATGTAAATCAAAACCATGATGAGATGCCACTTCATATCCACTAGGATGGCTATAAAACAAACAAGCAAACAAACAAACAAGTGGAAAATAACTAATGTTGGGAAAGATGTGGAGAAATTGGAATTTTCATATATTGCTGGTAGGAATACAAAACAATGCAGCCACTGTAGAAAATAGTTTGGTATTTTCTCAAGAAGTTAAACATAGAATGACAATTCAACCCAGCAATTCTACTTTTAAGTATATATGCCCCCAAAAATCAAGAATAGGTATTCAAACAAAAACTTACACACATGTGTTCATAGCAGCAGTATTCACAGTAGCCAAAAGGAAGATATAACCTAAATGTCCCTCAAGTGGTGAGTGGATAAACAAACATAGTATATCCATTCAATGGAATATTATTTGGCCATAAAAGGGAATGAAGGTCCTGATAGAAGCTTCAACATGGATGAACCTTGGAAATATTATGCTAAGTGAAAGAATCCTGACACAAAAGACCATCTATTATATGATTATATATTAAATGGCCATTTATTTATTTAAAAGAAATTTTTTTATTTTTATTTTTATTTTTTATTTATTTATTTATTTTTAAAGATTTTATTTATTTCTTTGACAGAGAGAGAGAGATAGCGAGAGCAGGAACACAAGCAGGGGGAATGGGAGAGGGAGAAGCAGGCTTCTTGCCGAGCAGGGAGCCCGATGTGGGACTCGATCCCAGGACCCTGGGATCATGACCTGAGCCGAAGGCAGACGCTTAACGACTGAGCCACCCAGGCGCCCAAGAAATTTTTTTTTAAATACTAGATTGAGACTTCCAGTAACTTTTTTTTTCTCTAAAGATTTTATTTATTTATTCGACAGAGAGAGACACAGCGAGAGAGGGAACACAAGCAGGAGGAGTGTGAGAGGGAGAAGCAGGCTTCCCGCTGAGCGGGGCTCGATCCCAGGACCCTGAGATCATGACCTGAGCCGAAGGCAGACGCCCAACGACTGAGCCACCCAGGCGCCCCTAAATGACCATTCATTTATATGAAATACCTAGAATAGGCAAATCCACAGAGACAGAAAGCAGATTAACGGTTACTAGGGGCTGGGAGAGGGGGATAGCGGGTGACTCCTTGATGGGTACAGGGTTTCCTTTCGGGGAAATGAAAATGTTCTGGAACTAGGTAGTGGTCATGGTTGTACAATGCTGTGGATGTACTAAGTGCCACTGAATTATACACTTGAAAATGGTTAAAAATGGAAAAAACAGGGGCATCTGGGTGGCTCAGTCATTAAGCGTCTGCCTTCAACTCAGGTCATGATCCCGGGGTCCTGGGATTGAACCCCGTATCGGGCGGGCTCCCTGCTCAGCGGGAAGCCTGCTTCTCCCTCTCCCACTCCCCCTGCTTGTGTTTCCTCTCTGGCTGTGTCTCTCTCTGTCAAATAAATAAATAAAATCTTAAAAAAAAAAAAAGTGGGGGCGCCTGGGTGGCTCAGTCGTTAAGCGTCTGCCTTCGGCTCAGGTCATGATCCCAGGGTCCTGGGATCGAGTCCCACATCGGGCTCCCTGCTCGGCGGGAAGCCTGCTTCTCCCTCTCCCACTCCCCCTGCTTGTATTCCTGCTCTCGCTATCTCTCTCTCTGTCAAATAAATAAATAAAATCTTAAAAAAAAAAATAAAAAAAAAAAGTGGAAAAAACATGGTGTGCATTCCTGAAAAATAACTGGAAGAACAGACACTAAAATGTTCACAGTGATGATTTCTGAGTAATGGTGAGTAACTTTTCACTCTCCTTTTTTTTTTAAAAATACTTTCTGATCATTTTACAATTAAGCATGTTTTGCTTTAGTAATCAGAGTAAGTAAGAGCTACAACGAACTGTTTCATTTTAGAAAGCAAGAAGAAAAGGAAGGAAAGAAGCCGGGGGTTGGGAGGGGGCGGTTGTGGAGGAGAAGGAAGGAAAGAAGGAAGGAAGGAAGAGAGGGAGGGAGAGAAGAAGGGAGGAAGGGAAAGAGGAAGGGAGGGAGGAGGGGAGAGGGGAAGGGAGGAGGGGGAAGGGAAAGAAGGCAAGAGCCCTTGAACCACCGCCTCCTTGACTCTCCCATCTACTTGGGACTGCAGGCCTTGCTAGAGGGGCAGAGAGTTGTCAGGGTTTCTGGTTAGACACCAGGAAGGACACTTGAGGTCAACAGGGGTGAGGACACAGCTAATAGAACTCTTCACATGTGCTATAGAAAGATCCCCAAGATGTATTGTGTAAGAAGCAAGATTTAGAACATAGTACTTCAATTACTATAAACATACACACAATCACTAAAGAATGTAAATCCATTTGCAAATGCAAAGATACTCTCTGCCAAGATGAATTAAAAAAAAACAGTAAACAGTTTTCCTTAGAGAGGGGAACTGTTTGGGGCACCTGGGTCGCTCAGTTGCTTAAGCAGCTGACTCTTGACTTGATCTCTGAGTGGTGAGATCGAGCCCTGCGTTGAGCTCTGTGCTCAGTGGGGACTCTGCTTGAATTTTCTCCCTCTGCCTCCCCCCCACCCCGCCTTGCACAAGCTCTCTCTAAAAATAAATAAATAAAATATTTAAAAAAGAGAGAGGGGAACTGAGTGGCTAGGAGTGGGGAGGGAAGGGGGCTGACTTTTCACTGTGTGTACATTTTCGTCTCCGTATCTTTTGAATTTGGTAGCACGTACTTCCAAAGATACATACTTATTTCTTGAATACTAATTTTGCATCATAAAAACAAAGTTTTTGGGGCACCTGGGTGGCACAGTTGGTTAAGCCCCAGACTTGGTTCAGGTAGTGATCTCAGGGTCATGAGATCGAGTCCCGTGTCTGGCTCTGCTCTCAGTGTGGAGTCTGCTTAAGACTCTCTCTCCCTCTCCCTCTGCCCTTCACCCCTACTCACTCTCTCCCTCTCTAAAAAAAAATAAATCTTTGACAAAAACAAATCAAAACAAGTTTCTAACACATACGGTAAAAGATATTCAGGTTAAAAAAAAAAGTTTGTTTCTGCCCTATTTTGTGTTTACCAGATTAACAGCAGATTTACTTAACATAAATAAGGCAGATATTCCTTAAACATTCAAGCAATACGGGAATGTTTAAAGTAAACAAAACACTCCTAGCTTACTTTCAGATAGAAAGTATATTTAATGATAAAATGTATTTTAAAATAAAAGAAATGTATTTTTAAAAATGGTCATTTTTTTACTTCTTTTTCTTTTTGTATGAATTTTTTCTTTTCTTTTTTTTTTTTTTTTGTCTGAATTTTCTATAGTGATATCTATTACTTTTATTTTGGAACAGGCCTGTAATTAACCAAATTCCTGAACATAAAGCCACTGGCTTTAGGCAACTGGTAAAGCAGTGTTGGCCTGACCTTGACCTCCCAGCAGCCTCGGACCCTTCCATTTGGCCCTGCTCTCTGTAGCCTCCTTGGCCCAAACCCTGGGCCCTGCCTCTCCTGCTGCCCTCAGATGGCCTGCCGGCCAGCCAAACCCTTCAGTCTGTCCCCATCTTAGGCTTTCTTAGCCCTCAGGACTCCCTGGTGGAACCAGGACATGGCAGAGGGCAGGTTGCTTCGGGATTCCTCTCTAGGAGGGGCGTAGGGGCTGATTTGAAGGTGTTTGTCTAACAAGCACAGCATTTTCACTTTGATAGTATGTTATAGACAAAGTTTCCAAAAGAATTTTTTATTCCTCCTTTAAGTTAGGTTGAGCAAAAAAGTGGGTGTGCGTATGTTAGGGGAGACCTGATGGAGATGGAGAAGCGGGCTCCAGCGGGGACCATCGTCCCCCGTCCTCTGATGTAGCCACGATGGGGAGAGCTTGATGTCTGCCTGCTCAGCCCCACCCTGCAGAAGACAGAGGGAAGCAAAAATACCTCCAGCCTCCTTGTCCCCAGACATGTCATTGAAAAATCTTCCTGGGCTGCCCCCATGGTCTGGGACCAAAGGTTTGAAGGTTTTCTCCTGAGACTTGTTTTCTGAGCCTTACCCCTGCTTGGCTTCTCTGCTCTACTCCTCCCCGCACGCTTCTGAGGTAATGCTAGGTCAGACCCAAGTGGGCCGGTCAGAAACTTCCAGCCTTCTCTGGTGACTTCTCTGGCAAGGTCCTTTTTACCCCGGATAACTCCTCCATTGCCTAAAATCCTTCCATTTGAGAACCATCCTCTTGCATTCTCAATTCTAAATACCTATGTAAGAACAAACAAAAAGTTCATTTTCTCCCCTGAATTATAAAAATATATAATTGTGTAAAATAGAAAGAAGTAGAACCTTCCCCACCAAAAGTCACAAAATAGCCACACACCCAGTACCTAAACAGAACCGCTATAATATTTTGGAGTATTTCTTTGAAGCCTTTAAAAATAAGGGCGCCTGGGTGGCTCAGTTGGTTGGGTGACTGCCTTCAGCTCGGGTCATGATCCCAGAGTGCCGGGATCGAGTTCTGCGTCAGGCTCCCTGCTCAGCGGGGAATCTTTTTCTCCCTCTGACTCTATCCCCGGTTCTGCTCTCTCTCTCTCTCTCAAATAAATAAATAAAATAAAATCTTTAAAATAAATAAATAAAAAATAAAAATAAATCCCTGAGTCACGATGATTATTATTGTTGCTTTATATAGTTGTGATCATTCCATACATAAACTTTGATCCTTTTTAATACAAACCATTTCAACAGAAGCATCTTTTTTTTTCATATTGCTGTAAATCCTGGCTCTGCTGTGCTGTTAGCGATGTAATCTTGGGCACATTATTTAATCTCTCTGTGCCCCGGTTGCCTTACCTGCAAAATGGGGATAACACCCATATTTTACCTTACAGGGTTTCTGCAAGGATTCAGTGAGACAATGCAGGTAAAATTCTTGGCCAACAGGGAAATGCAGTAAATGTTAGCAATTCCTCTATTGCTAGCATAGACATGGTTGATTTCATTTTTCAACGATCACAAATAATGCTACAGTGAACACCTCTGTGTCTGGAGCCTTGTCTGTATTGAGGATTAATTCCTTAGGAGAGATTCCTGGAAATGGAATTGCTGGACCAAAGGGTTAAGGCATGTTCCTGATACAGATTGTTATTGACGCTCCCGCCAGGAGAGACAGAATCCCGGTTTGATTTACTCTTCATTTATTTATTTGTTTATGTATTTCCAGCTTTCTTGAGATACAATTGACATAGAACATAATGTAAGAATAACGTGTACAATGCGATGATTTGATACACTTACAGATCGCAAAATGTTTTCCACATTATGGTTAGTTAACATGTCCTTTACCTCACATAATTACCATTTTGTTGTTGTTATGGAGAATCCTGGTTTTAAGTGGGAATCTGTCCTCGGCAGGACAGGACATGGAGCCCCCGTCCCCTACTCCAGCACACACGACTTTAGTGGGTGTGAGCTCAGAAGCCTTCTCTCTCTGAACAAGCCTGCCTGCAAGTCTGATAAGACATCTCGGCATCATGCGGGGACCTGGTAGAAGAACCCTCATCGTGCTCTTTGTAAAACCGAGGCAAGGATCTTGGGATCTCGCCCAAGGTGTGGTGAGGAACCATCGATGGCTAATGGCTGAACTGGACTTTTGTCCTCCCGGTCATAAAAGACCTTTGATTTGCTTGGCCACTTTCAAGTTTCTCAGAAAAAGTGATAACACTAAGGCCAAAGTTTGTGCCAGTTGGTCAGACTGCCTCCCTCCAGCACCCACAAGGCTGGGAGGGGAGAGGGAGGATTGCAGGCCCATGAGTGCTGGGCCAGGTTCACTGGGGTTGGGGTCATAAGGGTTAGGAGATGCTTCCCCACTGATCCTCCCACAATCATACCACAGGAAATATCCCCATGCTTTGTCAGTCTACACCCACCCCTGACACAACTGAAGGAGGTAGGTTTGACACACAGTAGACAGAAGACTTAGAATGAGATGAGGCTCTGTGGGGAGCCTGCTTCTCCTTCCCCCTCTGTCCCTGCTTGTGTTCCCTCTCTCTCTCTGTGTCAAATAAATAAATAAAAACTTTAAAATATATATATATATAGAGAGAGAGAGAGAGAGAGAGAGACTAACCTCAGTCAATACTCATGGATATCCAGTCCTATCTGAGTATCATAACGTAGAAAAAATTTAATGATGTGGAAAATGTTCACAATATGTTGTTAAAGAGGGGCACCTGGGTGGCTCAGTCGTTAAGCGTCTGCCTTTGGCTCAGGTCATGATCTCGGGGTCCTGGGATCGAGCCCCGCATTGGGCTCCCTGCTCCGTGGGAGGCCTGCTTCTCCCTCTCCCACTCCCCCCGCTTGTGTTCCCTCTCTCACTGTGTCTCTCTGTGTCAAGTGAATAAATAAAATCTTTAATAAAAATAATTTTAAAAACTATAAAAAATATGTTGTTAAAGAAAATAATTAGGTTTAGGAGGAAATGTGTAATTGCAATCTCATTTTGGTCAAAATAGGAAAACATCTGTTTTGTCAAAATGTAAGATTAAGGAGGGGTGCCTGGGTGGCTCAGTTGGTTAATCATCTGCCTTTGGCTCAGGTCCTGGTCTTGGGGTCCTGGGATCAAGCCCCACGTTGGGCTCCCTGCTCAGTGGGGAGTCTGCTTCTCCCTCTCCCTCTGTGTTTTCCCTCTGTCAAACAAATAAATAAAATCTTAAAAAAAATTAAAAAAAGAAATGTGAGATTAAGGAATATATATACACATATATATGTTTAATTATTCATGCTTTATATTTTGTCTAATGAACATGTATTGGTTGTGAAGTTTAAAATACTGTGAAATGTTTGATAAGATGAGCTGTTCTTACTGTGTTTGACTGGTTGATAAAGAAATGCTAGAGGTGAAGTGACATTGTCAAGGTCAAGCCAAGACTGAGTGGCCCATTGATTCATGGCCAGGTCTGTGACCTTTCCATTTCACGGGAAGGAAACACCTCTCCAGTAGTGTATTGAGTGTTTTGGACACACAGCATCTGAAAGATCTGATAGACTGGACCGTTCTCTCTCCCACTCACTCCCTTTTACTGGATTCCAGGGACTGATTGTTGTCTGGAGCGTGTCAGTGGCTATAAGTGCATTCTTTCTCCCATTTCAAAGTACGCTCACCAGGTTTTCTTCCGCACTTCAGGTCAGTAACATGACCCTCGAGCTCTTCTGGGCAGAGAATCATGTCAGCAGGACGGGCTGTGAAGTCTCCTGCAGACTGAGCCAGTAATAATCTGTGACTCATATCTGCAGATAACAATTTTCTAGAAAGGTGTCTGTGGAGTGAGAGGGACACACAGAGAGACAGAGACAGAGGGGCAGCAAGGCAACATGCCTAGACTTACTACCCTGGGACTGAAAGGACCCTTCCAGATCACCTATCTCATTGCTGCGTGATCTGGGAAGCTGAGGCCTGGGTTGCACAGGCCAGCAGGACAGCCAGGGCCAGAATCAGCTGGGTTTGCTTCCTGAACATCTCTCTGTGCCGTCCTTTGCTGTCCCTGCTTCCCACCCCAGTGCACGGGGATGCCACAACTCCTCCCTAGCAGATCTTCCTTCCACCTACGGCTATGTCACCAGGGACCCTAAGAACTGTGTTGGGGGATCTGCATGTTAATCTGGGCCAATGAGACAGCATGGAAGGATCTCTAGTCGGGAGAGCAGTGGGGTCAGATCTGGATCTCAGGAGGCCACTGAAACCCTCTGACTGCTGTGGACAGAATGGGTCTACGGAAGCTAGAGTGGGCTCAGGGAGCTGCTGTAATTGTCCTGGTTGGAGGCAGGGCAGCCTGGGCCAAGGCTAGGGCAATGGAGTTGGAGAAGAGTGGGTGGTCTCCCCAAGTCCTTGGATCCCTCACTGATCTCCTCCTTCTGCATTTGTAGTCAGAATCAGCCAATGTAATACCCAGTTATGGGCTTCTATTTGTTAGGACTCTTAGGTGTGACTGCACAGAAACCTGACTTGAACCAGCTCAAGGTCAGCACAGTTGAGCAGTGTCAGGCACATGGTAGGTCTTCAGTAAATGATGAATGTATGGGTGAATGAATGAATGAATGGCTCTTGACTCTGGGACCATTGTTCTTTCTACTACGCATTAGGCAATACTGACCTTAAGCCTAAATTCTATAATCCTAAGTATTCCAAGGCCATCTATTCTGGGCTTGCACCCAACTCAGGAATCCCCTCTACATCATGTCTGACAGATATCCATTTGGCCTGTCTTTGGAATTCTCCAGGGACAAGATACTCACTGCTTCAAAAAGCAATCCATATTAACAACCAACCAACCAAATAGTAGTTTAAAAATCAGCTATATTGAATATAATTTATGTAAAATAAAGTGCACCAACTTAAGTATAAAATTCAATGAGTTTGACAAACATGTACAGTTACATAACCACCACCACAATGCC
>NC_138375.1:38176857-38317097 GCF_054177405.1 Leptonychotes weddellii
GTGAGAGCAGGAACACAAGCCGGGGAGTGGGAGAGGGAGAAGCAGGCTTCCTGCAGAGCAGGGAGCCCGATGTGGGGCTCGATCCCAGGACCCTGGGATCATGACCTGAGCCGAAGGCAGACGCTTATCGACTGAGCCACCCAGGTGCCCCTCCTGTCACTATATTTTTGCCTTTTCTAGAATTTCATTTAAATGGAATTACAGTTGACCCTTGAACAACATGGGTTTAAACTTTTTTGCAGATTGATTCAAAAAATACGGTATAGCACAGTAAACGTATTTTCCCCTCTGTATGATTTTCTTAACATTTTCTTTTCCCTAGCTTACTTTTTTAAGAATATGGTATAGGATACATGTAACATACAAAAAATGTGTTAACTGACTCTTCATGTTATCGGTAAGGCTTTGGATCAACAAAAAGTTATTAGCAGTTAAGCTTCAGGGGAGTCCAAAGTTATAGGCAGATTTTCAACTACACAAAGAATTCGTGTCCCTAACCCCTGCATTGTCCAAGTGTACTTGGACTGTACACGCTGTTCAGTTGTTTGAGTCTGGCATATTTCACTTAGCAGAATGCATTTGAGATTCATCTATGTTGTTGCATACATCAGTACTTTATCCCTTTTTATAGCTGAATACTACGCCATTGAATGGATGTTTCCGTGATTTGTTTGTTTACTCGTTCAGTTGGTTTATTCAACCCACCATTTGGGTTGTTTCCAGCTTTTGGTTATTGTTAACAAAGCTTCTATGATAATTCACATGTGCATCGTTATGTGGACATATTTTTAAAAATTTCTCTTCTATAAATGTGACTTCTGGGTTGCGTGGGAGGTGTATGTTTAACTTTTTAAAAACCTACAGAACTATTTTCCGAAGTAGTATCTTGTATTTGTATCATTTTGCACTCCTGTCAATATTGTCTGAGGGTTCCAGTTGCTCCACGTTGTGGCAAACACTGGGTACGGTCAGTTTTTAAAACTGTAGTCCCCGTAGGGAATGTGTAGTGGTTTTGCATTGTGATTGTCATTTGTGTTTCCCAGATGACTGATGATCCTGAGTACCTTTCCATGGGCTTGTTTGCCATATGTAGGAAGTAGATGAGGTAGGGAACGAGGGAGAACTTCCATCTCAGCTCTGAACTCTGCCTTCACAGAGATACAGGCATGTTGTCATTCATCCATCACACATTAATTGAGCACCTACTGTGGACCATATGCTGTGCTGGCTCAGGGGATGGCCATGAACCAGACAGACATGGTCCCTGTCTCATGGATCTTACAGAGTCAGAACAACACACTCACTTCCTTTCCTCATGGCAGCTTATATCAAAAATATGTATCTACCTGTCAAAGAATTGCTGAGTGATTAGGAAACATCAAAACAGATAGATTTATGCTAATTGTATATATTATATAATTTTATGTTGATGGCTCATTAAGGTGTCTTTCATTTAAGATATAGGTACTTATTAAATATTTGGTTCTTTCACGTGGGTTACCTTCAAGGAGGGATTCCATGTGATCATCAAGGGAGATTAAGATTGCTACTGTCTTTGAGAGTCAGAGAGCTAGAAAACTGGCCCAAAGTCATTCAAAAGAGAGCCAGTCTTTGAACTCAAATCTTGGGACTTGAAGTCCAGATAGCTGCTTTGAATAGTATCTGAGTACCACTGGCATATTTTTAGTACACTTTTAGGACTAACATACTAACTATAATCAGTTAAAATTAAAGCCCAAAGGATTATGGTCTGGGTTATTTTCCAAAATGTTCTAAATATCTATCCAAATCCCTCATTTAGCCTGTGAGGCCCCAGAGGTCCAGAGGGAACGGCCACAGAGTGAGTCAGAACCCAAGTCCAGGTGTTCTGACTCCATGCTGTTGTTTTGTGAAGCTGCTGCCTCTCGGTGCTCACTTATTTGCTTGGTCAGTCTCTGTTTATTTTCTTTATTTATTTTAAAAGATTTTATGTATTTATTTATTTGAGAGAGAGACAGAGCACGAGCAGGGGGAGAGCCAGAAGGAGAAGCAGGCTCTCTGTTGAGCGGGGAGCCGAATGTGGGGTTCGATCCCAGGACCCTGGGATCACAACCTGAGCTGAAGGCAGATGCTTAACCGCCTGAGCCACCCAGGCATCCCAGTCTCTGTTTATTCAGTCCATAAACATTTAAAGCAGTCTGTGCTGCTGTGGGCAGAGGAGTGAGGGAGGGTGGGGAAAGAGCCTCAGGAGACCCGGATGCAAACCTCAGCTCTGCCACTTCCAAGCTGAATGACTCTGGCAAGGAACTTAACCTCTGAGTCTCGGTTTCCTCATCTGTGAAATGGGACTAACAACAGCATTGACATTAGAGAGTTGCAGAGAGGCATCAAACTGCCAGTGCATGGAAAGCCCTCCCTTTGAGCTCTGGATTTTACTATTTGTTGAATAAATGAAGGAATACAAGCACTTAGCTCCCTGCTGAGCTCAGAACAGCACTGGATAAATTACACAATGGCCAGTTTTTCTATTTAATAATTGCACTGAAATTATTTTTTATGAAGATTGAATTAAAGGAAATTTTAGTAGAGAACATTTTCACCAAAATCAAAATTCAAATACACTGTTTCATTTCTCTGTGTTTTCCTCAAACCTTTATCCCCATTTGAAAATTGCATTAAAGTGATTTATTATTAAGAACCTGACAACAGCAAAAAGGAAATCCTAACAGTGCATTTTTATATAAAATCCACGACTCAAAACACTAACACTTTTCATTTCTCCACATTGCCTTCCAGCTTTTATTCAGAAAATTTTTACTTTGTTGGAATCAGAATGGCTCTCTTTGTGTCACTCTTTTTTGAAGACATTTTATTACTTAATGTTTGCTTCAAATTATTTATTTATTTTAATATATTATTTATTTATTTTTAAGATTTTATTTATTCGTTTGAGAGAGACATAGTGAGAGCCTGAGCTGAGAGAGGGAGAAGCAGACTCCCCGCCAAGCAGGGAGCCTGTCGCGGGGCTTGATCCCAGGACCCTGAGACCATGACCGGAGCCGAAGGCAGAGGCCCAACCAACTGAGCCACCCAGGCACCCCTTAATATATTTTTGAAAGATTTTATTTATTTATTAGAGAGAGAGAGAGAGAGATCACAAGCGGGGGAGAAGGCAGAGGGAAAAGCAGACTCCCCGCTGAGCAGGGAGCCCGACGCGGGGCTCAACCCCAGGACCCCAGGACCATGACCTGAGCCAAAGGCAGACGCTTATCGACTGAACCACCCAGGCGCCCCTGCTTCAAATTATTTAATAAATAAAGCTGTACATGAACTTTATGCTGGTGATTTCTAATGGTTCCTTATGATCCTACCCAGTAGAGTTCATCTACTAACCTACAGAATCTCAACCCCTGTGGGAAATTATATCATATTGTCATATCTTATTATATTCCATGAAATCACTAAATATGTGCTATATGACGTTTGAGCTCTGTGCTCAGTTTGAGCATCACCACAACCCTGTAAGGTTAAGTATTAAAATTATCCCATTTTATTTTATTTTTTTTAAGATTTTATTTATTTATTTGAGAGAGAGAGGGAAAAGCACAGAGGGAGAGAGCTGGACACGGGGCTCGATCCCAGGACCCTGAGGTCCTGAGCTGAGTCGAATGCAGATGCTTAACTGACTGAGCCACCAGCCGCCCCTATCCCACTTTATAGATGAGGAAACTGAGGTTCATATAATTTTAATAATGTGCCAAAATTCATACAGCTAGTGTTGCAGTAATCTATTGCTGTGTAACACATTGCCCCCAAATGCAGTGGCTAAGGCAATGATAGCAGCTTTTTTGTTCATGATTCTGTAATGTGGTCGGGGTTTGGCGAGGTTGGCTCATCTCTGCTCCACGTGGTACTGACTGAGGCAGTTTTACTGGAGCTGGAGGATCCAAGATGGGTTTATTCAGATGCCTGGTATCTCTGCAGAGGAGGTGGAAATGGGGGCGGGGGGGTGGGCGCTGGGGGAGCGGCAAGCTGCTTTCTCTCTTTGTGGTCGGTCGTCCTCCAGGGCCTCTGTGTTTCCACGCGGTCTGCCTGGCAGGTTGGCTGGACTTCTTTATGGGTGTGGGGCTTCCTAGATACGGAAAGCAGAAGCTCCAAGGTGTCTTAAGTCCTCTCTGCCGCATGCTTTTGGTCAAGCCAAGTCACAATGCGAGTCCAGAGTCAAGGGGAGGAAGCTACCCCCACTCCTGCTTGGAGGAATACCATGCATGGGGAGGGGGGCACTGTTGACTGCCATCTTGATAGCTATAGAGCAGAGCTTCAAACACAGGCCTGCCTCACTCTGGGCTCCAAACTCAGCCGCCCCATCCCCATTCTAACTCAACGAATGTTTTTGCCTCACTAGCTCTTTCTCTTACTTTCACTCATTTTTAGGTTGAATTGCTAGGAATGGGGAGATCTGGTTAAAGGGCAGGCACATTGTTGGGTTCTACGTTGAGACAAGTCCAGCATCTGTAGAGCAAAGCGATTTCATGAGCTTCTCCTTAAGCATATAGCTCAAGCCCCTCCCCCCATCTCTTCACAAAGGGGATCCAGGTTTAATTTTGTTTATTCTGTTGTTGTATCTACTTTGACGGAGGAAATCTGGGTCCTGCTATGGAGAACCTCCTCAGGACTTCTGGGCAACAACGAAGTTAGCAAGGAGTTGTGCGGATCAGCTGCTCCTGCAGGATAGTGTTCCCTCTGGGGCAGGGTCCTTGGGGGAAAGTAATTTGCTGACCTTGACTTTTCACAGAACTTGGGGTGTGACAGAAAGAACATGGCTTACAGTCGTCGGAGTTTAGTCCCCCTTCTGAAGTGCGACCCATGTGTCTTTGTTTGCTGTCTCAGTTTACACCTGTTGCCCCATATTCTGTCCAGTTTAGCATTTGTCCAGGGCCCGAACCTTCCAATTTGGACAATAAATTTTATGCATACTCTACCTGTCGAAGACACTGGGGCAAGCCCTTTCTCCTCCCCAAGCCTCAGCTTCCTTATCTGTACAACAGGCCTAGCTATCAATTTCAGAGATGTGGATCACTCTTCATTTAACAGCATCCTCCATGTGGCAGGAGCTGTCCTAGGCTCTGGGGGACACTGTGGGGATCAAGACACTGTTCCTGCTCTCCTGTTTTGCTTGTCTTACAAGAAGACAAGCAATATAATTTCAGAGATTGAATTTAGATCAGGCAGCCAGGGAGGGCTTCTCTAAGAAGGTGATATTTGGGCCAAGGCATGAAGAATGGGAGCAAAGCATAAGGGGAGGTGAGGGTAGAGCATTCCAGGTCAAGGGAACAGCAAATGCAAAGGTCCGGAATCAGGAGATAACTCATTACAAGGAATAAAATGGAGCTCATGAGAAGGGTCATGTTCTAGAAACTGTGAACAGTAATTATTTTATACTGGAGGGCTTTAAAATACTCTCAACATCATTATGATCCTTAAGTGATCCTCAGAATGATTCAAAAAATGTTGGAGAGGTGGGGCAGAAAAGTATTATTACTCCTGCTTTAGGGAACAAAAGATTCTCATGAATCGTCTTTGCATATTTTCCCAAAATGTTCCCACTAAACTTTTATGCTTAAATTTTATTTCATGTATCACCATTATGTCTTTTGATGATGGGAATCTTCTGGGAACTAGAGACATCTTTATAAATCTCTTCCCATTATGATATTGAATTCTGTGGTTAAGTCCTTATGTGTACTGCTTTTGCATCTGTATTCATAAGAGATATTGGTCTGTAGCTTTCTGGTGATGTCTTTGTCTGGTCTTGGTATCATAGAACAAGTTGAGAAGTGTTCCTTCCTTTTCCGTTTTTTGGAAGAGTTTGTGAGGAATTGGTATGGATTCTTCTTTAAATGCTCAGTAGAATTCACCAATGAAACCATCTGGGCCTGGGCTTTTCTATGTGGGTAGTTTTTCTACTACAAATTCCACCTCTTTACTTGTTTCAGGTCTGTTCAGATGTTTTATTTCTTCTTAAATTAGTTTTAAGAGTTTGCGTCTTTCCTGGAATTTGAGCATTTCACCTGAGTTATCTAATTTATTGGCATACAATTGTTCATAGCATTCACTTACAACCCCTTTTATGTCTGTAAGGTAGTCATGTCCCCTCTTTCATATCTTATTTTAATAATTTCAATCTTCTCTTTTTTTTCTAGGTCCATTTAGCTAAAGGTTTGTCAATTTTGTTGATCTTTTCAAAAAACTAACTACTGGTCATGTTGATTTTCTCTATCGTTCTTTTATTTTGTTAATTTTGGCTCTAAACCTTATTATTTCCTTTCTTCTGCTTGCTTGAGGCTTAGTTTGGTTTTCTTTTTCCAGTGTCTTAAAGTGGAGGGTTAGAATATTGATTTGAGATCTTCTCTCCTGATACAGGCATTTAGTGCTTTACATTTCCTTCTCTCCCGTGTACAGTTGTTTAACTTTGAGTCTGGGGATCCCTCCCACTTTCTCCACTGACCCTGAAGGGCTAGAGCAAAATATCCAGGTCTAGAGTCAGGAAGCCTTTCCTGGGTCCAGATATTGTTGGTTGCTAAGTGACCTTATCTAAGTCCCTGCCCCTCTGGGTCTTAGTTTGTTTTTTGTTGTTGTTTTTTAAAAACTTTATTTTTTATTTATTTTTATTTTTTATTTATTTTTAAAGATTTTATTTATTTACTTGATGGAGAGAGACACAGTGATAGCAGGAACACAAGCAGGGGCAGTGGGGGAGCTTCTGACTCCTGATTTTGGCTCAGGGTCGTGGGATTGAGCCCTGTGTCGGGCTCTGCTCTCAACTTGGAGTCTGCTTAAGATCCTCTCTCTCCCTTTCCCTCCGCCCCTTCCCTCCTCCCTCTCTAAAATAAAATAAAATAATAATAATAATTTATAATGAAGAAATAATAAAATAATAAAATAAATAACTCTGACAGAAGGTGGAATATTCCCTTTTAATCTGTTTTTCTCCCCTGAGATGTCTGTCAGTATTCTCAGGGAAACTGAAGATAGCAGAGCTGTGCCCATGGTGCTCTGCTGCGCCCATGACGCTCCGCTGCGCCCATGACCCTGCGCCCATGACGCTGTGCCCATGACGCTGTGCCCATGACGCTCTGCTGCACCCATGATGCTCTGCTGCGCCCATGACGCTGTGCCCATGATGCCATACTGTACCCTCTCTACCTTGCCATGTTTGTGAGGCCATGCCCTTTCCCTGGAACTCTGTAGTTCTGGCTGCTCCAAGAACCAAGGAGATTCCACCCCATATAAAACCCTCCTGGGGTGGCCTACTGACCTGGATTCTCTTCTCAGTATCCTGACTCCAACTGCCTCTGCTGCCAAACTACACAAGGCCCAGATGATTTCTCCTGCAAATGGGAGAGGGAATCAGAGCATCGCACAGTCAGGGCAGAGGCCCCCGGGGGAGATGCCCATCCAATGAATGTTTGGGATGGCCAATCAGTCTATGGCCGTTGTGCAGAATGGGAATCTGAGTCTTAGAGTAGGGAAGAGATTTGTCCAAATGTGAGTTTGGTGCCAGAGTGAGACTGACCTGCCTCCCAGTTCAGAGCTCAGTTTAGGGAGCGTGCCAAAAGTTCCACCGTCATAGCTCTCCTTTATGTAGAGATCTTGTCTCCAAAATGTCCCTGTCACAATGCACATCTGGTACTTAACACAGTCAGCACTCGGCAACCTAGTTTCCCAGAGGAGCTGGCTCTTTAGTATAGAAAGCAGATAGCTAGTAACATTTTATTTATTGTAAAAACAAAATTGCAGCAGGAGAAATGAAAATATTAAAATAAATTATTTCTGCCAACCTAGTCCTGTTTCATGTGTTCAGATTTCTTATGTCACTCTAATATATAGACTTTACATGTGCATTTGTGCATAGAGCTATGATCATTTCATAAATATTTTTATAACCTTGTTTCACTTTATATTATACATTTTTTTTAAAGATTTTATTTATTTATTTGAGACAGAGAGAATGAGAGACAGAGAGCATGAGAGGGAGGAGGGTCAGAGGGAGAAGCAGACTCCCCGCCGAGCAGGGAGCCCGACGCGGGACTCAACCCTGTGACTCCAGGATCATGACCTGAGCCGAAGGCAGCCGCCTAACCAACTGAGCCACCCAGGCGCCCTATATTATACATTTTTCCCCATACATTTTCCATATGGCCTTCTTCTGCCTTCTGCAGAGTATTTCATCATGTAAATAAACTGTATTTACATAAGTCCATCTTCACTGTTCTTATAAAATATTTCAAACATACAGAAAAGCATAGGAACAATACACTACGCAGGTTTAACCAACACTGACCCTTTAAAAATATTTTTGAGGTTTTTTTCAAGAAAATAAACCATTACAGGTATAGTCGGAGTTCTCTTCTGTACCATGGATTCTAATCTCCCAGGATAAGCTACATAACTTGCAAGGCCCAGTGCAAATTGAAAATGCAGGGGCTTTTATTCAAAAATCATGATGAATTTTGAGACAGCGACAGCAGAGCATTCAACCAAGCACAGGGTCTTTTTTTTTTTTTTAAGGTTTTTATTTATTTATTTGACAGAGAGAGACACAGCGAGAGAGGGAACACAAGCAGGGGGAGCGGGAGAGGGAGAAGCAGGCTTTCCACCAAGCAGGGAGCCCGATGTGGGGCTCAATCCCAGGACCCCGGGATCATGACTTGAGCCAAAGTCAGACCCTTAACACCTGAGCCACCCAGGCGCCCCGCACGGGGTCTGTCTAAGCGAGCGAACCCGATGCCCCCCTCTCCTGCCACTTTCCTAAAAGTGATCTGTGTCTTTGCTGTCCCATGTTTATGTTCTTACTTCACATGCATGTATTAACCAACATTATGGACTATCATTTTATGTATTTCAAAATATTATGTAGTGGCATAAGACTATGCCCTTAGGCTGCTTGTCTCCCTTACTGTTTTTGTGATTAATCTGTGTGGATTCATGAAGATGTTATTGATTTGCACTATCGTCTAATACTCCATTATGTGATCTCACCACCGTTCATTTTTTTAGAGTCCTTCTCTTTTTACCATAATTACCAATGCTGCAGGGAGCATCCTTGGACACAGTTCTCTGTGCATGCGTGAGCTGTTGTCTACTCTCAGTGAGGTGGTGTGGAATGGAACTGTTCTGTCTTACTACATGTTGAGGTTATTTCCAATCTTTTGCTTGGCATCAATGTGCTCCCTTTACCTGTCTCCACTTGGATGCCCCACACACCCTCAAAGCCCCCCTTGGGAGATTTCCCTCTGAGTTGCCTCTCCTCTGAGACCCATCACCCACTGAAGCCAGAAACTGGGTGTCTTGTAATTCTCCCCGCCATTTCCTACCTATGACCAAAGCCTACTGAATCCCAGTCTAAAATATGGCTTTAACCCATCCACGCCTTCATATCCCTCTTGCTACTTTCACTGCCTTGGCTCAGGGCCCCAGCTCTCCCCTAGGCTCTTCTCCCAGCCCCTCCAGTCTCCAGCCTCCCTATTTGTTAAAGAACCTATTACACCCTGGGGAACTGCATGTTGACTTCCTCCCCTGCACGTGGTGATCAGAGCTGTGAGTTACATAAGAGCAAAGACTGTGTCATGGTTCCCATTTGTGGGCCTGTAGCACATTGCCTGGCACCTGGCAGCTTCTAAAAATATTTGTTGAATCAAAGTATATGTAAACATCAAGCTGTAGTTTTCCCATCTTTTGAATCAGACCCCTAGGATAAATTCCCAGAAGGATTATTATTGATGACTTAGGATAATGAATGTAACACTCAGTCTTTTGTAAGTGAATTTGATCCACACAAAATTCTAGGTCGGGTAGAATAGATAGGATGATCCTTGCCAAGGAGTCATTTTCATAAGGTCCCAAAGCCAGTAAGTGGCAGAGTATAAAGAACAGGTCCTTGGGTCTTGCCATCTGCTTGCCTTATTTGATAGGGATACTAAATTTAGATGGTACCCTTTCGTGTTGGGTGGCTGTCTCTTTAAATGTTGCTGTTCTGAGATACATACAACAAGCTGGTAGAATGTACATCTCTGTAAAAACAAAACAAAACAAAGTAACCCTTACATCTATGAGCCTTTGTTTCAACATCTATCAAATGGGTGTAAGGATCTTTTGGCTCTGTGGGCAGATGAGGAGGAAGCAGGTTTCCATCCCTCCCCTGATCCATCGTTCCCATGCTCTGTGCACAGTTATTTACAAGACTGAGGAGGGTGAATGAAAGCCAGCCCTTGCACACGGCAGCGACAGCTGACAATACCTTGTCTGTTTAATGCTCCTCACTGGCTGACCTGGAAGCCCTTTAATGGTTGTAGCATATGAAAGAGAAGTCTGCTAAATGTAGCCCCCAAATGTACTGGCGAGTTCATGGTCTAACCCCTCCAGGAAGAAGAGGGCATTGACTAACACCGGAAATGCCTTGCTTATGATGAATTTTCAAGTGCCAAAGACCCCCACCCCCAACTCTGAGACCCGAGAATGACACCATCTGGATGAGGTCTTTCCAAGCCCTGAGGAGAAGCCCCCCGGGCGCGACACACATGGTCTGCAGCCGTGGCTTCCAGGCCCAGATCTGCCACTGAAGGGCTGTGTGGCCTTGGCCACGTTCTCCTACCTGTACAGTGGAGCAGGGGGATAATGTGCTCTCCACTGCCCCGCGGAAGTTCTAAAGTTCTGTGTTCAATGAAAGGTGGGGATGGCTGTCAGAATTAACAATACAAAGCAGGTGCCTTTTTAGTTCCTGTTGGCTCGAGTTTCTGCCTCCTGGACAGAAACTGGGAAATAGGTGTGTTTCTGACTCCCTGGCTGGCTCATAGAATCACAGAGTTGTGGGTGGCTGGCAGGAAACCTCAGTGATTATCAAGACCCATGTCCTAGCTCCCTCACTCTTTCAACAAAAATTCACTATGCACTGATCGTGAATAGAAGAGTATCACTGGGGTGGCAGCTATTGTGTTCACTGATTAATCCATGGCACCCCGCGCAGTGGCTGGTACATAGTAAGTGCTCATTAAATAGCGGTTGAATGATGGGTAGTTTCTTGCAGGTGAGTCATCTAGGGGAGCCTCTTAAATGTGAATTCCTGGGTCCACGGCAGACCTACTGAATTGTAATCTCTGGTAACAGAGCCCAAGTGACTGTCATGCCCTCCAGAATTTGAGACATGGTTATAGAATCTGAATAAAGCAGCATTCTTCTACTATCAGAAGAGAGAAAATGCTGATGTTTTTAATTTTGAGCATTTGTCACTAGTGACTATAATATTCAAGTGAAAAAGGTTCATTTTGCTGGAGCTGTTTCCGTGGAGCCTGGTGGAGTCCGGGCTTTGCCTGGTGTATGTGCAAGGCAAACTTTCACTAATCTCGGGAGAGGCAGGGCCAATAAAAAGGCAGAGCAGATAGGAGTGAGCCACATGAAGTCCAAGTTTGGCATTATTATTGCCCTTCACGTGGAAGTCATAAAATAAGAAATGTGCCACCGTTCCAGCTTCCTGGGAGTGGTTAGCTGGTGTGGGGTTTTTCTCAATTCCTTTCAAGGGTCTGTGGCTTGGACCAGATACAGGCTTGGGTTCAAATCTCAGCTGTGTCCCTAACTGTGTGGTCTTGGGCCGATCACTTCAATCCTGTAAGCTTTAGTTTCCTCCACTGGAAACTGGACATGAGAATGCGGACTCCTCAGGGCTGTTGGAAACAGTCTGAGGTGATACACACTCAGGTATCTGGCACCTGGGCAGTGTGGAAAAGCTCGGTTTGGGCTGATACCTATAAACTGCATCGTATTTGGGCTGGCGGGTTCAGGAGAGGTTAATTTAGCTCAGCTCTTTTGTTTTAAAGGGACACAGCCTTTAAAACAGCTTCTTTTGTTTAAAGGAAACAGCCTGGGACGCCTGGGTGGCTCAGTCGGTTAAGCGTCTGCCTTCGGCTCAGGTCATGATCCCAGGGTCCTGGGATTGAGTCCCACGTCGGGCTCCCTGCTCAGTGGGGAGCCTGCTTCTCCCTCTGCCTCTGTCTCTCTCTCTGTCTCTCATGAATAAATAAATAAAAAAAAAAATCTTTAAAGGAAACAGCCTGACAGAGGGCAAGTGAACTGCACAAGATCACACCTAGCACCTTGGGTTTCTGGAGGGCTTCTATTTTCTTTTTCTTTTTAAAGATTTTTTAAAATTTTTTTATTTATTTGACAGAGACACAGTTAGAGAGGGAACACAAGCAGAGGGAGTGGGAGAGGGAGAAGCAGGCTCCTCACTGAGCAGGGAGCCTGACGGGGGGGCTTGATCTCAGAACCCTGGATCATGACCTGAGCCAAAGACAGACGCTTAATTGAGCCACGCAGGCACCCCTCAACACCAGAGTTTTAAAGGCAAAAGCTGCTCTGGGCAAGCGCTGTTGAGGCCTTCCCTGGGAGGCCCTGTCTGGTACTGCAGCTCTGCAAGGCCAAGGCCTGAGATGGCTGGCACTGGGGACTCTCCAGGTCTGGCCTCTCAGCTACAAGGGGCTCAACAGCAGTCCCTGGCCATGCTGGATCTGGCAGGGACATCTCGGGAAACTGTCCCGCAGGGCTCTGACAGGGCTCCATGGGCAGCAGCAGCAAAGCCCTTCATGCTAATGGTGATGACCTTGGTGATGGTGATGATGCTGAGCGGGGAGGAACCTTCCTATCGGCCAGGTGCAGGGCCCAGCCATTGGTTTTATGTGCACAGATTTTTGCCACCCTCACAAGAACCCTACGGGGAGGAAACTGTGGCCCAGAGAGGTTAAGTAAATGACCAAGGGCACATTGCTAGTGAGCACCAAGATTCAAATCCAGATCTCCTGGAGTCCAAGGCAGCCAGCAGCCCCTGGAAGAAAGGAAAGTAACACTGGCCTTCAAGGGATATGCATGTTATTCTCATTTTTACAGATGAGGAAACAGAGGACCAGAGTTTAGCTATTTTCCCCAGGAGGTCAGGCACTGTGCCAAGCACTTTGCATATATTATCTCTTCAATCATCCTGACATCCCTATGAAGTAAGTAATTCTATGATCCCCACCGATGCAGATGAGGAAATCGAGGCCTGAAACTAGATGACTTGCAGGGGTTCAAAACTGGGCAGTCTGACCAGGGGGCCCATGCTCCTGACTTCTTGAGTTGTCCAATGAGGAGACAAGATGTAGCAGGGCTGGACCAGGCAGGACCCAGGACTCCTGACTCCCAGGCTAGTGCTCCAAGGCTAGATGTAGGCTGTCTGTTGGGATTCATTGTTCCTTAAAAGCGCGCTGGCCTAAAGCCCAAAGAGTGAAATCACGCCCTGCGGTTCTGGGAACCTCAGACTGGAGAAGACGGAAGCTCTTGCTCAGGAGTTCAAGTCTGAGCAGGTGGACAGAGGGCTCTCCCTGCTTCCTCATCTGGGGAGGGAGCCCACGCAGGGTGGGCCGGGTGGGGCAGCTCTCCCCAGTCCAGGGGAGGGGGGGTGGAGAGCAAGAGGCAGGCGTGCCCAATGAAATAGGCCTAAATCTTCCCGCCTTTACGCCTTTATTCAGGCAGTGCCCTCATCTACTGCCTGGCAAACAAACAGCAGGCCATGATGGGGAGAGTTCAAGGTTGCATTCAGGAGGCCTGAGTTCTGGTTTTGGCACCATTGACTCTGGGCAGTTTTCTTATCTGTTCAATGTGTGGTGGTGGTGGTGGGTGGGGTGGAATCCAAATCCTCTGGGGTTTATAGTTAGCACATTATTTATTAGGCACCTACTATGTGCCAGGCACTGGAGACACAGTAAATGCAAAAGCAGATTCAGTCCCTGCTTTCATGGGTCTTAGAGTCTAGTAAGGAGAGACATGAAGAGCAAATCTTCACTGGAACAAATGTAAAATGGCAGCTGTGACCAGTGTTCTAAGGAAAAGGCTTGTAGAGCTAAGAGAACCCATGACAGTGGGGGGTGGGGTGGGGAAGGAATGGGTTGACAGTCAGAGTGGCAGTGGGGAAGGATGCGCTGAAGATGCGGTTACCAGGTGAATGGCCACAGGGCAGGAGACAGCACTCTGTGTGTGGAAGCCCCTTGTGAGATGGTTCATCGAAGGAACTGGGAGGCCAGGGGGCCTGGGGAGGCCTGCACGGGCCTGGCCACCTCAAGGCATTGTGGGCCATGGTAAGGGAAGTCATTGAAGTTTATGGGCGGCGGGTGGGGGGGGGGAGGAGGGCAGGTAGGGGAGTGAAGGAAAACTTGAGGGAGACGGTCAAACTTAACAGAATATGGGCCAATGCGTCCTTCACGGAAAAGAGAAAAATGCCACCCCCTCTTTGAGCCTTCCCTGATTTCTCCACCTTTTACCTATGGTATTTCTCCCTCTCTGGCCTTGCAGCTCAGGTAGAGAAACTCGAACCTCTGGGGCAGTCAGACCTGAGCTTTGTCTTCCTGCTATTGAAATGCACTGTGTGTTCCTGCTATTGACATGCACCGTGATTTCACACGAAGTCCTCTGCCTTCTCGGGCCTCAGTTTCCCCAGCTGTGCAGAAGCAGGTTGTCTCAAAGGACCCGCCCAGCGCTAACGCAACGTGATTCGCTCTGGCAGGAGCAGGGGGCTGCCCGCATTGCTGCGCAGGCATCGGGCCGCTGGCTGGGGCATCTTCACCCGGCTGCGGGCGCTCTCCTCCCGGCCGGGGGCTGCGGGCGAGGACCGCGGAGCCAGACGTGGCGCAGGAAAGTGGGGGCGCGACCCCCGGGTGGCGCGGGCACCGCGCGGCCCCGCCCCCGCAGCCGGCGGCCCTGCGGCAGCCCGGGCCTGAGCTCCGCCCTCCGCCTCCCGCCGGCCTCGCTCCCTCCTCCCGCCTCCCTCGCTCGCTCGCTCGCTCCCTCCCCCCCGGCCGGCTCGGCGCTGACTCCGCCGCACGCTGCAGCCGCGGCTGGAAGATGGCGGGGAACGACTGCGGCGCGCTGCTGGACGAAGAGCTCTCCTCCTTCTTCCTCAACTATCTCGCCGACACGCAGGTACGGCCAGCAAGGGCCGCGGGCCCGGGGCCAGGGGTGCTGAGCTGCGGGGGCTGCGGCCGCAGCCGCGGAGGCCGGGGGGCAGCGGTGGGCGCATTGGGGGGAACTGGGGTTCCCGGCTGCAGAGCCCCCCTTCCATGCGCCCTGCGATGCTCTCTGTTACGGAGGCAGGGAGCCAAAGGCTCCCCCCCGCGCAAGCCGGAGCGTGGGGGGCGCTACGGCCGCCGGGGAGGGTCTAGCCTCGGTCGCTTGGAGTCCGCTCCCCCCGCCGGCAGAGGTGGGGGGTACCGCGTTTCCTTGGGGAGGTGGAGCCGCGCCAAGGTGTGGGGGACGCTCAGGCTGGTCCTGGGTGCGGGAGGCGCGCCCTCAGACTCCCGGCACTTGCTGCCGTACTTTCACGTGGACTTGTGGCCCCGGCTCAGGCGCCTGCCCCCGTCCCCGGAGTGCCCTGGTCCTCCGGTCTCCCGTGCCCCGCGTGCTGCTGCTGGCCCCCCGCGGCTCCCCGTCTGCGCCCGCAGCGCGGAGTTTCCTGCCAGTTGCCGGCTAAGGGCTTAGGGGGCTGCGGGGCACGTGGACATGCCGGCGGAGATAGCACCTTCCTGGTTTCGCTACCGGCGGAGCCCCCCGGGAGAAAACCACGGCAGGATGGGGGTGGAAAGACTGTCTGGGGACGCCTGGGTCCCCCTGCAGCGCGCGGCCCCGGTGCGCGCTCGGCGATGCTGGGGGAAGGGAACGCGAGGCGGCGTCCCGGGCTCTGGCTGAGCCTGGGAGCCCCACCGGCGACACGCGCGTGACAGGAGAGGGTGCTCTGGTGTGCCGGGGCGGCGGGGGGTGGTGGTGCGAGGGAGCTGGTGACTTGGAGACGGGGTGGAGGGGGGTGCTGTTGGGACAAGCCGCCACCGAAAATGCCTGCACTAGGCGTGCGCGCCCCCCACCCCTTCCTTGGTTTTCCCCACCCGATGCCTGTTGCAAGCGTAAAGTTTGGCCCCATAGTTAGGCTTTTTCTCTGGGCGCCTGGCTGCGGGTAGCCGGGAGGCTGGGGATGCGGCGGAGGCGAGGAGACCCCGGATGCGGGCGCACTGCCGGGCGCGGAGAGGGGCCGCCGGGCGGAACCGGGCGCGGCTCGCGAGGGCTGGTTTGGTACCTGGAGTCCGAGCGCCGGTGCCGGCTCGTTTTGCATAACACTGGAAGGGAGGGGGAAGGCGGAGGGGGGCGGGCGGTGGGAGGAGAGAGAGGGAAACTTTGCTTCTTGTTATAATCTGCCTGTCTTTGGGCGGCAGCAGCTGTCATGGGACCGGGTGGGCGGGGAGAGGCTTGCAAGCCGACTCCTGGCCGTGAGACGCGACTTGGAGGGGACGCAGCAAGCCGAGACGTTCAGCTCCGGGCGGCGACTCCCGGCTGGCGGCTGGGACGGCGCGGCGTGGCGGGGTGTCGCGGAGAAGAAGCCCGCCACGCGCCGGAGAGGGCCGGCCCTCGCTCGCTGCAGACATCCATGCGTCAGGGAGCCGCGGGGCCTCGTGGTCGGTGGCGGGCGTGCTGGGGTGGTTTCGGGGCGGGGGCCGAAGGGGTGGTGGCGTGTGATCGCGCATTCTTCGGGCCGGGGTGGGGGGGTAGTGTGTGATGAGCGGTCTGCGCGCGCGGGTGTGTGTGTTTGTGTGCACACGCCGCGCGCGCCAGGCGCGTACCTTTACCTCTGACGAAACTGCAGTGGAGCTCCCGCGGCGGTCACCGGGCGTCGTCGTCGGCCCCGCGCCCACGTCTGCTCCGATGGCAGGTCCCAGCCCCAGCCCCAGCACCACCACCGCCCCGCTACCCCCTCCCCGCTCCGCCCCCCCTCCCCCCCGGCCCCGGCCGGCAGCCTGGGGCTAGAGGGACTGGGTGCCGGTTGGGACCGAGTTGCCCCTGGGAAAGTTCTGTCCTCAGCCCTCGCACTTGTCTGGGGGGTGCCTCCGAACCTCTCGACTGAGACTTGGGTGAAGGAGGCCTGAAACAGCCGGAGACTCGTTCGGGGACCCCTAGCAAGAACTGTCCGTTCTGGACCCTGGTTTTAACTCCATCTTTGGTGTTCTTTGGCTCACCAATAATTAATTGTCCTTTTAGCCGCCCAGCGGGCTTACCCTGCAGAGAGATTTCACCCAAGGAAACTAGAAACTTGGGTAATCAGGTGTCAGCAGAAGCAGTGCAGTGAAAGTTAATCTGGGACGTTTGCTTTTTTTATTTAACCACGTGACAGGCTGAGGCTCCTCTGGTGATCTTTGCCGGCCCAACTTGGGAAATGTAATTGATAGGGGAGCTTTGCAGCCACCCCTAGAAGGTTCATAGAGCCCAGCCGGAAGAGGACCTGGGCGGGCCATCGCGTTTCTCCTCATTTTACAGTTGGGGATAGAGGCTGCGAGGGGTGAGCGGCTTGTACAGGACCACGCAGCCAGCGGGTGACAGAGCCACCCAGGGCTCCTGACTCCAGGTCCTGTGTGTTACCTCGAAATAGCACTGGACTTGGAGTCAGAAGGCCTGAGTGGAGTCGCCTTCCCCACTCTCTGGCTGGGTGACCCCAGAGCAAGCCATTTTAACTCTCCGAGCCTCCTTTCCTCCATCTGTCAAATGGGGCTGGTGTTGCCGGCAAGAGAAGAGGAGGTCGAGGTGGTGGGGGTGAGCACTGCTTGCATGTGAGATGTCTGGTTGTTCCTGTGATTCCCTCTCCTCCTCCAGCCCCTCCCTGACCCTCCCCTTCATCTCCCCCTAAGGAAGGGGTGGGGAAAGTGAATAAAAAGGTAATTTATTGTCTTTATCTGAAAGACTTGTCTTTGGTGGCTAATCCAGAGTCAGATAGAGGGAGGACTTCTGTTTAGGAGACTTAACTTTTACCCATTCAGGCCAAAGTTCAGAAATTCTGCGGACCAAGGATTGTGAAAGTTTCTTGGGCAGGTTTGGGGCATGTATCCCAGAGGACTTTGGGTTGGCTTCACCTTTGCCCAGCCTGTGCCCCTTGCCTCCACTGCCCTCACCCACCATTCCTGCATGGCCTTCTCCAGCAGGCCTTCCTTTCCCAGCTTGCCCTGCTTTCTGACTCTTCTGGTTTTCTTAGCCTGTGTTATACAATCAGGCACTTTTTGTGTGTGAGTCCTGTGGCCCAGTAGGATTCTGGAACTAGAGTTTTGTCTTTGATCTCTTTGTGTCCCCATGGCACCTGCCACCATGCGAGTTCCTTTGCTCAGTCCTTGGCATGTGAATTTCAGACAGGGGAAGCTCCCAGGCTGGCCCCTGAGACAGCTGGGCAGTGAGTATGGGTAGAGAGGAATGCAGAAAGCTACAGGTGTGGGGCCATGACTTTGGCTCCAAAGGCCACACAGTAAGCCCACACTAAATACGGGTTATCTGAAGTCACTTCGGACATCAATCATAGATGCCCCAAATGTCAGAGTTGGCAGCAACTTTATAAATCATGTGGTCCAATCTCTAATCATTGAAAAATATTTAATAGTAGAATTGTTAGAAAATACTGGCAAGCTTAAAGAAAAATTGAAAATATGTAATCTTACCCAAAGGTAACCACTATTCATTTTTATATATATTTCCAGACTTTTTTTTAATATCGGTTGCACAAAAATGGAGTCTTCATCATATATTCATTGTAACTTGGAATCATATTGTTGTAATTTGCTTTTTTTCTCCTCCAAATATGCTGTGATTGTCTTTCCACATCAATAAATATTCTACTTCATGTCTTAATATCTGAATGGTTATATAGTGTTTTATTGAGGGTTTGAACCACAATGTATTTGATCAGCCCTTTGTTGTTAGTCATTTAATTTGTTTATAATTTTTGTTGTTGTTCTTGTAAGCCACGCTGAAATGAATGTCTCTGCATGTCTTCTTTCCTTCATTTAAATTCCTAGAAGTGAAATTACTCTGTCAAAGGAAATATGCAGGCGTTTGGTAAACACATTTCTGGATTGCCTTCTAGAAGGATTGTGCTAATTTACACACTTACCAGCATTGTGTGGGAATGCCTGGTTCCCCATAGCCAAATAACTCTTGGTATTTTAATTGTTTCTCATTTTTACCAGTTTGTTCATCAATAAATTCTTTTACCCTTTTGTTTTAATGTGCATTTCTTTGACCACTTGTGATGCCTCCCCCCCACCCCTGCCCCATAATTATGGGCCATTTTTGGTTCTGTTCTGTGAAGTGTCGTGTTTGTGAATTTGGCCCATTTCTCAATTGGTGTCCTGTCCCCCCATTTTTCTAAAACTGGATCTGAGTACTCAGAAGGGGCCCCATCACCCAGAGAATGGGGCACTTGGCTTGAACATCTAGTGTTCAGTTCCTGGGTCTGCAGTACGGCTGCTCCCCCAGCCCCTGAAGCCAGGACTCACTTCTTTTCCAAGCCAAAGTGACAGGCCTCTAGAGGGGCGGGTTGAAGTGCAGCCTTGGCTGGGTGCCTTTGCCCACCCTTCACTTGTGTGAGAACAGGGGGAGTAACTTCTTCACCTGAGCCCAGAAGGGGACAGGTTTGCTGGCTTCGTTCACCACAGGCGGGAGCTCTGCTTTCACTGGGGCTCCCTGGCTGGTACGAATGATCAGGATGCTTATGGAACTGGGAGAAGCAATGGCCCGGCAATGGGGCCCTAGGGGCTCATATTTCCCCTTCACCTTGGGGCTCTCCTCTCCCCAGCTGGTGCAGGCCAGCCAGAAGCTCCACCATTGCCAGGGGATGAGTCACCCTTTTCCCTCTCTCTCTGGAATAATAGAAGGAATACTGGTTTGAGTCAGAAGCAGCCTTGCAAATGGGGGCTTGGGCTTAGAAGTGAGGTCATAACATGAGCATTGCAGTGTTAACAGCTAGCTCCTCCTGCATCGTCCACGACATTTATTAGAGCATCCTTTTGATGCTGTGCACACTGCCAAGGCTTCTTTTTGCATTGTTGCATTTTATCTTTGTAAAGATTCTACAAAGTGTAGGTGTCAGTGTTATTACCATTTTACAGAGGAGGGTTTTACAGTTTCAGAGAACTCACTGGCTTGCTGCAGATAATCCACCTACTACACTGCCTTGGAGTGAGTAGAAGAACCAGGGTCAGACGCAAGGTTCTCAGACCACAGGACTCCAAGCTCATAAGGCAGGGACTACGCTCTATTTCTGTTCGTCGAATTTCTAGCACCTTGAGCAAATTAAGGCACATTGCATAGAGAGAAGACAACTCATAAGGCCCTCTGCTTCTCTTTGCCTCAGTTTCTCAGTCTCTGAAATGGGGATCATAGGCCTTAACTCTCAGGGTTGAGACTTAAGTAACGTACTTAAAATGAGTAGCAGCCTGCTGCTGAGGAAACTTGAAATTCTCTTTGAAAGCACTTTAGAAGGGCAGGATTAAGTAAAATGCAAACTCCCCTTCATGCAGTCTTTTTTTATGCAAAAAAGGGAAGCATAATTCCAGGCTATCTTTTTTATGTAAAAACGGGAAGCATAATTCTTATTATGTGAAGGTGAAGGAAACCCAGATAAAGTAATTTGGAAGAGAATGAGCTGGGCCATTTCCTATTTCTCTTCCAAGGTACTCAAGTGACACTCATTGATGCACAATCAATTGGATTGGATTGCCCTTTCAGTTCCTCTCCCCCTCTTCTGGTCTAGGTCTTTGTCCTTTCACGACTGTGGGGAATCCTGCAGTTACTAGAGTGTGTGTCTGGTGTCACTCCCTTGCTCACACATTACCCATGGCTCCCCAGTACTTTTACATTAGAGCCTAAAGTTTAACCCTGATGTTCAAGGGCCTTCAGGTCCTTGAAGTCGGGAGAGTCAGGCCCTTGACTTTATCCTGATTTGTCTGCTTTCCCTTTGGGATGTGTCCACCCCAGGGATGTCATGAATATTCTTCCTGAAAGTGTGGGCTCCTCCTGCTGTTACCTGTCTCTATAACTGTTCCTCCCGTTTCCATCACTCATCTTTCCAGACCCAGCTGCCATGCCACTGTGTGGTGCCGCCTTCTCCCTGCCCTCCAGGCACGGCTGCTCTGTTCCCTGGCAGGTCCGCTGCACTCACTTTGAAGGCAGCCTATCTGGGTTTGCCGTTTGCTGGCTGTGAGACCTTTGGTGGGTCACATAACCTCTCTGCCCTTCCATTATTTAAAGCTTGTGAGAAGTCAACAAAAACCAAATGGCAAGTGGATTTAAAGTGCCTAACACAGTGCGTGCCATGGAATCACCAAATAATAGATATTTTTCCTAATAGAGGGCTTAATCATTTAGGAAATCACTCCAGATTGTCCGCTTCCACGGGGGCGAGGATTTTTGTCTGTTTTCGTCCTCCATTTTCCCCCACAGTGACTGGACAAGTGCCTGGGACTCAGCCATTCTAAATCCGCACGGAGTGAATGAGTATGCTCCACCCTGAGCCTCTTCAGGGCCGACACTGCTCCTCTTGTTACCTGTAGCATCTGTGTTCCTGAGAAGGGACAGACTGATAAATGCTTGCGGAATGTGCCCCCCCCAACTCCACCCCCACCATTTAAAGGCAGTCATAGCCCACCTGCGCTTCAAGCTCAGCCCCCATCCCCATCCCCACACCTGTCCTCTAGGGAGAGCCTTTTACACCAAGTGTTCTGCCTCTGCCCCTCACGTGGACGGTGCTGCTTATTGTCCCCCTGGGGTCCGTGTGCTTTCCCCCCACCGCCAGGTTGACAGCTCTGGGAGGGCAAGAAATAGAATTTTTATCCTGAGCTAGCTTTGTGGTTACTCATTAAGTAGATGATTTTTTGAGCAGAAGAATGTTTTATGTGATTAAGTGTCAGGTTCACTGAAGAAGAGTTTGTATTTTAAACATTTTACATGGCAGATGCCCAACACCTAGAGAAGCAGCCGGTCGATGGCGGAATGGTAGCGAACCCCCATGCTCCCATGGCTTCAGCCATTTTGGATGCGTGGCCACTCTTGTTCATCCACCCACACACCACATCATGTCATCCGTGACTATTTCAGTGTGTATTTGTGAAGAGACTTTTTAGTACCAGCACATGGTTTCTCCCGATAACTGGGAGGTTGGTTCTATTGTCCCCATTTTGTAAGTGCACAGGGATTAGGTTCGTCACGTAGGGTCTAACCTGGGACGTTGGCCCCTGAGCTGCTCCCTCTCCTGCCATGCTTGGGAGGCTGGTTGGGGAGGATCCACTCTCGCCCTGCCTCTTCCGGAAGAGGGTCACTGAGGCCCAGACGGAGAAGCCACCAAGCTGGAGGCGGCTCAGGTGCCTGACTCTCAGACCCTTTCTTTCTGAGAGTCTTTCTGGTGTGTGGGGAGGTAAATCTCTGCTTTGGGGGACAGACAGGTGGATAGTCCTCAGACGCTGTTGCCCAGGTGGCTGGGCTCTGTGGTGGCCATGGCGCCCTGGGGTGTATTCCACCCCCACCACCACTGGGCAGGCCGCATTTGCTTCCTGCTCGCACATCTTCTGAACCCCAAAGGCCCCCCACTCCCCTTGAAGCTAACGGTGGGTTTCTTCCTTAGTTGCTTTCATTGGGATTACCCCTTGAGTGAGTCGGGGGGCCGTGGGGTCAGAAGCCTGGGTTCACAGGGCCTAGAGGAGGCATCTGAGCTGAAGCACACAGCTGGGCTGGGCACAGGGTCTGTAGGCCCGTGATGGCAGCTAGACTCCTGGGCTCCCTGTCCTGCCCTTTCTTTTTAAAAATTTTCCCCACCCTGCCTGTTCTTCAGGGCAGAGACTGATTTGCTGCCCAGGGGTAGGGTAGGAGACCAGAGAGACTTTTATAAATGGGAGGGTAAAGTCATTGATGAATTATCCCCAAAGGCCTGTAATTACTGCTCGGTCTTTTAGGTAAGAAAACAAACATTTGCTCTCATTATTTGTTTAGGTGGCTGAGAGGGCTTGGAGCCCTGGGGTTGGGCGCTGCTTGAGTGAGGCAGCCCTGTGGCCTTGGCACAAGGCTTCTTTGTGTTTGAGTTGTCTCTCCTGGGAAATAGGACTCATAGTAGCACAGAGTTTAGAGGGTTTTAGGGCTTGTTGAGATGATGCCTGTAAAGTGCTTAGGAATGTTCAGTCAGTAGGGGCCATTGTTAGTAAGAAAACAGACAAATACCTTGTAGAGCCTGCCATTTATCTTCCCACTCAGCTCTAGGTCCTTGATCCTGTTGAGGCCCTGAGGTTTCTCTTTCAGAGTATTATGTTTTTTCTTCCCCGGTACTTCTGGGGGAGGTGAAGAGGAATCCCATCCAGCCTTAACAAGGACTGCAATATTGACTTTCAGAAAACCAAATCCAGTTAGATGCTACTTGAAGAGAGAAGAAATAACAGATAGTGATTAAGAGCTCTCGCCTTCAGAGTTTAACTGCCAAGGGTTTAAATCCAGGGACCTACCACTTACTAGCTGTGTGACCTTGAACAAGTGTCTTAACCTCTCTGACCCCAGTTGGAGAAGCAAGCTCCTGGGCATGGCATTCAAGGCCTTACATATAATATCGGGGATAAGAATGGTGTGCTCTTCGGACAGCTAGAACAGAGGATAGATGGTGCTTGGAGCATTGCCTGACCTAGAGTGAGCACTCAGTAAATAGTAGCTGTTAGGATGATGACAATGACGAGGATGTAAACTCTAATGTAAGACTGAGCTTTCAGGGAGCTGGGCATGCCTTACAGACCATCTGACTCAATGCCCTTACCTTGAAGTGAGGAAACAGGCTGGGAGCAGACCAGGATTAGCTTCAGATCACCTAGCAGAGGCAGGACAGGACTCCTAGCCCCTGTCTGCAAGGGCAGGGCTGGCTCCGGATGACAGACACTCGGCTGTCTGGGACCCACTGTCTGGGCGCTCAGCCGGGCGAGCCCTGCTCATCTGAGATTGATGCTCCCCAGCAGCTCTGCAGCCGTGTTTTCCCTGTGCTTGCCTGGCAGAACACAGCCATTTAGCAGAGGGAGAGCGAGGAAACGTTAGAAACCAGGCCCTGAGCAGTTGCGGCAGCCGGCCCACGAGTGGCTCCCTGAGGTTGCCATGGCAAACAGCCTTGGCAACGTGGCTGCTGGAGCCTTTATTTCTGGTCCCAACCTCCTCGCGGGAAGTGTGGTGTGGTACCCAGGACACCGGGGAGGGCCCTGTCTTGGCTCCTCGACACCGAGGATGACCGGGTCTCTGTGCTGCTAACGATCCCGGACCGCCGCAGCTGCCGCTGAAAACATTTGCAGGCCCACCCTGCACAATCCTGCTGAGGTGAGCTCCTGGGGATGGCATTCGAAGCCTCAAATGCCTGTCCGTCCATCTGTCAGTCTATTCCTCAACTAGTGGGAGACCACGCAACACTGTAACTTCTGCTGCACGGACAGACCAGTATCATAATCTTTTTTTTTTTAAGATTTTATTTATTTTTGACAGAGAGAGAGAGCACAAGCAGGGGGAACAGCAGAGAAAGAGGGAGAAGCAGACTCCCTGCTGAGCAGGGAGCCCGATGCGGGGCTCGATCCCAGGACCATGAGATCATGACCTGAGCCGAAGGCAGACGCTTAACCGTCTGAGCCACCCAGGCGCCCCCCAGTATCATAATCTTAACACGGGCCTGGGACTAGGGGTTCCCAGTCTGGCCTCAAGTGACTCGGTCAGGCCCCGTGCTAAGTTATTCACATAAATTAATCGCAGTCACATGTAATCTCCGAGGAACCCCATGAGGTAGTCCCCACTCTTCTCTCCATTTTGCAGTTGGTAGGTTGAGGTTGGCTCCGAAGTTCGTGGTGCTGCTGCCGTTCTGCAGTTCCTTCCCTGTAGCAGGCGGCTACTAGGACTCCTACCATGAGGTATCTGTCCCCTCTCCCCAGCCCCGGCTGCATCCATCCGGACCCAGCACGAGCGCCGCCTCTTCTCGTTCCCCCCTCTCTTGCAAGTGGGCCCTTTTCTGCTCTGTGACCCCGCAGTCTGTTAGAGACCTCTTGTGTGCCCTCCCTCTCTGTGTACTCTGTCCGCCTGCTGAGCTTATACCCACCCTCCAACCACCCCAAACAAAACAGACAGGGAAGCTGGCCGAAGGGGAGAGCTTTGACCATCCTGGTTAGGATTTGGCACTTGGCAGGCAGTGAGGCGTCCCCGAAGGTTTTCGTTAATATTGTTACTAATTATAGTAATCGTAGAAAACAGCTCACATTTGATGACCACTTGGTACATGCCAGGTACTAGGCTGCGCCCTTCAGGTGCATTATCTTACTGAATCCTCAGGTTGAATCTAGCCGGTGAGGTTGGAACTACGACAAACCAAAAATCAGTGACTTGCTCCACATCCCTCAGGCAGATAGTGGTGAGGCTGGAACTTGAACTTAGGTCTGCCTGGCTTCAGAGCACTCGGTCTTAACAACTGCAGTGTGGCCAGTCTGGCTGCACACAGAGAAGGGACTGGGATGGGGGGGGATGGGTGACGTCTGCACTTGGCCTCAGCTGGGGAGCTGGGTGGTAGCGAGTGGGAAGTGGGAGAGAAGGCACAGACTGCAGGGGGCTCTGCGGCATCCCTACAGTTGAGGTAGGGGTGTGGAAGAGGAGTTGGGGGAGGATTTGTGGGAGGCGTGGATCTCACTCATTCAGGGCCCACTGTGTGCCAGGTTTGTCCCCACCCCTGGCCTTCCCCAGAGCCTTATTCAATGCAGAACTCTGGTCCCAGCTTGTGATAACCTTTGTGTATGGGTTTATTCTTTACTGTTCTGTCTTCTACCCACTCAGGACCAGAGATGCCTAAGGAAAGGGACCTCATCCAGCTGGTTCACCCATCAGATCCCCCAGTGTCTTAACGGTTGCAGGTACACTGTAGGTCCCCAGGAAATACTTGTCGATTGACTGAATGAATGAACAAATGCTGTTTGATCTTTCAGGAAGTTCACCAACCGTTGGCTTGGCCCCAGAGGCCTTTTCTCTGCTTAGAACTGTGCGAGGACATGTGGCTGAGGGGAGTTGGGGGGAGGGTTGTATCAGTCCCCACAAGGGGCCTACTGCCCTTGTCTCCAAGATAAGCCTTGCACACAAGGAAATCAAAGACAAACATTTTTTGGAGCCTCCAGAACCCCCTATCAGAACACGCCTCCCGTGGACAGGTCTTTGTAGAATGTAACCACTGTTAGGGATCCATTCTGTTACAGGGCATGGCTCTCACCCAACTGGGGAGGGGCTCAGAGCTTTAGGAGTCTCAGTATCTGCAGGGAGGTTTCTGGTCAAGTATTTCCACACCTTCCAAGGAGATTGAAACCAGCACCTTACCCTGGGCCTGATGTCCATTGCCCGTCTGCTTATTCCATAGGGACTGGGATGGCTGGCCTCCACACTGGAAATGCAGGGAGGTAAAGGATGGAGGGAGCACTCGGGGACCAGTGACCATGCTCTGTGCCCAAGAGCGTTAACTTGATGTCATATCAATCTCGCCTTGCTCAAAAACCACTCAAGACCCTGTTCCACATAATATCACCCCTCACCCTTCCTACTTAGGGCCAACTCACTCTTCGTTTACACACAATTCTTACAGGTTTGGCGGTCCTGTCCACACCTCATGACTTGCGTAGCAGTAAGCCAGTTTTGTTCGTGTGTGTTCGGGCAGGCATGGGACGAGCGGGGATGGGGGTTGCGGTTCTACCAGAGGCAGAAGCACATGGACTGCAGCACGGCGGGGGGCACGGAGGCCCCTTGTTGCTGAATATACCATATGAAGTTACAAAGCCCATGGGTCATAGAGACAGTGTTATCCCCAAGGAAAGGTACATTCTGTTCAGTGTTCTCTGTTGGAGGAAGCAAGGAAGAGTGAAACAGATTTTGGTGTTACCGTCTAAAACAGGAAGTCAATGAAAAACAGGAAAAGTTCCAGAGTTACCCATAAGCTTCGCTTACCGTGAGCATACGTTACTCCCCGGTAACGCCAGGTGAATAAGGAGTTGGTCTAGCCATAAAAGCTTCTTTGAAAGGTAATGCCGTCTCTTAATGGGAGATGTTGTTTTTGTATTTCCAGGGCTGCACGGGGTGGTAGAGGTAATGTAAGACTGGCCTCAAGAAATTGTGTAGCCTCGGGGCACCTGGCTGGCTCACTCAGTGGAATGTGCAACTCTTGATCTTGGGGTTGTTAGTTGGAGCCCCATATTGGGTGTAGAGATTACTTAAAAATAACATCTTAAAAAAAAAAGATTGTGTAGCCTGTGATTAATGAGAGCAAACTGTCTGGTTCAAATCTTTGCTGTGTGATCCAGGAGTTAGACGGCCTCTCTGTGCTCTAGTTAGTCAGCTCCCAGATGGGAATACTAATATGTCCTGCCTTCCAGGGTTGGTAGGACTACTCAGTGGTTCTCAACCATGAGTGCGTATCAGAATCAACTGTGTAATTAAAAAAAAATAATAATTATACGTCTGGGGCTGTCCCAGACTTAGTGAATGAGAATCTTTGAGAGCAGGCCCTTAAGCCTCTATGTTTTTAGAAGGCTCCCTCTCATGACACCTCTGCTTTGGTCCTAAGCAATCAGATACTGTTTGTAGAGTGTCTGGCATTCACTCTCTCATTCCCTCCCCTCTCTGTCCTTTCTGCCTTAGGCCTAGGCCACAGGGTAGCATTTAGGATACAAATGACCCAGAAGCAGATAGAAGCCCCTTTCTAATGCGTGTATAAAGCAGGGTGGCTTCCTTATCTGGCATTTCCATTTATCTTCACATCAAATTCTGTGTTGTAGGCAAGAGGAGGGGAGTATTCCCATTTTACAGGTGGGGAAATGGAGCCTCAGAGTGATTTGATAGGATCCTGCAGCAAATCGGCTTTCAGATGTTGCCTTCATCCCTGTATCTGTTTTCCTTGATCCCCAGCCACCTACTGACTTATGGGGCCACTTAGGGGGTGGGGAGTTGGGGAGCTGGAGGAAATCATGATTACTTCTACAGGTGGGTGGGTTGGAAGAAGGGGAAAGAAAGGAGCTTGAGGGAATGTAAGCCATCTACAGACCCTTAGATCAGGGATCATTTGATTTATCAGGATGCTTAAAGATCAGAGAGTGTTGGTCATGGTCCCAGGCAGTCCATATGATGGTTTAGGAGAAGCAGTGGGATTTGAACCCACTTCTGCTGCCCAGCTCACTGTCCTCCCAGCTATATGTGCTGCTTCTATGGAGTGGACAGGGTGTGGCTCGAGTGATAATAAAAGTGGTCTTTGAGTTAGTGTAGTGAGGCCTTTGCACATGCCGTTCCCTCTGGCAGAAATGCTCTTCCCAGGCATCATGGCTTGCTGCTCCCTCTCCTCTTCCAGATCTGCTGAGACACCATGTACTCAGAAAGGCCTCCCCTGACCCTCCAGTCCTGTCTGCTTTCTATCCCAGCGCCGTGTTCTCTTTTCTTTAAGGCATGCACCGCTCTCAGATACTTTCGTGTTTATAAATTTGTACTCATTGGTGGCCTGTTGCCTCTGTGGGAATGGAAGGCTCCACAAGGCCTGGACATCGCCTGTCTGCTTCCCACTGTATCCCCAGCACCAGGGCCCAGCACATGATTGGCACTCACTGAGTATTTCTTGAGTGAATGAATGAATGAATTTGTACTGGCCACCATGGTAAGCTCGCTTAAGTCTCCCACCAACCCCTGGAGGTGAAGCCGCATTCTTCAGGTGAGGGACCTGAGGCTCAGAGGGTGAGTGGTGGGGCTGGGGGATATAGCTCCTTTACTGATCAGGCCCCCCATCCGGGGCCCAGCAGATGGGTGTGACCAGGGCCCCGTCCCCTAGGAGTCATGCCCCAGCGTCCCAGTGACCTCACACCACTTTCTCCCTAGGGTTGGGCAACAGCCCTTCTTTGTCCCGTGGGCACAGCCACGTGTACCTGCTTCCGCAGCGCCCTGGGACCCAGCCTTTGCTAGCACTTGCTTTTTGTCCTAGTGGCCGAGGGACTGGCTGCCTGGCTTATACTTCATGGACCAGCCACCAGCAGGAATGTGGCGGTCTCCCACCTCTGGGGGTGGGGCTGGGGTCTGCAGCCTGGGCAGTGTAGCAGGTGGGCCTAGACGACAATGGTGGTCTCTTGCCAGAAGCTCTTCTCCGTAGAGCCACAGTTGGCCTAGATTAGTGGATCAAGTCAAGGGGAGAGCAGAGTGGGCTGAAGGATGAAATGAAAAGCATGAGAGGGAGGAGGGAGTCTTAGAATCCACCCCAGAACGAGGAGAAAGGCCTCCTTTGCTCAGATGACCTCACAGTAAATTTTCAGTGATCCAGTTGCAGGACAATGAGAGAAAGAGTGGTATCAGCAGGTTCCAGGTACTTAGGCTCAGCCTGGGGTTTGGATTTTGAGGGTCAGCAGAAGGCAGACTTGAACAGAGGTTAGTTAAGACTACAACTTGGACTCAGAGTCTGAGTCCAGGATCTTTAGCAGCTGAGCGACTTAGAGCATATTACTTAATCTGCCTGGGCCTCAGCTTCCTTACATGCAAAATGGGATAAAACTAAGTATCTCAGTGGGTGGTTGGAATGAGAAGGTGGTTGGAATGTTTGAAGAGAGGGCTGTGCCTCCGTGGTGATGTTATCAGTAGTAATGACGATCAGTGACTGCTTGGTTTGGTGACAGATTGGTAGAGGAAACTGGAAGACCCCATGAATTACAGACTGTAGGTTATCATTTGATGCCTCTTCCTTTTTCTATCTGTGCAGCAATCACTCCCTCTGTGTGGGAAGCTAGGATCACGGATTTGCATGAGCCCTGCTCCTTGGCCTGGGAAGCACCGATCTGCAGATGGCCGTGGAGGGTGCGGTGGGAGTGTCCAAACAGCCTGTGTAGCAGACAGAGTGTGGAGGGGTGAGCTGGAGCTGGCCGACACGGTGGGGAAGGGCATCCCAGGGAGAGACCAGCCTGTCATAAGGCCCAGCACGTCCTGTGGCTGGTGAATGATCAGCGAGTGACTCGGGGGAGACAGGAGCTCCCTATGCACGAGTGGAGGATTTGAGCTGGCCAGAGGAGTCCTGTGAGGATGAGGAACATAAGGGATGGTCCAGGAGTCTGGAACAGGTACAAGTAGGAGCACTGAGACTTCCAGCCTGGGAAGCTAGCTGGAGGCTGCTCAGGGGCGTGGGGTGGGTGTGGGGAGGGTGTGGGGAGGGCGACTAGGGCCTCATAGGCAGGAGGGATGAGTGGGATCACCCTGTGGGCTGTGCAGGTGTGCAGGCCCGAGGCATGGAGCGGAGACACTAGGCTGGGGCACAGCTTCTCACCTGCAGTCCTGACCAGAGGCCTTTGCCCAATAAAGCAGCCGTCCCCGTCGTGGTGGGGCCAGGCCCCACACACCCACCAGGTACTTGCTGGACAGGGAGAAGGTTGGTAACTTTACAGAGTAAACCTTAAATAGATTTAATGATGATAGTGATAGGTATTGCCATAGTAATAATTATTGTTACTCCTCTTACCACTACTGTTAACCCTTTTAGCATATTACTGTGAAATTCTCAGTGCATTTCACATCCGTAACCCATGTTCCCTCAGGAGGATTTTCATTTCCATTTTACAGATTAAGAACCCGAGGCCAGGGATGTTGAAATGTCTTGCCCAATAAGGTCACCATTGCAGGAACTTGGCATGAAGGGGACTTCCCAAGGGGACTTCCTTGGGAAGGGGACCTCTGAGGGAAGTGGACTCTGGGGACCAAAAGACCCACCTGGTCTGGATGGGATGGTTTTGGAAAGGGCCTCTCAGCGCTTCCTGTCTGTGCCTTGTCTTAGACTGAGTTCCCAGGATTATTTTGAATTCTCCTTGGAGCAGTGATTCCCCAGTCTTCTTGGAGTTGCAACATCCTTCCGTGGTAAGATTTTGCAATAGTTGCAACTCCCCCAGAAAAGTGTAATTTCCATTCCTCTAAGTTAGAGTTAGGGAAGAGAGTTGTTTGGAGAGGTTTGTACAGGCACCTGGGTGGCTCAGTCGATTGAGGGTCTGACTCCTGATCTTAGCTCAGGTTTTGATCTCTGGGTTGTGAGTTCAAGTCCCACATCGGGCTCCCTGCTCGGCGGGAAGCCTGCTTTTCCCTCTCCCACTCTCCCTGCTTGTGTTCCTGCTCTCACTCTCTGTCTCTGTCAAATAAATAAATGAAAATCTTTAAAAAAAAAATCATATATATATATTTTAAAATTTTTTAAAAATTAAAAGAAATTTACATATATATACATATATACACATATATATATAAATATACATATATACACATATATATATAAATATATAGAGCAGCGGGGAGAAGTTTGTAGCTGTCCTGGAGCTCAAGGGCCCTGGTGACAGCATTGTACTTGGAAGAAGGTCTTGGGTTCCATCCCTGCCTGCCGCTCTTTGCTATGTGACTTGGGCAAGTTTGGCCCTCTCCGGGCTGTGAGTTTCCCCATCTCTCCCATCTCTGCCATGCTGTGACTCATTATTTTTCTACTGTGGGGGCTGTCTTACCAATTCTGCTTGGGGTGGAACTGCCAGGTACTGGAGAGAGAGGGAGAAGGTTCGTTCCTGGATACAGATGGAGCTAGGCAACTGTCACAGCTCAGGTGGGCAACATGATTCCCTACATCCAGTGAGCAGAGCCTGTTGCAGGTTCTTAACTTCCTGGCTTGTGTCCCCTTTCCTGGTGACAGGTGCTGACTTCTCTTTGAACTGCAAGTTGGAAGAAATTTATCATGGGATCATGTGCCTTAAATGAGTGGGTTTGGAAGGAGAAGGCAGAGGAGGAGGAACTCTAGGCAAGAGAATCCCCGATTTCCAACCTCCCCGGTGAATCACGGAACATTGGGCTAAGTCACTCATGGGGGTGGAAAGATTGGGCGAAAAATTAAGGAACTTAGGGCCAGGTTTTTTTTTTAAAGGAGCAAATTATTCAAAATCCTTTACCCGATAGATTATATCTAAAGCTGATTTCTTCCTTTTTTCCACAGTACTGTTTTATCCATCTTGAATGATTTTGTAATCTATAAACCTGTCTTTTAGCTCTCTTGGTTTCAGTTAAGAAATATTTTAGCAGGGGAGGGAAGATGCCGGTGAGTTCTGAGATACTGTGGGGGTCTGCAGACGTGGCCGGGGGTGCTCTTTGAGGCTCAGATGGCCATCCTTGGGCCCTGAGCCCTGGTGTCTCTTACCCAGAGCTCCTGCCGGCTCCATCATGAGGTCTGCAATTATTTAAGGAAAGCTCACATCAAGTGGAAAAAGAGCGACCACACTAACCGAATCATGTGGCCAATAGGCAATTCAACACCAGAGCCACCCAACCCCCTCAAGCCCTCACCAGCTGCTGGATTTTGCAGCCGCATGGATTAGGTGACCGCGGGCCTGACGGGCAGGGCCATGTGCACACGCTGGTTGCTTGCGCGGGCAGCTTGGCCGCTTCAGCCTGGGAGTCTGGATCTGCCTACATCCAGGGGCAGCTCTCTTCTGAGCCTCACAGAGCAAGTTAATTTAAAAGCCGTTTTTTTCGGGTCATAAAAGAAGCTAAAAATTATGAGATTGAAAATAACGATTTTATATTACTATAACTCAGACTCTTGTTTAATTGCTCCATAATTTGATGTTAACCCCAAAATGTTTTGAAGAGATAACTTCCTGCCTTAAATTCCTTTTTTTCATTTTACATTTTGGTTGTTGGGTCAACAGATGTTATACGTATATATATATTTTTAAATGAACATTAATATTTTTTTACTAAGAATTTTTTTTAAAGTAATATTTAAAAAATTTCCAATGTTTGGAAGTAACTCGTCAGAAGAAAATGAGGTCACCCTCATCCTGTAATCTCTTAAGAAACAACCAGTCTTAACGGTTTGGTGTATTCAGATGCCTTTCAACTGAATACGAGATTATCTATTTTATTTTCATATAAATTGTATTTTCTTAATAAGCAGCAGGTATTAATTTATTGAAACTTGAGAGAATACAAATAGGTAAAAGAAAAAAAAAGTAATCCCAGCACCCAGAAATAACCAGTCAAAAGCAGTGCCTTTTTTTTTTTTTTTCCTTCCTTTAAAGTAACATTGTAGGGTTTCACCTCCAGCCAAGCTGCCCTCCTTGGGCACACTTTCCCTGCCTTTCAGCTGGCTGTTTATGAGCTGATTTCTGCCTGTGACCTTGAGAGGGAGAGAACCTCAGCTCCAGGTCTGGTGTGACTGTCGCCCACCATGTGACCTCTTTCAGCCTTTCATAAATGGGAACAATCCTTGCATTGCTGTGAAAATGCACAGATCATGGATTTCAAAGCTAATTGCAAGTGGTAGAGTCATAAACAGTAGAAGGCCGCCACAGCGACTGCTATTGTTTTAACTCCAGACGGTATCAGGTTTGGACAATATCTGATCACCTCCAAGTATTTCACATGAGCAAGAGCTATTATATCCCAAGATCTGACCACTCCTGAAGTTTGGCTCTTGGTCCACACAATGTGTGCTGCATTGGTCTATACATACGTTTGTTAATATGAACTGAGCACGATTCACACCCTTGCTGGTAGGAAAGATACTCCAACCCAGCCTTCCTGATTTAGAATTTATTACTCAGCTGGGCTGTTTGAAGTGTTAACTGATCCCTCTTGTGATTCAGGCTGCAATTGGAGCCCACGCAAGGGGAAGAGATTGGGGTGGGGGGAGGTCACTCAGAGCAGGCCCCTGGAAGATCCAGCTACTTGACAAGTTCATTTTGTACTTGACAAGTTTCATTTTCATTTCAACATACAGCACTGTTCAGTGGGAAAGAGACAATAGACATGCTTTTGTATTTCTTTTGAAAAGGTAATACGCGAGCCTCCTTGAAGAAATTGTCAGAGTTACAAATGGAAGTCCTCTCTCCCATCTTTGTGTTCCTATCCCCCGAGGAACCCCACTACCAATTTCTACCATGTTCTTCCAGAGAGAAACCATGCCGACACCACCATATATAGGGTCTCCCTTCCTACCTTCATTTTTTGCACCCATGGTAGCAAGCTAAGAACATCGCAGTGCAGCTTGCTTTCTTCCATTTAATAATGGATCCTGACGATCATTTCATATTAGTGTATTAAAAAAGATCTACTTCCTTTTTTGGCTTGATTGTAGTTGGTTTAACCAGTTCTCTGTCGAGCATTTAAAGTATTTCTAATTTAGTGCTGTGCTAGTCTGCGGGGAGCATCTTTGTGCGAGCATCATTTTGCACGTGTGTGATGGATGTGTGGGAAAACTACCTCCCAAGGGCAGTCGCTTGGTTAAAGGGTGAGTGCATTTAAAATTTTGACGGCCATTGCCACATTCCCTTTCATGAAATTTTATCAGTTTTACATTCCCACAGAGATGAATAAGAAATGCTTGGTTCCTCACACCTTCACCAGCATGCATGGCCTTAAACTTTTTTGATCTTTGCTAATCTGGTGTTTCTTTGGAGTTTTAATTGCCGACTTTCTCTCCTGGTTAAGAGTCGCTTGTTTCCTCTCCAAAGAACTGCCTATTGTGTTGTTAATTCTTTTCTTCTTGATTTATGTGGGTGTGCTTGTTTTCCCTCACTTTGCCTCACAATACTCTGGGGTATTCTTGGGCTCCAACCTCCCTCCGACAGCCTGGTTGGAGGAGAAAGCCCACTGGAGTAGAGTTGGGATCCAGACCCTGGTCCGGCTACCTTCCCGCTGTGTGACCTTGACTGAGTCGCTTAAACTCTCTGAGTCACTGTTTCCTACTCTGTAAGGAAGGATGTTAGTTGTACAGCAGGGTTGTTGGATGGATGAGATAATCAATGTAAAAGTGTTTTATAAACCATGGAAAGCCATAAAAACACAATTCCTGCATTAATATTCACTTAGTTTCAAGTGAGTGATAAAAGAGTTTAGATTCCTAAAACTTTAGAGGCGAGTCGTCTGGTTAAACAGATGGGGAAGGGGAGGCCCGGGGAGAATGGACCGGCCAGAGTCAGAAGGCAAAGGTGGGCCTGACTGGGAGTGGGGTCCCAGGTTGTCTTGCTGTATGAGGAGCCACGGGCAATATGCGGTTTATATTTTTTTATATTCTGATTTTTATAATAAATTATCCTGACTTCCGTGGGAATGCAGTGTGGCTGAACCTTAAGAGGATGTACTTGAGAACTGAAAAATACCTAGATCGGACCCAGGTTCTGCCAGCTCTTCACTGCAGGCCCTACACCAGGTGACTTCACCTTTTTGGGGCCGCCGTTAACCTTCTCTGCGGAGGGATTACTGAGACCGGGGTGGTAGAGCCCTGCCCGTCTGGCACATGATGGTACTTGGTAAATGGTGTCATTATCGTTGTTTGGCTTTGCAGGAGGCGTGGCGGCCAGGGAATCAGGGCCAGGCTCTGACGCCGGACACCCGCGGTTCAAGGCCTTGCTCTGCCCTGCCTTGCTGGTGGGGCCTCTTACTTCACCTCTCTGAGGTAATCATTGGAGTCCTTTAGCTGCAAAGCTTTGATTTGAAGAATCTGTGGACTTTTGAATACAAAGTGCTTATCACGTAGGAGGCATTTATAAGTCAGTTACGAAAAAAGGACTTACTGAAGTGCCTGGATGTGGCGGGCACTGGCCCAGATGTTGGGGTCCGAGCAGGAAAGAAGCAGGGTCACTGGCCTTCGGGAGCTTGTGTCCCAGATTCTTGTTTATGCTGATTGTTGTTCCCCCGATTCTTGTTTATGCTGATTGTTGTTCTCGGTCGTAGTAACAACAGCACAGTCTGGTCAGTGTCCATAGACTCTGCCTGGCCTCTGTCTAGGAGTTCTAGGACACACGCTCTGAAAATCCGGGGATTTTCCCTGCTCCTGTAGACTCTGCAGATGACTTACTTCCTGTGACATGCTCTTTTTCCATAACTTTAGGAAACTTCACTCAACCTGCCACCCTCATCCCCTCACAAGGGCTGGGGGCTGAAGCCCTGTGGTCCAGTGGCTTGTTTGATGTCCCACCAACCCTGGCTTCCTGACCCATCAGCCTGGGTCTCTTTGCTTCATTCATTGTTGGGCCATGGGAATCTTCCCTCTCATCCAGCCCCTATTTAAGTCCATTTCCTGCGTGCCAGCCACTGGGCTTAGGTCTGGGGACACGGCAGCGAGCTCAGTCCTGCCCACCGGGAGCTGGCATAGGGTGGCAGGAAACAAACGAGGTGATTTCAGCTCGCTATGAGCCCCGAGAAGAGAAGCAGTAAGGCAAGGACGTCTAATGGGGGTGTGTGAGCTACGGTGGAAAGGGTGGTCTCGAAGCCCCTTTGCAGTGACATTCATGCTGAGGCTGAGAAATCAGAAAGAAAGCAGGTTTATGGGAAAAAAGATGTTCTAGGCAGTAGGGTCAGCAAGGGCACGTCACTTCCAGAATGCACCCACTGCCGGTGCAAACAGGATCCAAGGGGAGGTCGTATAAAGAGAACTGGCGTGTTTGAGCATCTTTTCAGAGCAGGCGGTGAGGGTGATTTATACCAGAGGGGATGGCCACGTCCGGCTGGGTGCAGTGAGTGAGCAAATGCATTTTTTTTTTAAAGGTTTTATTTATTTATTTGACAGAGAGATAGAGAGAGAGCACAAGTAGGCAGAGTGGCAGGCAGAGGGAGAGGGAGAAGCAGGCTCTCCGCTGAGCAGGGAGCCAGACGTGAGGCTTGATCCCAGGACCCCAGGATCATGACCTGAGCGGAAGGCAGCCGCTTAACCAGCTGAGCCACCCAGGCACCCCAAGCAAATGCATTTTAGACTGTGGCTGGAGCTTCAGGATTTGTTTGGAACCAGTAGAATCTGCAAGGCCTTTGGAAGTGGCAGAATCGAGGCAATCCTGGATTCAGAGCAGCCCTGGCAGGCCCTCCTAACAGACAAGGACTTCCTCGCTGGCTCCCCACCTAATGGTGTCAGTGCCCACAGCCACCGTCGGCAAAGTCATTTTCCACTCTTGGATCTGCGATTTAACGCCTGGCTGCGCAGAGAGCTGCAGAGAGCTGAGGTCGGGGAGCTAATTGGGTTGCTTCCTAAGAGGAAGGTTCTTAGAATTGGAATATCTGGGGCCGGGGTAGGGTCGCGATGCAGAGAAACCAGGAGGGCTAGACAGGGGGCTGGGCTGACCGGAGCCACTGGTAACAGAACCGAAGTGACAGGGAATACCATGGAGGCTCTGGACTCCCCAGGGACGCCACTGCTCTGGGAGGGCGTCCTGGTTCCTTGGGAGTTTATGTTCTAGACAAAGGCCAGGTGGGCAGCTTGGGTATTTTCTGTCCTGGATTAATCTCTCCAAGCAACAGCCTGGGTGGTGGGGACCTCTTTTCCGTCTCGCCCCCTTAGACCATGACCCTCATCCCCCATCCTATACGTGTACCCTCTATGGTCATCACCAGCTGCTGTTGGGGACAGAGCTGCTGCATAATGGCCATGTGAGGGTACAGCCCGTGGTAAGGCTGAAGGTCACTCAGCCGACTCCTGGCTATATGTCTGTGGGTGGACTCTGTCTGGCCAGGTAATCCTGCCCTTGTTCTAGGTCAGAATTCACTTACTCATCCATTCACTCATCCACCTAATCAGTCATGCATTTGTTCCTTTGTTTATTTATTCATTATGGAGCCATCGTCCACGTCAGGCTCTGCGTTGGGTGCTAGGGTGCTAGGGGCACAGTCTCAACAGGACAGACTCCCCACTGTCCTAGAGCTTAGAGTCCACGGGGATGAGAAGGAAGCCGACCTGTGCATTGCACACATCCTCATCATCATTATGATGACACTTGTCAGTGAAGCTGCATGTCAGTTACTGTTGTGAAATATACCTCCGAAGACAAGCAGTGGGACCTGGCCGGGGGATCTGAATCCATGTGGGATCTCCCTATGTTCCTACGCCCAGGGCAGCTGCTGCCTTCTGGGAGCTCATTGCCGTGAGGTTCCAAGATGACCGCAGGCCGGTTCTGCCCATGGAGTAGGGCCTTCCTTCCAGGTTCAACGGTGTCTTGTGTTTCTACTGTGAGTTTATATCCTGCTTTAAAAAAAATTCACCATCTATTTAAGAATTATACAGGGGCGCCTGGGTGGCTCAGTTGGTTGAGCGACTGCCTTCGGCTCAGGTCATGATCCTGGAGTCCCTGGATCGAGTCCCACATCGGGCTCCCTGCTCGGCAAGGAGCCTGCTTCTCCCTCTAACCCTCCCCCCTCTCATGTACTCTCTCTCTCTCTCATTCTCGCTCTCTCAAATAAATAAATAAATCTTTAAAAAAAAAAAAAGAATTATACATTTTTTTGCATTTGACTTCCAGTTTTTACTTTAAAGCAGATATAATTAATTTAAAGAATTGGCCATTAATTTTATACATTCACAGTTCCTTTGGGTCCACATAAGGGTAACTTTTCCTGCTTTGTTTTTAATTTTATTTATTTATTTTAAAAATATTTTGTTTGTTTATTTGTCAGAGGGAGTGAGAGACTCACACAAGCAGGGGGAACGGCAGACAGAGGGAGAAGCAGGCTCCCCGCTGAGCAAGGAGCCCCATACAGGACTCGATCCCAGGACCCTGGGATCATGTCCGAAGGCAGACGCTTAACCAACTGAGCCACCCAGGGGTCCCTCCTGCTTTGTTTTTTATTTTTTATTTATTTTTATTTTTTATTTATTTATTTTTTTTATTTGCGAGAGAGAGAATGAGAGACAGAGAGCATGAGAGGGAGGAGGGTCAGAGGGAGAAGCAGACTCCCTGCTGAGCAGGGAGCCTGATGTGGGACTCGATCCCGGGACTCCAGGATCATGACCTGAGCAGAAGGCAGTCGCTTAACCAACTAAGCCACCCAGGCGCCCCCTGCTTTGTTTTTTAAATATAAAATAAAAATTTATGTAAACATTTTTTATTACAAAAGAATAAAATCTTTATTGAAGAAAATTACAGAAATAGACACACCCTCCAAAAGGAAATAGAAACCCTGCCTAATTTCACTGTCTAGACCACCATGAACAGTTCTTTTTTCTTTCTTCCCCTATACATTTTTCCTTAAAAAAAAAAAAAAAATCAGGTCCTACTGTCTTTGTGACTTTTTCACTTAGCATTATATTAGATAATGTATTTTCATTAAGGTCTTATTAATCTTTTTTTTTTTTTTAAAGATTTTATTTATTTGACAGAGAGGCACAGCGAGAGGGAGGGAACACAAGCAGGGGGAGTGGGAGAGGGAGAAGCAGGCTTCCCGCCAAGCAGGGAGCCCGATGCGGGCTCGATCCCAGGACCCTGGGATCATGACCTGAGCCGAAGGCAGACGCTTAACGACTGAGCCACCCAGGCGCCCCAAGGTCTTATTAATCTTTATGAAGGTGTATAGAAGGTGTTTTCCATGGCCTTAAATTTTTTCACTCACCGTTTTGATGCCAGCAGGGCAACGTTCCTCATGGATGTAGCTCGAGATTCTGTTTTGTGGCTTGTCCTCTCTTAGAGAGCCAGTTAGGTTTTATTCACAACTCAGGCAAGTGATTGAGTTCTGTTTGCCTCTTTGTTTCTTTGTCAAAGGGAAAAACAGCTGCCTCTCCCCGTTGGTGGCCGTTTCCTGGTGCCCGGTGTATGCGGTGACCACAGCTGTTACGGGGAGCGGGCAAGGAGGGAGGAGGGCTTGGTGGCCAGGAGGAGGGCTTGGTGGCCAGGAGCTGGACACTGAGAGTGAAGTCACCTGCCCTGACGGCTGCTGAGCGGAGCTGAACTTGAGCAGCGTAGAAAGGGAAGTTCAGTGTAAGGATGGAGCTCCCGCTCCTCCCCTTGTCCTCACAAACCAGAGGAAGTGCATTTGGTTAAGAATAACCCACATCCGCCACCAGGCATGCTTCCAGCAGCAGTGTGGGGAGATGCTAGGCTGCTCCTTGGGAACTGGTGAAGGGCCTGGCCTTGCAGAGCCCCCCAAACCCGGGGCCACCCACACCTTCCCCGCATATTGAGGCTGAGAGAGACTGAGCTGTCCCAGTCAGGCAGTAGGTTAGTGGCAGAGCTGGGATTTGAACCCAGGAGTTTGCTACCACATCTTCCATTTTAGGCTCCTCCACCCGCTGGGACGGCACATCTATTACATGCAAGGAGCTGTGGGGGGACAAAGAACTGGCACACGTAGCATGCTAGAGATGCTGCCACGGTCAGGGACCCAGTAGGGGTGTCCACTGGTTCACTGCTTCAGCGTAAGCCGTGCCAGGCCCTGTGCTCAGCTCCCCGGACATAGCTGTGAGCAAGCGGATCGCATTGACTAGCAAGCTGCAGACTGTCGGCGGGTCGAGGCTGATGAGCCCAGTGAGGGAAAGAGCGCAGTGTAGATGGCAGAAGGCTCCGGGCTGCAGTCCCTGGGAAGAATTGCTGGAGGTGGAGCTTAGGCTTGGGGTACCCTAACAGCAGAGCCCCAGCAGCCGGGGGAGGGCCTTGGCATTGAATGCCAGCCAATGGTAACTGGGTCGGAAGATGCTGCCGATGGACATGCTGTGTGACCTTAGGCAAGTTGCTTGGCCTTACTGAGCCTCCTACCCTGGTTTCAAAAGGGTGCAAGAATGAAATGATAATAAATGGATCCAATGTATCTGCAGCAGCTGTGGTCATCTCCAGCTTCGTGGCCATTGTCTGTTGTGGCCGTGGCAAAAGGGGTTGCAGAATGGACCTGCCACACAAGTAAGAGAGGGACCGAGGCCTGCTCCGCCTGGTTGCCCCTTGCCATGAGGAGGAGTGGAGTCATTTTGGGAATTTGCCCTGAGGTACAAGAGGATTCCATTTGACCTGGTCCCACAGTGCACACTGAGCATTCCAGGAGAGCCTGAATGCCCATCCTTGAGGTAAAGGTGAAAGAAAAGGTTCATGCCCTGAACTGGAGGGCGGGTAGGGAGAAGCTTCTGGAGCCGGGCATTCTTCCCACTGCTCTGGTTATTAAAGCAGCTCGGGGCGTCTGGGTGGATTTGTTAGGGACTGATGTCGGTGGGGCGTCCAGCCCCCCACCTCATGCTCCACAGCACTGCTCTGGTCTATGGGCCTGGGAGGGACAGCTCGGGGTCCATTCCTGCTTCTGTGGCTCACGAACTCGACAGGCTATGGGTCCCCACTGTCCTCTCTGCTCACGTTATCCCGGGGACAGTGGTGGACACATGCCAGTGGTACCATCCTCGTCAGGGCACGGTGAAGCTCAGAGATAACATATGCTTAAAGAACAGAGCTCAGTGTCTGCCCCCATGAGCACTCGGGTTTGCTCACACAAGGAGGATTTCTGCCTCTACCCTGCTGCTCCCTCCCTAGCTCAGTCTGCCCCGCATCCTGACTCTGGCCAGATCTTTGTCCTCCCTGGGTTCCCATGAGGACTTCTGTCGGGGGGGACGGGCGCCAGGGTAAAAGGCAGGGGCAGTGACAACCCTGTGCGGTGGAGTGACTTATGCCTGGAGGCCCCTGTGGTGGCCCCCGCATGCATCCCTTTGGATCCTGGCTCAACTCACCAACAGAGGCGGCTTCCCTGCTTCCCCGGCCCCAGTCTTCGCTTTTGTCCTGAGGAAGAATCCAAGGCTCTCAGGAATGGAAGAGATTTGATTTGATTTGATTTGATTGATTGATTGATTTTAAAGACTTTTATTTGAGAGAGAGAGAAAACAAATGTATGAGCAGGGGAGGGTGGGGAGGAACAGGGAGAGGGAAAAGCAGACTCCCCGCTGAGCAGGGAGCCAGACATGGGGACATGGGGCTCTATCCCAGGACCCTGAGATGACCTGAGCCAAAGGCAGACGCTTAACCAGCTGAGCCACCCAGGCGCCCCAATGGGTGAGATTTTAGAGGGCATCTTACCCAACATCCTCCCAGGCAGGGCTTGGATCTTCTGCCTGCTGCTTGCACACGTGGAAGGACGGGTGCTCACTGTCTTTGGGGGCCCTTTTTTTGTTTGGGGGACAGTGTTGGTGGATGTGTGGGTGGGCACTGGAGCCGAATCTATTTCTTTTGTCCTCTGTCTCTCCCCGTGGACTCTCCCCCAAGCCCCTGGGGTTGCTCCTGAGAGGTGGACTGCCCTCTGGTCCTCCCTCTCTCTGGCCCTTGGCCCTCATCCTGCAGTTCCCGTTCTGGGTTCTTGGGGGGAGCCACAGTGGAGTTGAGAGCTCGCTGTGGCCCCAGGTCCTGGGGTGACTCTTGAGCTTTGACTTTTTTCTTCTGTTAAAGATAACTCGCTTTGGCTTTTACGTTGACTGGAAGGCCTCGATCACTTGGTCTGATTCTCTTTGCTTGTGGCAAGGGATGTTGGTCATGAAGGGTGGCGTTCAGGGAGAGGGGAGGGTGCTTTAAGTCTCTTCTCGAGGCCCATTGTGCTCTGGGTCCTGAGTGTGAGGATTCTGAGTGTGTGAGTGAGAACCAGAAGGCTTTCAGAGACTATCTACGCCTGGGGCTTTTTTGGCCAGAGCCCTCCTTCATCCTTTATATAAGAAAGTCAAAACACAGAAAGGTTGGCATGTGATTTTATGGGCCCTGAATGCCACATACAGGCCTGAACTAAGAGCTTCTGTTTGAGTCCTTCCACCTTCATTGTGCAGACAGGGAAACTGAAGTCCAGAGAAGCACCCCCACACTTCCACTTATTTGTTGGCTGGTAGAGGGGGCCAGGGTGGGAGGAAGCACTAGGGGCCAGGAGAGTGGGGATCGGGAGCAGAGTGGCAGTGGGGGGCTCAGCCAGACGCAGGGCCGGCGGGGTGTGCACACACAGGAGCAGGGTTCGTGGGGAGATGAGCGAGGAGGAGGACCCAGAGAGATGGAGGCCCTACAGAGGAGGCTGGGTCAAACATGGAAGCTGGAGAGGGGTGGTGGGAATGTGCTAGAGCTGTGGAACCTGTGAATTCGTGGTGGAATCAAAAGACAGGCTCCTGTACAAGGGTGACGTGATCCTTGGCCAGTAAAGGTGGGCCAGACCCAGGGAGACCAGGTGTTGGATTGCAAAGACCTCAGATGCTACTGTTCAGAATTTTCCAGAGGAGGAACTGAGGCCAGCAAGGGCAGGAGGCCAGGACATGCATGTGAACGAGTAAACTCAGAGTCTGAAAGTGTGGCATGGGTGGTCAGCTTGGTGATTTGGGGTGGCAAGTGAATCCAGTTACTTCATTTTAATAGCTAGGTACTTAAGTGCACATTTGAGAAAATATAGCCAGTGCATATAACATATTGCTAAGGATAAATCTAAGGAGGAAACAAATGAGTGGATTTAAAGACAAACCAGGTAAGAAACAGTAGAGAGGTACCAAGATAAGGTGAGACTCAGGCAGCTGGTGTGGGAACCTAGCTCTCTAGGCCCCACTGCACTAATGACCGACAGATTTGACTCAGGCTGATCCCTGAGCCCTGAGGGTGGGCTCCTCTTAGGGCAGAGGGTACAATCTACGCATTCAGGCCCCTCCTTCCTTTCTGGGTGGGCTGCTTCCCAAGGATGGTGCAGAGAAGGAGGGACTGGGCAGATTGGAGCTACTTAGGGGCTTTCCTCCGGGACCTGAGCTTAGGCCACTTCCAACCTGATGGTGCACAATGGGCTCAGACCAAAGACGTGGGGGCTGGGGTCTAGGCTAGGTTTCCCCTAGCTCTGTGACTGAGAAGATGGGAAGGACAGTGCCGCACCCCCTGCTGATCTGTGCCATATGGTGGCTGGAAGAGCTGCCTAGAGCCTGTCCAGTGATGGGCTCAGGTCGGTCTCCGCTGTCTGGCATGGAGGGCGCATGCTGTGTGCGTGGTGGCCCAGGCACGTGAAGCTGCCACTGGACAGATAGCTTGAGAAAGTGGAGCTGCTCTGCCCTGGGAGGTCCGGTTGGTTCAGGGGGTTAATTAATTAATGAATTAATTTTTAAAAAGAGCGCGCCTGCACACACAGAGGGAAAGGGAGAAGCAGACTCCCCCCTTCCCCCTACCCTCCCCCTTCCCCCTACCCCTAGCAGGGAGCCCCATGCCCGGCTGGATCCCAGAACCCTGAGATCTTGACCTGAGCCTGAGCCGAAGGCAGAAGCTTAACCAACTAAGCCACCCAGGAGCCCCCAGGTTTTTTTTTTTTTATTAAAAAAAATATTTATTATTATTATATTTTGTTTTTGGCTTGAAAGGGGTTGGCTGAAAGAAGGAGATCAGCTAGAAAACCTAAATTCATAGGGTTACAGGGTAACCAAGAAGGATGGGCTAAGGTGTCTTTCCCAGGTTAACTACAGAATACCAGACCTAGCAGAAATTTAGTGATCCACTAATCCGTATACTGAAAGGTACCACTTATTAAGCTCTTCCTTAATAAGCCAGGCAATTTGAGTCCAGTTTCCTTCAGACTTGGCTCTAACACCCCCTCGGAGAGGCCTTGCCGGGCGGTCCCTGTGCACCCCTGAATCAGCCACATTACCCTGCTGGCCTCCTTCACTGCTTCAGGATGATGTCTGACTCACTTATGCATTCACTGCTTATTATGTCTACCCCCACCGGAAGGGTGGCTTCAGGGGGTGCTGGGGGGGGGGCATGAGAAAGCGCGGTGGGGGGCGGTTGCTGAATGGTGGATTCAAGTTACTGATAGCCAGAATGCAGGCGAGGGAGTCTCCCTCCAGGATCTGATAGAAGGTAACCAAGTCAAATCTTGATTCAAGAGGTAGGGAGGTATTAAGGGCATGCCCTGAGATAATCCAGAAATTTCTTTTTAAGGCAAAGGAATCCTTTGCACAGAAAGGAGGGAAGAGCTTGCTTTTTCCACCTCTATTGATTAAATTAAGAGAAGACCTCCTTTGGACTAGGGAAGGCCAGACACGGGAGGCCTCACATCAGCCTGGTCTGTGTTGCTTCCCTTCTGGAAGGCACTGAGGCAGCCCACTGGCATCTTGTTTGATAAATGGTAAACCACAAAGGCTGCTTGCCTGGGGCACGTGGGATTGGAGCTACCCAGAGCGGAGGGCAAACCCTTGGGGAAGGAGGGAAGAGGTGCTCTTTCTTACCTGAATTCCTTTCTTTAAGAGATACAGGTTGTGTGGCCTTGGGCATGTCACTGAACCCCTCTGAGCCTTTAGTTCTTTATTTCCAAAAGATTTCCAAAAGTGGCAATAATAATGCCAGCTTCTGAGGATTGTTTTTAGGGTTAAATGAGATTAAGCACCTGGCAGTATCTACCAAGAAATTGCTGGATATATTTAAGGTTGTTATTTTAATTAGGATTTTTTAGTGAATGCTTGGAGAAATTTCATGATTACTAATCTGCGTTATATGAGCAGAACCTTACCTCTGAATCATTAGACAAAGTTTGGGCCTTATAATAGACCTTGCCGTTGAGAGATCTGCCACCTTGTGGTCATTTACCCAAATTGCAGGTTCAGTTTTTTTTTTAATTTAAAAAAGTATTTATTATTATTGCTATTATTATATTTTGTTTTTGTCTTGAAAGGGGTTGGCTGAAAGAAGGAGATCAGGTGGAAAATCTAAATAAGGTTACAGGATAACCAAGAAGGGTGGGCTAAGGTATCTTTCCGAGGTTAACTACAGAATACCAGACCTGGCAGAAACTTAATGATCCACTAATCCCTATACTGAAAGGTACCACTTATTAAGCGCTTCCTTAATAGGCCAGGCAACTTGATTAGCACTTTGCATACATCCTTCATAGTTCGTTCTACATGGCAAGATCAACATTTTTAGTACTGTTTTTCAAAAGGGGAAACTGAGGCTCAGAAGTAACCGAGTAACTTGCTTGACAGCACATAGCCCATGTATAGCAGAGCTGGTATTTGAACCAGGCAGTCTGATTCCAAAGCCCGTGTGTAATCTTAACCTTCTTACTGTCTGTCAACCAAGGCTAGGCCAAATATCTGTCGTGCTCCTGGACCCTACAGAGGTCAGTGGGTTGTGTTCTTGGTTTCTGCCTGCAGCTGACCTCAAGAAACAGTATGTCACCCCAGCACCTGGGTTTATACCCTATAGTCCTACCCATGTGCTTTACAGAATACCCATCATGATTTCACTGGATCCCACTGAAGGCAGATGTGAGATGATAGAATGATCTGTTCGGCTTCCCGCTGCCTCCTCATCAGGTAGCTGGCCTCTTTGAGAAGGTGGATGTTCTCTGAGCGGTTCTGAGAGAGAAGCAGGTTTTCCGCTTGCACTTTCAGAACCTGAGTGTGGAGCCTGCCCACAATCAGCGGGGAGGTGCAGGAGTGTGAGGAGGAAACAAAACCAGTGTGTTTCTTTCCAAGTCCGTTTGGCTGGTGGTGCAGGCCTGGCAGAGCTGATGTGATGAGGACCGGTCCCCACATTGAGTGGGTGGAGAGCTATCCTGGCAACTCCCTGGCCCCCGGCAAGGATATCCTCCTGGGCCAGGGGAGGAAGTCAGCCCCACACGAGGCAACAACAGGCTTCTTTCTGTAAAGTTGGGCGCCTCTGCCTCTTTCCCACGCTGGCTTGGCTAGCAGGGAAGGGTGTGGGCTGGGGTGTAAAGTTCATGGCAGTGGGCTGGGACCTGAGGGGGTGTTTGTGCAGAGAGGTTCAAAAGCCCAAGGATGCAATCCTGTACCTCCAGCCTTTTCCCCTGCTTCGGGAGATGTGTCTGGGTGAGGCCAGCTGGGAAGATTCCCTGATAATAAAATAATTGTTTAGAAATGATGGTTTATTCAGGGCTCCCAAGGGAAGAGTCTTCTTCCTGCTATTCCCTCTGAGTCCATGGGACACCAGAAAGCCTTGTGGTTGTGTGGAGAGATGGTATGGGGTCTTAGACTTTATCGAAGGGGAGAGTCAGATTTTACAACTTCAGGGGAATCTAGAGCCTTGTTGTCAAGGTAAAACATCTAGAGATCTAGAACTCTCTTAAGTCATGAATTTATGGATAGCCTTTGGTCTGACATTCCTTCCAAAGTGGGAACCCTTCTCTTAGCATCCCTGGAAGATGCTGTACCCACTCATCTGTGCACCTCCGGGGACAGAACATTCATTCCCATGGGAGGGATCCTGTTCCTTTTGGACATCTGACAGCTTAGCAGAGCTGAACTCTGCTCTCTGGAACTTTTCTAGCATTTGTTCACATTCTCCTACATAACAGCTCATACTTCCCCCCGGGTGGCTAAAAGAAACTACAGGACAGGTGGGTTCTCACTGGGACCAGAAGCCCATCGAGGGTGGAGGAATTCACCTTGCCTCTCCTCGGGTCCTTGCCCACAGCTGAGGGACCCCCGGCCCCTTCCTTCTCCCAGGCTTCAGTTTCTGTACTTGCACATCGACGGGGGCCCGTGTTAGCGTTCTATGGCCACTCTTAACAATTTCACACCAACTTAATGGCTTAACGCAGTACACATGTACTGTCTTCGAGTTCTTGGGGTCAGAAGCTAGAAGGGGTCTCACTGGGCTAACTGTTGGCAGGGCTGTGTTCCTTCCCGGAGGCTCGAGGACAGAATGCATTTCCTTGCCTTTTCTGGCTTCTAAAGGCTATCCGAGTTCCTTGGCTTGTGGTCGCATTATTCTTCTTGCATCATCATACCTTCTGTGGCTCTGACCCTCCCCCCTCCCTCTTATAAAGACCCTGTGATTACGTCAGACCCACCAGATAATCCAGGATAATCTCCCATCTTAAGATCCTTAGCTTAATTCTCTCTGCAAAGCTCCTTTTGCCATGTGAGGTAACCACATTCACAGTTTCCGGGAATGAGGATGGGGACGTCTTTGGGAGATGTTGCTTGCTGTAAGGATGCACTCCATCCTCTCCGGAGCCCCCTCAGCTCTGTGCCTGCTCAACACTCCCCCTCAGCCTCCTTCCTCCCTCAGGGTTGTGGGAACCCCCCTTCCTTTTGCAGAGTCTGGCTTCCTAATGGGGAGAAATGCTAAGGTCCTGCAGGTGCGTTCTCCACCTGTCAGATTCTATTCAATTTCTTATGACTCAAGTAAAAAAAAAAAAGACCACCTTCTTACCCTTCCAGGAGGCCGATTTCTATTGTCTGGTAGCCCCTTGAGGTGCAAAGAAATACAACATTATCTCTGCTCTCAAAAAAAGCTGTTCATCCAGTTAGGAAGAGACGAAGGCCCCCATGCAAAGTCAAGGCCGTGATTTGCTGTGCGACCTCGGCAAGTAACTTACTATCTCTAAGTCTCAGTTTCTCCGTCTGTTAACTGGGAATAGTAGCACCTTCCTTTTCCCCCAAGGGTTGCGTTAAGATAAACGTCAGAAACTACTATGGAAATATAAGGGTTTATTGGAATGGCATGAGATCTTTGAGTAATATCAAGCCGTGCAGTTGTCCTGTGGATGATGGATCCAGGGGAGACACCTCAGGGCCTGGGAGCAGGCTCAGCGCCATTTAGGCAGGGCATTTGGGGTCTGGAGGAGGGCCAAAGCGATGCCCTCTAGGAGGCAAGCCCAGAGCAAGGGCCCTGATTGCCCTGGTCTGAAGAGCTCTTCAGGGGGCAGGGCTGTGGGCCGAGGCGTAAAGGCGGGCACTAGCTGGGGGTGGTCTCGGGCCTGTGAGGTCAGATTTTGAGGGTGGGGAAGAACCGAGACAGAAATTATAGTAAGAAAAGTGTTTTCTTCTGCCAATTTTGCATAGAAAGACCTAGCAAGCTGTATTTTTTCCTTGTTCTTTCTGTTTGCCTCTCTGGCAGCACGGGCTGGACAGCCCTGTGCTTACTCTACCTTACATTCACTGGTGTGCTGGAAAGTGGGGGACAACCAGCTCCGGGGTGGGCTGGGGAGCCCTGAATGTTAGGATTTGCCAGTTTCCATGATGTAAATTTCCCTCCTGTGGCCAGTTTCATGCTACCGATGCAATGCTGCTGAATGATTCTCCAAGCCGGCTCCAGCTTTCATCTGCTTTACATTTCATTTTAATCTTTAGACAATACTGTGGCTAGGTGCCATCATCCCAGATTTGTCGACCGGAAACAGACTCCAAGAGGTGCAGGTTTCCAGCCCAGGCCTGCCAGACTCCGAACCCCTGGGTGCTCTACCGAGCCTTTCCCCCTTTTATGGACTTCATTCCATCCCCCCCATTATTAGACTCAAGCCCTAACCCCCAATAGGACTGTATTTGGGGATAGGGCCTTTATGAGGTCATGAGGGTGGGCTCTCTGCTGGACTGGTATCCTGATAAGAACAGGAGGAGATGCCAGGGAGGAGGCTGTGTGCACACACAGCTGTCCATGCACCGAGTCCTCCCCAGAAACCGGCCCTACTGGTGCTGTGGTCTTGGACTTCTGGCTCCCAGACTGTGAGAAAATAAACATCCGTTTTTTAAGGCCCCCGTCTGTGGCATTTTGTTAATGGCCGCCCTAGCAAACGAATCCGTTCTAATTGTACGGCCCTTTATAAAGCCCCAGGGCCATAGCCCGGTATCGTCCACTGACTTATTCTGCCAGGGTTTTTGCAGGAGACTTCGCCCTGCAAGAGGTGCTGGGATGGGCAAGCCAGGATGGCTGTCCCCATTATACAGACAGGGAAACTGAGGTCACCCCTCGGGTCTCTTTCCCGGGGAGTGGTGCAGGCTCGGCCAGACGTCAGGCCTTCCCTTTCCCAGCCCACCAAAGTCAGCGGGGGCTAGATCTCGCCCCAAAGGCACAGAGGCTTGCAGGGGCATTTCTCTCCCCCCGTGTACCACAGGGATTCTCAGGGGATTGGATTCAGTGTCAGAGCCCCTGGAGCTTTTAAAAACTCTAACGCTTCTGGTCTGCTGGCCACTCTCTGTGAGTTCAGCCAGGGTGACTGACGGCCAGGTGTATCTGGAGAATGTGACCAAGAATTGGGGTGGGGGGTGGGGAGGAGGGGAGAAAGCAGGTCCCAAAGGGGCCAAGAGGAGCGCTGGGTGGGCAGCCAGACTATCTGTGGTTCTGCCCCGTGGCCGTGGGTGTGGTCAGGGCGGACATCGTCCAGCGGGAGTCAGGAAGCAAAAGAGAACCAGATCGGGGGCACGCCGGCCCCACACTGTGATTGGGTGGACATCCCTTCGAGGGGCCGCTCTCACCCGCCCTGGGGTGGGGTTGCCACGTGACCTGCGATACACAGGCACGAGAGCAAGGCTCGAGTGTGTTGGAGCAGCTTTGGTGGTGAAGGCCCGTACTGTGGGCTTGCCGGGCTGGTGAGGATGCTGTGTCGCTCTGAGGGGGTTTGGCGGGCCGTTGCCGGGAAGTGTCAGGGGCGGGTCTGCATCACGCCGGCTGTTGAGGCTTGTGCTAATGACGTCATGCTGTTTGGTAAACTGGGTCCGGCTGTGGAGGCTGCGTGGTCCTGCCTGGGCTTTTGTTGTGTTTTCCGTCACTGGGTGGTGGGGGGGTGGGCGGGGGGCTCGGCGACCTTGCGAAGAGGTGGTGGCAGCGTCCGTGTTGACAGTCCCAGCACAGAGGCATCTGGTCTTGCAGGCAGAGGTCTGTCTGTGCTGCTCCTTGCAGGCTGGTGTTTCCTGCTGGGCTGTGGCACTTGGTGTTCTGCTTACCCGTGCTGGCTGGGCTGGTGCTTTCTGTCCATAGCTTCTCGGTGTCTGGGGTGACCACACAGACTTTGATGGCGTTGGGGGGCAGAGGCTGCTGTGCCGATGGTTTACGTAGCCAGCTGAGACCTACCTGCCTTTCATTAATATGAACAGCCTCCAGCGGAAACACAGCTGTGCCTCCCAAGCCTGACGCCCCCAGTGTCCCCTGGTATCCCGTCAGAGTCTCTGCCCGCTCTTCTGGGGGGGGGGGCCGGTGCATGACTGAACCTGGCAGTTGATCTTTCTCAGCCGTTGCTGCCCACCAGAGGGAAGACTGCTCCGGCTCCTTCTCTGGCTCACAGGCAGGGGTGGGGCGAGGCAGCTTCGACTCTCCCCGCCAGGCTGCTCTGCTCCAGCCTGACCCCTCCTGGTCTTCTCCCTAGGAAGGGCAGCTCCCCCTCAGCTTTGTGAGATTCCACTCTCATGAAATGACTGTTGAACTCCTACTCGCTCTTCAAAGCCTAACTCCTCTTCCAGGAAACCTTCCCTGATTGAGTTTCTCTCCCCACGCTCGAGTGATCTCTGCCCATCTGGGTTTCTGTTGGCCCTTGCTGTTGGGACCAACCACTCAGTCCCAACTCTGCATGTTGCCTCCCCACTGGATTTACTCCTTGCTTAAATAAGCATTTATTGAGTCCCCTGCATCTGCCAGCACTGGGCAAGTGAACAAGATGGCATCCTGCCTTTGTGGAAAGGGATGAGGTAGGGGGATAATAATCAAGTATCCAAATCAGTGTGCCTTGTGCGTTGAGCGAGTGCTACGAACTAACAGATGTGGTGGTGGGCGGCTGAACAGCCAGGGAGGTCCACTTAGGTGGCCCAGGCAGGGTGGTTTTTAGCCTAGCTGGAGACAGAGGTAAGGAGGTGAAAGCAGGTGGAGCAGTGGGGATTTGCCTTTTGGGGAGGGAGCTGGCTGTGAACTTCTGAAGGAGGGAGGAGACCTGATTGCCCGGCTTGATGGTGAGTCTCTGGGACTGGGTGACTGTGGACAGGGCCCGGTGTGCCAGGCCCTCCTGCCCCTTTCCTGGTGTTTCTCTAGGATGCTGGTGCTCGGTCTGCAGGTGGACCTCAGGGCCCTAGCCCGAGCTCTGCCTGCTTTGGCTATTTTAGCACTAGTTTGGAGAGCAAATGAGGCCTTTGTCTTGGGTTCCCCTTTCAGCCCTGACCCGATGCCCTTTGTTTAGAGGCCAGGATGATAGGGGCAGCTGAGCCCCAGTGGGAAGTCCAGGGCCTGGCGGTACCTTGTAGCAGCCATGAAGCAGAGAGCCTGGCGAAGCCCCCTGCCTCACTCGGTTGAGAGGGCACCATAGTGTTGCTGCTAACTAACTGTGTGCACTGAGCCCCAGTTTCCCCAGCTACAAAATGGGGCTGAAAATACTCAGGAAAGATTGCTGATGCTATCGTCCCTCTGGGGTCTGGTCCCGTGATGACCTACGTGACCAGAGTTACCAGAGCTGAGCATTACAGGGGGCTGGGGATGATCTCTCAGACTCCCAGCTTTGACACTTACATGTTCATTCGGCTTGCAGGCTGTGTCCTGTAGAAACCAAGCCTTTCAGGGTGCCTGGTGTTCAGGGATACGCTTGACTGAGTGCCTGTCCCACCTATGAGCTGACTGCTGGGCAGGGTCTGAACCTCACCCCGTCTCCCCTCTGCCCTGCACTGCTTACTGTCCTTGGCTTGCTCAGAAAATGGCTGCAGTTCTCCAGTAGCCTCTCAAAGGATGAGGTTGCAGGTTTGAGAGCTGAGGACCTTTGGCCCACGGGTTGGGGCCATAGACCCATAGAATGCCTAGGTCTCAGAGTCCTCTGGGGAACTGGTTCACAGTGTGGATTTCAGGCCCCCTCCCAGGTATTTGCTTGGTCTGGTATTGGGATTGGCGTATGTGTGTTCACAAGCCTTGTGTGTGGGTTTTCTCGTGTAGCTGCTGGTCCACAGACTGGCGTTGGGAGGCCATGAATCCACATTGAACAGAGAGGAAACTGAGGCCCAGGGTGGGAAGGGGGAACTTGGCCAAGGCCCCAGAGTGGGTGACTGACAGAGCTGAAACCTCAGTCTAAGACTTGAGGACTCCAAATGCAGTGCTCCTCACCATCCAGCATAGCCTTTTGGGGTGGTTCGTCTGCCTTCGCTCCTGTCAGACTCGGGCTGTGGCCCAGCTGAGTGACCTGTCCCCCAGGTCAGAGAGCAGGGTGAGCTGTGGCCTGTGTTGGCAGCTGTGGGGTGGGCACCGGCCATGAGACTGTTGACTTGGCTTCCCCTGGACTGGCCTCCCTTTCCTCCTTTGGTGGGGCATGTTTGTGCACAGTGAAGGGTGTGTGAGGGGTGTGTAAGGGTGTGTAGCGGTGGCTCCCTGCATGGAGGCAGCTGAGAATGCACTTCTGTGGGGCAGGTGCAGGGGCCTGGCAGCAAATGGAGGACAGATGGGGTCTCAGGTTCTCACCTCCCTGATCATCCACTGACTTATTCTGTAACTTCAGACAGTTTCCCGGGCCTTCAATTCCTTATCTTCGAAGGGGCTCAATCATCTGTGCCCTGCCCACGGCCTAGGTTGCTTGGAGGATACAGTAGAGTGAGACCTGCAGAGGCTTCCTGGAAGGGAGAAAATCATGTCTGAGATGTCACACAAGGGGAAACTCCCCTTGCAGCGCCCGGGGCAGACAGAACTAATCAATCACCACTCTCTGTCCTCTGAATCCGGACAGATTCCTTTGGCAAAACAGGGGTTTAGGCAGTCTTCCCAATCAATTGGAGCTGGCACTTGAGACAAACATTTTCTAAGAGATCTAGAAAGGGATGCTGAGTTTGCAGCTGGGCCTATCTTGTGTTGAAGGCTTCAGCTAATGATACCTACTTTTCTTCCTGTTCTAGGATGGGAGCCAGGAAGTACTCAGGGCCCTGGGTTTGCTGTGGCTTTCTGGTCTGCGTCTGCCTTTGGACCCCTTTCTTCCCTGCCCCCTTTCCCCTCCCCCATACCTCTCTCCACAGTTGGCACCAAAGGGGTTGTGGTGCTAGGTGCCCTAGACGGTCTGTAAGGAGAGTTAGTCAGGTGAGATAGAACTCAGTTAAAATAGAGGCCTCCTTTCTTCCCCTCCCTGACCACCTCCCCTTAGCGGTCTTCCGACACAACCAAGCTGCCTGATGCCAACATTGCCCCCTAGTGGTCAGCAGTGAGAGCACACTGACTGCACCACCTGCTCTCCACCGCTCCCTTTCTTCCCCGCCAAGCGGTGACCCCACCACCTCACCTCCATCTTCGTCGCTGGCTTCCTTTTTGACTCTTCCTATGCTTCTCTAGCTCTGACGGGTATCATAGAAAAGATAGCAGAGCATAGGTGTGAAGGCCGTGGAGGGGCGCTGGACAGGGAGCGAGAGGAGCTGACTCTCGCCTCATTCCCCTTGCAAGCTTACTGTGTGGCCACGGCAAATCCTTGCCCCTCTGTGGGCCTTAGTTTCCCCATCTGCACCACAAAAAAGTTTGCTTGTGTTCATTGTTTCCCAAAAGGGGTGTCAAAAGCTTTTTAGGCTAGACAGTTTTTCACTGCACAGGACTGCCCGTGCATTCAGGACATGTGGCATCCCAGGGCCCCAAATCATCGTGCCAACCTGGAATTCCCAAATGCCCGTGGCAGTGGTACCACCCATGCTTGGCCTCCATAGACCAGGGGGTCTTGAGATCATGTCTGCGGTCGATGCTGCAGCCTAGGATGCAGTGAATTCACCCAGGGGCCCTGGGAATGGTCCTCCCAGAGGCCAGACTGGAGAGTCACAGGGAGACTGTGGCTTCAGCATTTGGACCTGCATTCACATCTGCGCTCAGCCACTTATAAGCCCTAAGTCACCAGACAAGTTTGAACAAGACTGTGGTTCTCAGGTGAGGAAATCGCCCAGTAAGCTTTGCCCTTTGGCAGCAGATAGGGGGTGAGGTGCTCTGGGCTACCTGTGCTCCGCATGCACGCGACGGCACTAACCCTCGTAGCTCCTGCCTCGTCCCTTCCCCTGCCTCCTAATCCACCCGCTACCCTGCCCCTCCATCACAGGAACAACTGTTTCCTGCGTGCCGCACTTTGTAGCTGGCCAAGAGGGAGGCTGTGAATCCCATGTGCAGGTGTAGGACCTGAGGCTCAGAAAGGTGATGTGACTTGTCCTAACAAAGCAGCAAGGTCAGGGCTAGGACTCGGTCTGAATTCACTTTTGTTGTCATTATTGCCAAGGCAGTTTGTGGTTTGTTTTCATCTCCTAGTTATCAAGCATTGAGCATGTGCCCAGGGCTCTAGAGTAATTTTCCCAGTCATCTCAAACACACACACACACACACACACACACACACACACTCTGCCCACTTTACAGATGTGTAAGTCCCAAAATGCATGCCAAGGCCTCCCAGGTGGGCACAGCCAGGATCTGAGGCCACCTCCTCTGTCTCCAGAGCCTCCCCTCTTGCCCCCCATACTCTTCCTACCTCATACCCAAAGCCCCCCCAGCCCCTGGGCCATTGCCAGGCCACACTCACTAGTAAGGCCTGGCCTGAGTCGTGCTGACAGCCTGGAGTGGGAGGGGGCGTGCTGGGCTCTGTGCCCAGGAATGTGTTGGGAAATTCCACCGCCGTCCCACGCTACCCTCCCACGCTGGGAGGGAAGAGTTAAGTGGCTGCCTCGTCCCTCATGGATCATGGAGGCCTCTTCACTCCTTTTACAGCCTGGGTCTCCTCAGGAAACTGCCCGTGCCCCCCCCACCCCCTCCCCCCATCTTCACTTTTTGCCTTCTTTGGTCCTCTCTCCCCGTGAGGCTGCAGCGCCCCACCCCCTCCCAGAGCTCTAGCTTCCCAAGAGGGGAAGGAGCACTTGGAAGTAGGGATTGAAAACTCTTCTGAGAACACACACGCAGTGTTCAGCTTGCTCACGTGCGTGGACCAGCATCCACGGGCTCTTGGCACTTGCCTTGTGCTTGTAGGGGATGGCGTGAGGGAGGCACCCCCGGGACGGAGCGTGGTGAGGAGGGTCCCGTGTTCCTGGCAAGAAGACTTCGGCCTCTCCCTTACCCCAGCCTACAACTTGGCGGGAGGTGAAGACTCCACCTGGACTTCCAGTGGCCAGAAAGGGCCTCCACTGGCTGACGGCAGCCAGAAGAGGCTCACAGCAGGGCTGCGGGCTCGCTGGGTCAAGGGGATTTTCAAGGCCGTCTCATCGAGCCCACCCACCAGCTGGCAAGCCCACCCACCAGCTGGCGCTTGCGTCTCCTGCCATCCCACCAAGCAGGCTGTGTTTGCACACGCCCAGTCACAGAGCCCTCACTACCTCCAAGGCTGCCTGGGGCCATCTTGGGGCAGCTCTGGCTGTCCCGGGGCTTCCTTAGGATAAATGAGCTACAGTCTCGGCTCCCACCCTGGGCCCTGGCTCAGCTTTGTGGGACTTCATGGAATGAAGCTCACCCCACCTGCTGCAAGTCACAGCCCTTCCCACCCCCTTCCTCCCAGGCTCCCCCACCAGCACATGAGGCCAGACATCCTGGATCTGTAACTGTCTGGCTGTGGCTGGCTAATCTCAGACAAAACCTGGCATTGGTGGCCTCACTTTCCATGTTTGAAAAAAGGGAAGTGTGACTGTGTGATCGCAGAGCCTCCCCTCCCCCATTTTCTAGGATTCCATGGAAAACAATTATCCAGAAGGTTCTAGCAACAGCACATAGGGGACATGGCCTGTGTCCAGTGTCTGTGTTTGACAGTGAGTCTACTCGCAGACCAGTCTTTTGGGGACTGGTCCCAACAAGACCTAGTGTTTGAATGTCACAGATTGAACAGGGTCTTCGTAGGCCCCTCCTCAGAAGGGTCTTCCCTAGATTTCTGTCGGCTACTAGATAGTTTCAGGTTCCTTCTCACAACGCTGAAGACCCGTGATGATCTGATCATAGCCAGGCTCTGAACTGGGTACTTGGCCGTGAGAGAGGCCTGAGTTTTGAGTCCTGTGGCAGCTGCATCTTGGCTGCACACCACAGACAGATCAGGAAGCCTCTCTGACCTCAGTGGTCCAGTCCCCCCAGCTTTTAGACAGGGGTCAGGGTTGCTCAGATTCCATGGGATGAATGCAAGTACCTGGTGCATCTTAGGTGCCCAGAAACCAGCAAGCAACGGGTGTTCCTGGGAGAGGGGTGTCTGGGAGAGAAGTGGCCTCTTCTGCCCTCAAGGCCAAATTTTGGTACCCCTTTTCCCCAAGTGTCGCTGGATCACCTCAGGCACCACACAACACTCACGCCGTCAGGTCTTATTGAGCATCTGCTGTATACCGGAAGCTGAGGGTACAGTGATGGGAAGACAGGCTCTGGCATTCAGTGCAAGCTCTGTCGAGGCCCAGAAATGAGGAAATGGATCAGGAGACAGCATGGGGGCAGGCGAGCGGTCAGGGCATGCACTGAGCCCCCCTCTGTTGCTGGGACCTGGTTCTTTGGGGCTCTCTGCTGTTTGATAAAGTGTAGCTGGAGCCCCCTCCCAGGCCCCCCGCGTTGGAGCTGTCCCGTTTCGGTTGGCATTTACTAACACCCTCTGGCTGGCAGCGAAGGAGTGACCGTTTCCCTGTCCCCAAGCTGAGAGGAGATCTGGGTGAAGGGCCGTGTGTCCTGGGTGGGGTGGGGGGGAGGGTATATAGTATGAAGCATAATGAAGGTGCTTCATTATGAAGGTGAGTGCCTGTCTGGGCCTGCTGCAGAGTTTGGGGGTGGGTAGGGGTTGGGGAGCAGAGCCATGTGAGGTTGGAACATTGGCAGCCCACACACCCAGGAGGGCGAAGCCCCAAGCACGGATTCTCATACGGGGAGGAGCCCTGTGTGGAGAGCCTCGGGAGCCAAGTGTGGCCCGAGGCCTGAGGCCTGCAGGGTTCACATTCTCATCTTGGCCTGTCAACAGTTCTCCGTATGACCCAGGCTCGCTTGCCTGACCTTGAATTGGGTGCAGGATTTCAAGTCAAACATTACCCAGTGTTTGGTGGGCAGAGTCCAGGACTGGGAGGAGGATGTGAGGGTTCTGGTCTGGCTCTCTACCATCTTGCCACTAAAGCTGATAGGACCCTGCTCCCTCATGTGTGCATGAGAGGCTTAAACTAGGGGTCTCTAAGCCCCTGCTTGCTCTGACAGCTTGTAATTCTGGTTTGTTCTAGTTTTGCAGGATTTTGGCAGCAGAGAGGTTTTTGGGGAGGGGAGGGTATATAGTATGAAGCATAATGAAGCTCAAAAACTTACTGATAGTTCTGAACATTTGGATATATTAATAGAAGTCTGGGGTCTAGAACTAGGGAGGAAGACGGTTCTGTCAACACAGTGGGCAAACAGATATGCTCTCAGAGAAAGAGGAACAAAAAGCAAGATGACTTTAGACCACGTATTCTTCCAAATGGTAGGGGCCGTAGCAGTGTGCCACCCAGAGGAAACAAGATTCCAGGGAGGGCAATGAGATTTACCTGCAAATACTTGATGTTGGAGAGGGTGGTGCTGGTGAGTGGAGGTTGTGAGGAGAGGTTCCAGCTCAGGCTGAGGAGGAGCTTCCCAAACGTCCGGAACTGCCCCCAGATGGAATGAACTGGCCTGCTGAGGATGGTTGGGTGTTCTCCTGTCATGGGAGATATGACAGTCACCTGGCGGGCTGGCTGTCCTTTGTCCTTCGGAGGACTGGACCGGATGATTCCTGCCGGTTCCGGATGGCTGCCATTCCCTGAGCCAGGTTCAGGTCCGAGCTGGCCGACTCCTGTAGCATGACCCTGGGATAGTCCCTCAGCCTCCGCGTGCCTCAGTTTACTCATGTGACAGGAGAGAGAATACCTGTGTACCCCTCGAGCTCGTAGTCCAGATTAGTTGCGCTGATGGCTGTGGAGTCCCTTGTGTGGGGCCACCACAGATGTGAGCAAGAGACGATTATCATTTTTTCCCCTCCGCATTGTCGGCTTGCCACCGCGCTGCCATTTGGGTGGGGGGCTGGGAAGGAGGAACCCCTCTCTTACAGCTCAAGCTGACTGATCTGTATAGCTGAGTTTTGCCTTTAGGAATCTAGTCTTTGGGGGCGACAGAGTGAAGAATAAACCCTGAAACAAGGATAGAGTAAAAGCTGGTGTGAGTGCTGACATCGGCTCTAGCTGAGACAGACATCACCAATCAATCACCGCATTCGTCCTACTGATTTTGGATATGGCCTCATAATCCTTACACACATGATGACGGCGAGTACAAACTGTGCACACTTGGCCTGTGAGATAAATTCTATTTGCCACCTCTAAATAAAGGAAAATAATTATTAATGTCGTTTTTGTTCAATGCCAAGCAAGCGACTCAGTAAATGCATTAAGGGGAGTGTATGTGCGGCAGGGGGTAGGGATTGGGACAGCTGTGAGCTAAATTAATTTAGGCTGGGATGGCTTCTTGGTGGAAGTGGTAGTGGGCTAAGTCCAAGAGCGGCGAGGGCGAGAGTAAGAGAAGCAGCAAGGGCATTCCAGGCCATTGGCACGGGGTCAACAGAAACCCGAGTGGTGGTGGGCTGGGGGTCGGTTCACTGATCTGCCACCCTTTCCCTTTGTGTAAGGTATGGAGCGTGTGTTTGTCTAATATCCTTCAAGCTGTTAAGAAGCTCTAAAAAAAAATGTTTCTGCATCACACACACACACACACACACATACCCCTCTCCCCAAGCAGTGGGTTCCTAATGAATGCCTTGTTGGTGGCAGCATATTAAAGTGTGATCCAAATGACTCAGAAATCTGGGGGCTGGAAACAGTAAGTACACCAGGATAGTTACTGGGGAAAGAAGTAGGATGTGGGCTGAGTGGGGCTTGGGCTCGACAGATCCCTGGATTTCCAGAGGCTGGAGTATTTTCCCTGAGGTCAACAGCAGGTTTGGGTCCGGAGCAGCTGAGCTGGGTATCTGGGCCTCGGCATCATTTCAAGGCACCCTTTTCATTCTTGGCCAAGAGAGAGGGGAGGCTGGGTATGGGCAGGGGGGCTGACAGGTTCTCATCTATTTATAGCTGGGATTTGGGGTCATGCGGTCCTGGGTGCTGGGATGGCCTGATGCCTGGCTTTCCCAGCCAGTCACAGGGTGGCTGGCCTCAGGGTCCTGCACATTAGCAGGTGCCCTAATGTGAACCCACAAGGCTGGCCTGGGCTCTGGCCAGATGCTCAACATTCCCTCCTGACTCCCAGCAGGCCTCTGGGGGGCTGCCAAATGCCGGCTGGGATAGAGGTGGGGAGCAGGGCAGAACAGAAGGGAAGAAAGGGCTTGTGTGAAGGCAGCTGGTGGGGCTGTCTCAGCCAATGGTTCTGAGCTTGCAGGGTTGACAAAAAGTCAGGGTGCTAAGGGCAAAGGTCCCAGAACGGGTACTAGAACTCCTGGGTCCCAGTGTGAGTGTCACACTGGAATGAGAGAGAGACCATTGGCCTACTCAGGCCTTCGTCATCCTTAGGACACGTCTTTTCCCTTCCTGCCAACACCCACCACCTCAGAGGCCAATGAGTTAATTTCCACCGAGATGCACAGCCACCAACAGGATTGGGGAACTTGTCTTGACGGATCAGCACATCTGCCCCCATCTTACCCTGTTGGAAACTCAGTTAAGGCCGTGCAGAGTTTTTTTTTTTTTTTAAAGATTTTATTTATTTATTTGAGAGAGAGAGAATGAGAGACAGAGAGCATGAGAGGGAGGAGGGTCAGAGGGAGAAGCAGGCTCCCTGCCGAGCAGGGAGCCCGATGCGGGACTTGATCCAGGGACTCCGGGATCATGACCTGAGCCGAAGGCAATCGCTTAACCAACTGAGCCACCCAGGTGCCCACGTGCAGAATTTTTCATAAAGAGAGCAGCATGTCAGGGTAAAGAGGATCAGTGACCTAACAATGACTGCCTGGGGCCTGAGAGACAGAAAGCATGGGCTGGAGTCATGACCTAGGGGAACTCATCCAACCTTTTTGGGTCATAGGCTCCTCATCTGTGAAATGGGGGGAACTCGCCAGGATGCTCTAAGGACCAGATAAGAGAGTGTGTGGATCTGCTTTGTAGCATTATACAAACAGGAGTATGGTAGCCGTCATATTCCTGCCTGCCGCCCGTGCACACCCATGCACACGCACACTCAGGTGCCGGCCTACCTGGGCAAGGTGGGCGTGAGAGACTCCCTGACTTGCCTGCCTGCACTGCCCCCCTGCTTTTCGGTACCCCAAACTCAGCATGTCCAAAGTGGAGCTCCTTTTACATTTCACTCCTTACCCCCAGCCCTGAACCAGGGAACCCTCCTCAACTTTCCCTTCTTCCTTACTCCCCACAGCCCAGCTATCACCAAGTCTGTTCACCAGAACATAGATCACAGTAGGTCCAATCCATTTGCTCTTCTTCATTTTCCTTCCTTCTGCCCAGAGGCCACTATGTCACATTGGCCAATGAGACAGCCCCTCATTGGGCCTCCTGCTGCCATTTTGTCCCTATCTCCATGTGGCAGCCGAACACAAATTCATCTTGTCACTGTCCTTCAGAAATCACCCTCCGTGGAGCCCTATGATCTCAGGGCAAAGGCCAACCTTAACACAGTGGTCAGAAGTCTGGTCAGGGTCTGGCCCTGAGGACTTCCCTCTCATCCCTCCTGGTCTCCCTGGACCCTCACTCCAGCAAGCTGAGCTTCTCTCAGTTCCCTCTCCTTGTGTTCTGATCGCCTGGGCCCGGGTCTGGGTGCTCCCCCATCTTTTTTTTTTTTTTTAAAAGATTTTATTTATTTATTCATGAGAGACAGAGAGAGAGAGAGGCAGAGGGAGAAGCAGGCTCCCAAGGAGCAGGGAGCCCGATGCGGGACTCGATCTCAGGACCCTGGGATCATGACCTGAGCCGAAGGCAGACGCTTAACTATCTGAGCCACCCAGGCGCCCAGGGACCCCATCTTTTTATCACTGCTGTATCCCCAGATGCATGGTGCAGGTTAGCATTGAAGTAACTGTTCAGGAAAAAGGGAGGTATTTATATTACATACTCTCAGGGCAACAGGGAGTTCTCCATACTGATATCCAGGGTCCGGAGGTCTGGAGAGAAGCCTCGCCCAGGGCAACAGGAAGCCTGGGCCCCACGTGGGCCTCTTCCTCTGAGGCCTCAGTCTCCCATCTGTACAACAAAGGATTGGACCAGATCCCCTCATCTAAGGGCCCTTTTAGTTCTTCTTTTTTTTTTTTTAAGATTTGTATTTATTTGCCAGAAGGATAGCACAAATAGGCGGAGCGACAGGCAGAAGGAGAGGGAGAAGCAGGCTTCCCGCTGAGCAGGGAGCCCGATGTAGGGCTCGATCCCAGGACCCTGGGATCATGACCTGAGCCGAAGGCAGCCGCTTAACCAACTGAGCCACCCAGGCGCCCCTAAGGGCCCTTTTAGTTCTAATGGTAGGACAGAAACAAGTCAGAGGCTGGTGTCATGGACGTTGCAGCCAGACAGACCCAGGTTCAAATCTTGACTTTGATCACTTGTTGGCCCCGTGATCTTAGGCCTCTCTGAACCTTGGTTTCTTCTTCTCTAAAGGGGCTGGAGATAGTCATTTCTGCTGTCTCAGATGTCAGTGACTGACACTTAGTACTCACACGGTAAGTGGGGACCCCTTCCTTTTTAGTTTACAAGCCAACAGTGAAACGTCACAGTTTAAACGACTCATTAAGAAAAATTCTTTTCTCCCCCTGATATCTTGTAGTGCTGGGTATTTGTAGAGAGGCTGCTGGGCTCCTGGGCTCCTGGTCTTGCCCTCTACTCTGCCTTTCCTGAGATCCCAGCCCCTCTGTTCTGTACACAGGGCAAAGACTTTTTGGTTTCCTGGTGGTGCCATGTGGGTAGTCCAGGTGTGTCTGTGGAGGTTAGTGTTGTGACTCTCAGGAGCTGGGGCCACCCCAGCCCAGGCGGGCACTAAATGAGGGCCAGAGAGCAGAATCGTTCGCTAACCCTCTGCCCGCATCTATGAGGTTAGCTGCCAAGAGTCTGGGCCAGGCTTGGCTCAGAGTGAAGGCGAGCTGAGGGAGGGCTGAACCTGACCCCCATTCCTTTTTTTTTTTTTTTAAGATTTTATTTATTTATTAGAGAGAGAACACGAGTGGGGATGAGGGGCAGAGGGAGAGGGAGAAGCAGGCTCCCTGCTGAGCAGGGAGCCCGACTCAGTGCTTGATCCCAGGACACCTGAGCTGGACAGTTAACCGACTGAGCCACCCACGCGCCCCTGTGACACCCATCCTTAATGGGAAGATGCCCCAGGGGCAGGAGCCAAGACGCAGACAGAGGCAGGTATCCGTGCAGATGCTTTGCAGACACCCTGTCACAGGGGTGGCCTTATGTTCAACCACAGCTGCTTGCCTGCTGTGGACTGCAGGAACTGGACATGGAGGCAGTCAGGGAGGAAGGTCTTAGGTAGGTAGTAGAAAAGGTGAAGGAGAATTCTGAGGGTTGGAATGGAGACCATCAAACAGCAGTGAATGTCAGCAAAATGAATATAAAGGCACGAATGAACAAATGAATGAATAAGAGTATTATCTCCCTGCCTTTAGAAGCAGAATCCTCTGCCAGTCCTCAGAAACACAGCCTTAACCCCCTTGGCTCAAGCCTTAACAGTTTTATTAGGTGCCTAGAGTAGAGAAAAAATCAGAAGGAAGCCATAAGGTTAAGCTCAGTGATTCTTAGACTTTTTATATCCTGTCCAACATGCATGTTGGAGAGCCCAGGCTTGCTCCCCATGCATGCTCCCCATACTGAGTATTTAACTATCAGGATTGTTTTGGTTATAGGTGACAGACCGCTGACTCATAAAGTCACCCTCTAATGAAGGCATTTATTTGGTCCCATAAGTGAAAATGTGGGGTTCAGATTCAGCTGGATCTAGGAACTCCATCTCTCAACTCTACTTTCTTTTTGTGGGGGGTACCGCTTTCATATAGGTTCTTCTCAGTGGGAAGAATGGCTCCAAGGCTTCTCATGGATCAGCTTGCCAACCACAATAGGAGAAGAGCATTTCTTTTCCAGTAGTGTCAGCTCATTGTGGTACTGACTCTGGTTGTCTGGACTAGGGGCACATGTTTAGCTCTGAGCCGATTATGATGGCTGAGAAACAAGGGCCTTGGATTGCCCAGGACTAAGGCATGGCGTTTGTGGAGCAAGATTGTGGATGTGGGTTCAGCATTACTGACTATGAGACCTAGAATGGGAAGGTATTGTTCTCCAGAGAGATGGTAGAGGGATGAAAACTCCTGGTGCCCAATGAAAGGCTCCTCTTTATATTAAAAACCAAATCGTCCTCCAAATTGGGATTTTTAAATGTGATAGTAACTAATTATCTACCACACCTTTCCCTGGTGCCCTTTGCTACACTGAGACCCGCCGATGTGGAATGCTAAGAGCATCTGCTTCCCCCACAAGTTGGCATGACTGCCAGTCACAAAGGCAAGGCTGTGGGGTCAACTCTAAGCAAGACGTCCGTGTTGAGTAGTTTCTTGGATGTGGGGAAAGATGGATGCTGCTGTGACCCCATTCTACCCACAGGGACACTATAATCTATGACGAGGATCTGCAGGGAGGTTGACATGTAGTCATGTGATGGCTGTGGGCACCCCTGTCTCCCAGTCATAACTAGGTCTGGAAATAACGCAAGTTTGGATAGAAGATTCTGTCTATACAATGGAAGGGTTGGGTTTGATTATCTACCATCTGTGATCAATTGGTAATGACTGTCAAGAGTGCTGTGTTGGGGAGTCTGAAGCTGTGCTCTGGCTCAGCAGGAAGGAAGTCTGTGATTGATTAGCAGTGTCTGCCACGGGCAAAGGTGTTGAAGTGGTGTTGGTCGTAGGAGCCATTGCTGTACTTTTTTTTTTTTTTTTTTTAAGCGCTCTCATTTTAGACATGAATCAACAGAACAAATGAGGGCAACATCAGGGCTCAAAGGAGAAACAAATGTAAATGTGGACCTGCCTGGGAATTGATTGGAGAATTCGGAGACCTATACTCCGTGTGGCTGTGTGTCCTCGTGGAAGTCACTTTCCCTGTTGATGTTCACTCTTCTCATCTGCAGATGAGACAAACAGTCCAGTCCTGTGAACCAAGCAGGATTGTTATGAGGATCAGATGAAGTGATAAATGTGAAATCATTCCATCTTACTTAGAATTATAACAGCAAGTGTTAAGTGACACTTTTTATGTTCTAGGCACTCTTCTAAGAGCTTTGCTTTCTCCGCGTTTCATTCTCAAAACAACCCTGTGAGGTAGTTGCTATTGTTAATCCTCATTTTAAAGAAGACAACACTTAGGCTCAGCTCAGACAGCAGGCTTCAAACCCAGGCAGCCTGGTCCTGACAGCACTGTGCTGAATCCCTGCGTTACGGTGCTTCTCACTGTAAACTGTAAGGTGATGCAGAAAGAAAGAAGCAGCTCCTCTCATTCCTTTCTTGCCCAGGAAATATCTCACTAATCCACTCCCTCGTTAACACCCATGGAGGTGAAATTGGCCTGCTCTGGTCTGTTTCGGGGCTTGATGACACTTTTCCAGGACCTCATAGGTAGTAAGGAAGGGAAAGCAGTCTAAACCTAGGGGTCAGCTGCTGATCCCCAGGCAAAGCGCCTGGGTTTACCTCCCGGTTCTAGCACTCCCTAGCTGGGTGACCTCGGGCAAGTTACCTAACCGCTCTGAGCCTTGGCTTTCTGCAGCATCATCTAGAATGCAGCCCTGGACAGCTCTGAGCAGATTCTCCCCTCCTAGATGGAAGCTACCACCCTCCAGCCTCAGCCCCCAGACATGGGGCTCGCTAACCCCTCTGGAGTATGCCTGTGCTCTCACTGGCTCTCCTACAGCAGACAGCTGCCGCACCCCTGGTCCGCGCTGCGGTAGCCCCAAACCAGCCGAATCTAGAGTGAGCTAGTCTGCAGCCTGAACTTCCTGGCGACTTTTGAGGCTTAAACAATTATAATAAAAGGAGCACCATCAGAAGTGATTCTGATACTAGGGTGAGGCATCTGAGAGTGTATAAGTGCCCTTGTTCTTGGACCAGATGAAATACACAAAGAAATAATTGACAACGCTCATTGATGATATGCTTTCCCGTCATTCAGTCTGGGTACGTTCCCTCCTGTTGGCAGTGGGACTCAGCAACCGCACTGTGAAATGGGACCTGGCAGTCAAGGGGGAATGTGTGAAATGTGTAGATTCCTAGGCTGGGGGAGGATTCCAGACAGTGGACAGTAGTGGTTGCTTCATCACTCAGGGGCTTGTTTAAAATGTACCTTCCTGGGTTGCCCCAGAGATGGATTCAGGGCCTTTGGGTTGGGCCCAGGAAATTGCGTTTTTACCAGTTTCCCCAGGAGATTCTGCAGCAGCTGGTTAGTGAACCCAACCTTGGAAATACTGAGTCTCTTCTTAAGAATATCCTTTGATTCTCTTAGGTTTCTCCGAGGCTCTCCTCTCTGAGCTGTCCCACCTCCAACTCTCGGGGCAGTCGGAAGACCTTGCCAGGTGCCCAGAGCTCCTGCTTTACGAGTTTCTAGAGATGAGCCTCTGCTTGTGTGTGAGCTCCTCATCTCTGGAGGTGTGCAAGGAGCTCCCGAGCATGCTTGCTCCGGATTGGGGCAGAGCCTCCCTTGGCGCTGTGATCCTGTGATTTCGTTGCCCGGAGAGGATTGTCTTTTATAGCAGGAGCCCATTTGCCAAATGGGGGGCGATGAGAGTGTGTCAGAGCAGTTGTCTGCCCGAGGGCTCCTTTTCTCCCCTCTGCAGACAGGACCTTACCCGCAGGCTCGCTGAGTGGAGGAGACAAGCTGAGCTGCTCTGACGGGACTGGCGGCCAGTGGCCCCCTTGCCCTTTCCACAGGCTTCTCCAGATGGTGGTCCTGAGGGCCTAGGTCTCAGCGCTCGTGGTTTTTCTGTGTAAACGTAAAAGGAGACATCTATAAGAGTTTCATTCAACAAAGGTGGATGAAGGAGCACCTGCAGGTGCAGGTGCAGGTGCAACCCCAGGGCTGCATTCTAGATGATGCTGCAGAAAGTGTGCAGGGGACCCTAGGACACACCCCATAATTCCCATGGGGAAGTGATGCTAAAGCCATAGAGGGGTGTAAGCAGAGCAGAGGGCATTCCCAGGCCAAACGTGGAAGGGCAGTGCCCTGGAGACGTGGCGCAGGGAACAAAGTGGCCTAGTGGGGGAGGTGGGAACAGGGCGGAGTGGTGCAAGGTGGGACACCATGTACAGAGGTGCGGAGGTGGGACCATTCAGGGTGTTTGGAAAAAGGGGTGGGGAGGGGCAGGGCAGGAGGTCGTAAAACGGGCACGCAGCAAGTAGGCCCTGCATGGAGAGTCCTTTGGGGAGCCAGCAGGGCTCTTCCAGGTCTCCTGAGGGAGACTTCCGATCCTTCAGGGAAGAGGCGAGGCAGAAGTCTTCCTCCTTGGGGCCTCTTTAAGATGTGTGGACTCCCCCGGGATCGAGTCCCACATCGGGCTCCCTGCTCGGCAGGGAGTCTGCTTCTCCCTCTGACCCTCCCGACCCTCCCCCCCTCTCATGTGCTCTCTCTCTCAAATAAATAAATAAAATCTTTAAAAAAAAAAAAAAAAGATGTGTGGACTCCCTCACTCATCACAGCAGCTCCCCAGAGGTGGGAGGGATCAAAGGGCAAGACACTCTCCTGAAACGAATTCTTTCCACTTTGGGGATGGTACTCGGATTCTAAGTGTCATTTCAGGAATATGATTTTATGGAGACCCTGGCACTAGGAAGCTGGGCTCTACTCCTGGCTGGCTGCATTGCTTCTGCCTCTCTGTTACAACCTTCTGAGCCTTGAGTGTCCCCAGCTGCAAAGTGGGATGATAGTGGTTTCCACCTTGAGGATTGTGGTGAAGTCTGAAGAAGAGAACGCAGGCTGGACACATAGGCATGGATTCATTAAAGCCGTCTGCATTCTTGGGTGTCGGAGTCCCCTGTGCCTCTGTATGAATCCCAGCACAGAGGAAGTCACCGCCTTCATTACAGCATTCTTCCTTGTATGGGAAAAAATGTAACTTCCACCCATTGGTATCTGGGATCTGCCCTTGGGGCCCCACGAAAGAAGTTGGTGTGTCTTTTCCTCGAACACCTTCAGAGATGTGCAGTGACAGTAGCCACAGCCTTGGGACCAGACATCCTCATCTACTTAATCCAGTCCAGGGCACCGTGGAGCCAGGTTACTGAGTTTGGTGCTGGGTGTGCCCTCCATGCCGCCCGGTTGCTGGTCTGGTGACTCCCTCGCAAGCATCCTGTGGCAAGAGCTGTTGCCGCCTGCTCTTTTCCCTGTGCCTTCCTGAGAACTGGGCAGCTCTTCTTCGGCAAGGGAGTGGTTTCTGCCTGCCAGGAGGGGCCCCTGACTCATAGGAGCCGTTTTCCTGTGAGAAGGGCGAAGTGGTTATATCACAGCTCCCAGGGGAAAGACAGAAGGAAGTTTGGTTCATCAGAGCATCCTCTGTCTTCCAAAAATCCCAGTGTGCTATTAATAATAGTCTAAGTGGACCCCTGTTTAAGAGAATGCTCTTGCGCTGCCTCATTTGGCGTCCGTGCCACACATTTGTGGGGAGAACCGGTCACACCCTGGTTTACTCATGCCTCAGACACATCTCATCCAGCAGCCTCTGCCTTCGGGAATCTCGTGCAGAGCCTGTGGAAGCCAAAACTGTTAAGACAGAGGCCAGGCTCCCCAAACGATTCTCCTTCAGAACCCACTTGTTCAGGCCTTATTATTATCATTTTTAAGGATTTTATTTATTTATTAGAAAGAGAGCACGAGCATGGGGCGGGGAGGGGGAGCAGCAGGAGAGGGAGAAGAAGGCTCCCCACTGAGCAGGACCCCGGGACCACGACCTGAGCCGAGGGCAGATGCTTAACTGACTGAGCCACCCAGGCGCCCCTCGTTCTGATTTTAGATACAGCCTTCAGCTTGGAGATTGGGTTGACGGGTCCGCTGCAGATTAGAAATGGTACCTAAGCAGAGACGAGTGGAACTTGGTGAAGACAGCAGGCTCACAGCGGGGAGACGGGGAAGCCAAGGCTCCTGCTGCCCATAGGAGCTGATGGTGGAGGGCAGAGATGGGCCGCCCTGAAGGCCCAGAGTCCCGAGGAGAGGTGCTGCACGGTGTCAAAGGGCCGCCTTGAGGGGGCAGTGGTGAAGATGATGGTTCCAGGGGTCAGCAAACTAAGGCCCTGAGGGCCAAGTCCACTCAGCTCTGTTTTTGTAAATAAAGTTTTATTGGAACCCAGCCCCACCTCTGTGGCTGCTTCTACACCCCAGCCTCAGAGCTGAGCAGTTGACTTTGGAGCCATTAAAGGCTTGAAAGTCTCAAATACTTAGGATCTGGCCTTTTACGGAAAACGCTTGCCAGCCTCTGATGATTTGAGCTATGAAGGAAGGGTTAAAATTCAGCTTCTGTTAGAGCAAGACCAGGAGGTGTGAAGTTCCTTGGAAAAGGCCTTCCAGACAGACTGGCTCATGGTGGTGTCATTCATGCGTTGGTGCTTTAATGAATGGAAAAGAGCCATATTGATGGTTCAGATCATCTGGATTTCACAGACTTACCAAACCTTAAGGCTAAGACGGGTGTTAGACGGTGTCTAGTTTGTCTGTTTCATAGCCATATGGGGAAACTGAGGCCCGGGGAGGCAAGGGACTTGCTTAGGAGCATGTAGTCGCAGCTCTCGGTCTCAAATGGAGCCCAGAGCACTTGGTTCTGATTTGCTGCTTTGCGGCACATGCGTGTGCACGCATTGCACAAGCAAGAATCTCTGAACTGCAAAATGGCAGAGATGTGTTTGCCTCAAAAGGGCAGTTGCTTATTTTGTCTCTTCTGTGTCCATTGCCTGAGCATTTGGAGAAGCGGGGCAGGGATTCCTGCTTTGCCCTATATAAGGAGCCTGTTGTCCCGGCCAGGCCCATCCCATGGCAACAGGGCTAAAATGGAAACAGGGAGCTCTGTTTAAGGCAAAGCCCCTGCACCACAGCTGCCTCCCGCCTGCCGCGGATGGCGCATTGTCTGCGGGCACCTGCCCTTCCTGCTGGAACCAGATTGGAAGGCAGGCACTGGGGGCCGCAGTCCTGAAATGGGTCCTTTGTGGGGTCGGTACCCCCAGCTGTGTGCCACCTGTGTCCAGGGCCATGGGGAGTTCCCCAGAGGCCGCTCGATGCAGGCTGAGGTTCAGTCAGAGACTTTCCCCTCTCTGAGCCTCAATTTCCCCCTGTAGAAAATAGGAGGTTCAGAGGCAGTTCTGTCCAAGGATTCTTTTCAGTCTGTTGTTCTGTAACTCCCGTGGAGAGGCTCTGAAACCAAAAGGGCTTTGTTCTTATTCTAGCAGAGAGGTGAGATAGCATGGCTTAGGGGTTCAGGTTTCTGGGTTCCCATCCCAGCTCAATGACTTGCTTAGCTGGGTGTCTCCAAGGGAAGTCAGCAAACCTCTCTGGGCCTCCGCTCTTCTCATCTGTGAAATGGGGATAAGAAGGGAACCTTCCCCATGAGGTACCTGCAGCTCTTGTTTGGTTAAGGCATAGGAGGGGGTTGGACTAATGGCTGTCAAGGTCTTTTCCTACCTGGGGTTCTGTTCTTCTAATTCCAGCTTTCCAGCCTCACAGGCAGGTGTCCCCACTTTCCCATTGTTGACTAGGGAGTTTCCAAGCAGAGGACACTCCACAGCTCTGGAAACCTGATCGGGAGATTAGAGGCCCGGAAAAGGCAGTTGAGGAGAAAGGAGCTGTAGGGAGTTTCCAGGGCACGCAGGCAAATGTGAGTCCAGGTGTGAGTGCCACGTCCTGCCAGCCAGCTCCCCTGGGCGGAGTGGTCCAGGAGGGGCACGGCTTCTGAGTGGGAGGAGGTCGCAGCATCATGAGGCCTGGGATACCATCCCTTCAGCCCCACCCCTCTGCATTTTTCTGCACAATCATCCTTCCCTTGTCTTCTGTTTGGGGATGATTTTTAGAAGGGATATAGGAGAAGGAAGGAGTCTTTTTTTTTTTTTTTTTTTTGAGCAGTATAACACAGTGATTGAGAACCTGGCTTCGGAGTTGGACGGCCCTCAGCCAGCTAGGGAACCTCACTGGGCCTCCTCAGCTTCCTCCTGGAAAAGAGAAATAATAGCAGCTGTGAGGATTAAATGACAGAATGTGTGTCAGCTCAGCCCATTTTCCTGCACAAAATAAGCTCAATTAGTAAAATCTGAAGAGTGCCTACTGTGCGCCAAGATATAGTGGGAAATGAGCCAGACTAGTTTCTAGCAATCGGGAACTTCCATTGTAGTGAGGGTGGACAGACAACAAACACATGAACAGATCGGACAAGATCATTTCAGACAGTGATGTGGATCATGAGGAAAAGAAGACAGAGCCATGTAATGGACAATGTGCCAAAGTGGGGGAAGAGTACTTTATAGAGTGAGTGGTCAGAAAAGGCTTCTTTGATGAGGTGACATCTGGTCTCAGCGTCAGGAAGGAGCCAGCCATGCAAAAATGGCTTGTGCAAAGGCCCTGGGGCAGTGACCAACTTTTGAGTTCTAAGGTACAGAAGAATGCCAAGATGTGGGGGGCATGGTGAGTGAGTCAGAAAGCGGCCAGAGAGGATGCTGGCAACGTAGGCGAGGGCCTTATCAGCCATGGGTGTTTGAATTCCATCCTAAGTGCAATAGGAGAGTCTTTGGAGAGTTTTGAGTAGGGGATGGGGCAACATAGTCTGATTTACATTTCCTGAAGATGATTTTGGTTACTATGGGAGACACCAATTTGGGGTGGGATGGGTAAGTATGGAAGTGGGAGACCTGCTAGGCCGCCCTGTATGAGTCTAGGTAAGAGATGTTGGTAGCATGGGCTAGTATAGTGACAGCAGAGGTGGAGAGAGAGTGGACAGGACTGGCGGCCTATGGATTGAGTGTGAGGAAAAGAGAGGTGTGCCAAGTGTTGCTCCTGAGCAGTTGGGTGAGGGTTTTGCCACTTCCTGACATGAAGACTTGAAGGAGAAACTGGCTTGGGTGGAAATAAAACTCCATTTGAACATGAAGTTCAGGTGCCAATAGTTTGAGGTGCCAATAAACCAACCAAGGGGAGATGTCAAGGGACAAGATTTGAAAGGGCTCCTTTGCCAGAGTAGCCGAGGACACAGCTAATGTAGGAAAGGAACCACTTTGTTTTGAGCTGAGATAGCCCAAGTGCACATCTAGCTGGGGCTTAACCCTCTTCCAGCCCTAAGCTTCTGGATTAGCTTTAAGGACCTCCCGTACTCACTTGATAGCCCTTGCATGACCCACATCCCTCCCTGGGCCCTTCATGGACTCAGGGCTGCTCCAGCCACTCCCCGAAAGGACTCCTGACTCCTCTCCTGATGGCATGCGCCTGGAGCCTTGGGCTCTGTTGTATGTGGGGGCGGAGCCCGAGACAGCTTGAGCCAGCCAGGCACTGTGTGAAATGTTTTATAACTGAGCTTCTTAACCTTCATGTCCACCAACCCCAGGGGTTAGAATTTAGGGGGGGGGGTCTGTGAATTTGGGTAGGAAAAAAAATTATCTCTAACCTCTAAGTGAATTTTTTTTTTTTTTGCTAACCTCTAAATGAAATTTAGAATTTCCATTCATTATGAACATAGATGACAAACTGTGAAAATATTAGTGGGACCTGTGATTTTTGTCACCAGTGGAAATCACAGATACTTACATATCACACTACAGTTATTTCAGTTATCTGGAAATATTTATGCTCATTGCAGTTTGAAATTATGGGTAATTATAGGGGCGCCTGGGCGGCTCAGTCAGTTGAGTGTCTGACTCTTGATTTCAGCTCGAGTCATGATCTCAGGGTTGTGGGATTGAGTCCTGGCATCAAGCTCCACGCTGGGTATGGAGCCTGCTTGGGATTCTCTCTTTCCTTCTACCCTTCCCGCCTCCCTCTCTTGAAAAAAAAAAACGAGAGAGAGAAAGGGAGAAATTACAGGTAATTATTATACTTGCCACTAGAGCTTATGATTTAGCATTGTAATAAGGAAGCATGTTCTATTACCGTAACACAGATTTATTCTTCTTAATATTTTATAAATGTGTTTTGATATTATTGCTTTCCTTTATAATGCTGTTTTACTTTATGCATTTTTTTGTTTTTATTTTTTTATTTTATTTTATTTTTTTTAAAGATTTTATTTATTTATTTATTTATTTATTTGAGAGAGAGAGAATGAGAGACAGAGAGCACGAGAGGGAAGAGGGTCGGAGGGAGAAGCAGACCCCCTGCCGAGCAGGGAGCCCGATGCGGGACTCGATCCCGGGACTCCAGGATCATGACCTGAGCCGAAGGCAGTCGCTTACCCAACTGAGCCACCCAGGCGCCCTATTTTTATTTTTTTTAAAGATTTATTTATTTGACACACAGAAAGAGAGAGAGAGCAGGAACACAAGCAGGGGGAGTGGGAGAGGGAGAAGCAGGCTTCTCGCTGAGCAGGGAGCCCGATGTGGGGCTCAATCCCAGGACCCTGGAATCATGACCCGAGCTGAAGGCAGTCGCTTAACGACTGAGCCACCCAGGCGCCCCAACTTTATGCATTTTTATTTTTATTTTTTTATTTTTTTTTTTAAAGATTTTATTTATTTATTTGAGAGAGAGAATGAGATAGAGCATGAGAGGGGGAAGGGTCAGAGGGAGAAGCAGACTCCCTGCCGAGCAGGGAGCCCGATGCGGGACTCGATCCCGGGACTCCAGGATCATGACCTGAGCCGAAGGCAGTCGCTCAACCAACTGAGCCACCCAGGCGTCCCTATGCATTTTTAAAACATTGTACTTACTTTATGCATTCATAAACATTCTGAGAAGTTTATAGGCCTCACCAGATTGCCAGTGGGACCCGATGACTCAAAAGAGATTGACTCCTGCTTTACAAGCATGATCTTATTATTCTCATTTTATAGATAAAGAAGCTAGTCTCAGAGAGGGTGAGTATCTTGGGCAGAGTCACACAGCTGGTTGAGTGAGTGAGCTGAAATGAATGCAGACCTTTCTGATTCCAAAGTCAGTGTTCTTCACAGACCCGTTGCTGCCTCCAAAGTAGTCCTGTCAGTTCAATTGATGACTGATTTAAACAGATTCCACAGCACAAAAACCATTCGTATTTTATCTGAAAAGATTAATACAGCTTTTGCATTCCAGTACATAGTATACCTTTGGGTTTTAGGAATAGAAGAAAGTTTTCCTTGCCAGTGAAATGATTTAGCTTTCCATTGTGCCAGATCTTGGAGGGTGGGGGCGGGGGAGGGGGTGGAGGTCCACGCCTGTCCTGTGCATTTAACTATTTCTCAGCCCACCACTGCATCCCCGGTGGGTGTGTGTTCAGAGACAGAGAAGCATTGTGGCCCCAGCTCAGTAGACTTTCATGCTGCATGTGGGGAGCCGCCTAGCTCACTGAACAAAGGAGAAAAGTGAGGCCTTGGGCCATCGGGTGGCCTGCTTGTAGTCACAGAGCTCCAGCTAATGGAGTTTGAGTTCCCACTTTTCCCCTCACTGCAACCTTGGTCCAGTTTCAGTATCACTAACTTAGCTATGTGATCTCAAGCACCTTACTTACCTAGGACTCCGTTTCCTCATCTGTAAAATGGGCTGGCCAGTGTGTCTGTCTGCCTTTACTTGGCTGTTGGACAGGATCAATGAGATGTCCAAAAAGTGTGTTCTCAGAGGTCCTCAGGCAGGGGCTGGGTACGGAGGAGGGCAGGGCCCCCCTTGCTGCTGAAGAGGCAAGATGGGATCGTCGCCAAGGCCGGGAGCTACGTCTGACGTATGGGTCCAGTCTCAGCTAGTGCCCAGGGCTTCCTAGGTGAGCAGTCAGAACTGGTTGACAGGGGACAGACTCCCTGCCTCTCATCTTTGTCTCTCTGTCCCTTCCTCAGAGCCCCGGCACCAGACGTGGTGGCTTTATTTCACGCACCTCTATATTTAATAAGTAGGACCATGACGAGATTTGGTGACCTCAGGGCCCAAATGGACCGTCTGCTGGCATAAGCGGTGCTTGAGTCATTTCCCAGGGATGAGCGCTGGGCAGGTTTCCAGGAGCTGAATTTACCCTCCCCGATTCTCTGCTTTCCTCTTCGCCTCCCTGCCCCCAAGTTCCATTTTTGAGTTTCCAACTTCATTGGCTTTGGGACGCCATGGACCAAGATAGAAAATGAAATAGTTATTCATTCCCTGAGGCTCTCCATCCCCCTGCCTCAGCAGAGGCTCCGGCTCAGTGTGGGGGAGACTGTGGAGGCCCAAGACACTGACTCAGGCCCTGGGGCTCCTGCCTGGCTGGGGGCTCCCTATCTGGATGCACTGGAGGACACAGGCTCAGTGACCCGTGTACCTGAGAGATGCAGGCAGAATATGGTAGGGATTGAGAGGAGGGACAAGCTGGGACGATCAGGGCAGGCTTCACAGGGGAGGAGGCATATGACTTGGACCTTGGAGGATGGGTTGCAGCATATATATGACCAAAGGAAAATAGAACCTTAAAAGAGTAAAGAAGGACTTAAAACAGAAAGTAAATATTCTTTGACCTTCCCCTGTCCCCAGCCAACTCCTTTTTCCCATTTCTAATATTTTTCTAATATTTTCTTCTCTTAATATTTTCTTGTGTCCTTCTAGCGACAGTCTATGAATATGTGAACCATGCATCTATTTTTCTATCCATCCATCATTTTTTGTTAAAAGCACAAACAGGATCATAAAATGTTAACTTCCCCTTTTCACGTGGCAAGCCGTCTTGGCCACCTTCTCACGGCAGTGCACGCGGGGGCAGGTTGCTTCAACTGGTCGTGTGGTCCTTGCAGGTGGCTGGGAGGGCACGGCAAGATGAGAAAACTCACAGTGTATGCGAGGAGCTTTGGTGAGGGCCCGCGGGGAAGCAGTATTGCCAAGTGGCTGGGAACCGAGCCTGACCTTTGCATTTGGAAGGTGTGGGGTTGAATCCCAGTTCTGGCACTTTCCAGCTGTGTGGCCCCCGGCAAGTTTCTTCACCTCTCTGAGTTTCAATGTCCCCATCTTTCGAATGGAGCTAATAACGTATCCCTTGGGGGGGGTGTTAGGGACTTGGAGTGAAAGCACTTACCACTTGCAGAGGCACCTGGCAAACGAGCAGTCACCCGTTTTTGTGGATCTTGCTGTCGTGTATCATATGGGGCAGGGGCAGCCGGACCCTGACAGGTAGCGCTAGGTGCACGTGGGGGGTTTCTGAGCGACATTTGAAGAGAGGAGGGCCAACAGATCTATCTGAAGCTTAAAATAGCCTGGAAGTGCAAGAACAACAATAAATAAATGGGTTCCGGATGCTTTTAAATCTTGGCATTTCCTGATCTCAGCTCAGCTGGTCCAGACAGCTTCATCAGCGTTTACTGCTGAGGCCGGCGGCGCACGCCTCCCCTGGCCGTGTCCCAAAGCTGCTTTCAAGAAAATCAGATCTAGAAACGTTTGGATCTCTGGCACTGGGCCAGCGGGTCATGGATGCAGGTTGAAGATCAGGCAGCATTGGGGTTTGTTCCGTGTGTGTGGAAAGTTAAGGCCGAGGGAGTGAGGGGGTTGAGGGGGTGAGGCAGTTGCCCAACAATGGGGTTATTCATTCACCACCCAAGTGTTTATTAAGCACTTACTATGTGCCAGGTGCCAGGGATAGAACAGTGAGCATTAATCAGATGCCCATTCAAAAAAATGTTTAATTACTAACTGTGATAAGCCCCTGTGATAAGTCCTCAGGGACCTCCAGAAGGCTGCGAGAGGGTGCAGTAGGGCTCCTCAGGTGGTCTTCGGGGCTCAAGGAAAGTTTCCCCTGGGAAGTAAAGAGTGAAGGACAGATGAGAGAGAGAACTGGGCACAGCAGGTCTATGGGTGGGGACGACGTTGCAGGCAGAGAGAACAGCACACGCAGAGACCCTGTGTGGGAAAAGACCCTGGCAAGTGCTAGTGTGGAAAGAAGGCCAGTAGGGCCAAAAGTGGAGGTAGGGGTAGGTTAATACTGGGACAGGTAAGCGGGAGCCAGATCACACGGGGGGCCTTCCAGGCCTCAGGAATGATTTGGGTCTTTATCTGGGAGGAATCGGGGGCAGGCTGGGTATTAAAACAGGGCACAGGGGGATCAGATTTGCATCTTGACAAGATGGCTCTGGTGGCTCGTGTCCAGAAGCTTGGAGGGGTCTACAGTGGCTGCCATTCAGGTGTGAGCTGATGGCAGTGTGGACTGGGTCAGTGAAGGGTTAACCCAGTGACCAGGTGGTGAGGAAGCTCCAGCAGCCCAGAGAGGCTGCAGCTGCACCAGCAATTGCTTCAGGACTCTTGTGTAATAATCTCACTCGTGGTCATTGTCTTTTGAGTACTTACTCTGCACCAAACGCTCCACAAAGCCCTTCTCCTTAAACTCTCTTAAGAATATCATCTTCTGTTTTCCTGAGATTTAACCAAGGGGGTTAAATCACTCCGCTAAGATCACAGAGCTCAGCCCCGCGCTGTCCAGCACGGTCCCTGGATCAGTGTCCTCCAGTCAAGTGTGACCCTTCTCAGGGCTTGGCCCGAGCCCCTGGCTTCTGTCTGGTTGCTCCAGTGACCATGGGCGTCCTGTCCACCCTGGCCACAGGGCCGGTGCAGAGCCTCCTGGGAAGGCACTGTCACATGTTGGCCTGAGGGGACACCGTGTGTAGCCCTTGGTCCTCTGTCCCCCCCAGCCCGGCGGCTTCGGGCTGTGCCCTGGCGCAGCACGTGAGCTGAAACGGCCGTGTCTCTGGGCTTCACATGTCGCCTGCCTCCTGGGGATTCAGATGGTCTCTGCTGCTTGTTTTTTGTTTGCTTCTTTTGCTTCTTTATTTCCTCTTCTGTCTTCCTTTCCCTCTGCTCCCACCCTGTCCCCATCTGTTGCTGCCCCGTGGGGGTCTTTTCTTCGCCTCGCAGATGTGCAAGCAGGACTCAGAATGGAAGGAGAGGCCTTCCAGGAAGGAACAGAACCAGCAGTTCGGGCCTGTTATCTGCAGGGCACCGGGCAGGCACCATCTTACGTAACCCTCACAGCCGTCCCTCGAGGGGTGCACGTCATTATCTGTCCTCTACACAGGGATGCTGGGGCTCAAAGGATTGAGGTGCTGAACCCAAGATCACATGCTACAACGTCATTTAAAAACGTTGGCATCCCAAACTTGAATGTGCCTATGAATCATCTGGGGATCTTGTTTAAATGCACATTCTGATTCAGGAGGTCTGGAATTCAGCATGACAGTCTGCAGAATTTAGTAAGCTCCAGATGAAGCCGATGCTACCGGTCCATGGATCACACTTTGAATAGCATAGTGAGGAGCTAGCAGATCTTGCACATGCCCTCCTGTGACGCCCGTGTAGACACATGCCACCACGAGCTCCATCCCTCAGTGGCCACCACTGATTGTGCCATCTTTCCCCCTTGTTAGCAGCTGCTGAGGGGTCATCTGAGGCTTTCCCACCATGCCCAGCACATCGCGGGCTGAGCCTGCACGTCCCAAAGCCTCAGGTGACCGACCATGGTCTCCAGTGCTGGCCAGTTTTGGAATATAGGGAAACTGAGGCTCAGAGAAGTAGAGGGACTCATTCAAGTATTGCACGTCAGTAGCGCAGAGAATTCGGGGTTGTGACCCCCAGTCTGTGTTCTCTGTTACTGCCTCAACTAGGAGTCAGCCGTCTTGGGGTTGCGAGTCCTGCTCCTTTCTTTAGTTTTTTCGTTCGTTCATTCTTTTTCTTTCTTTTTTTTTTTTTTTAAGATTTTAGGGGTGCCTGGGTGGCTCAGTCGGTTGGGCATCTGCCTTCAGCTCAGGTCATGATCCCAGGGTCCTGGGATCGAGCCCCGCGTCGGGCTCCCTGCTCGGCGGGAAGCCTGCTTCTCCCTCTCCCTCTGCTTGCTGCTCTGCCTACTTGTGCTCGCTCTCTCTGTCAGATACATAAATAAAATCTTAAGATTTGATTTATTTGAGAGAGAGAGAGAAAGCATGAGCAGGGGGAGGGGGAGGGAGAAGCAGGCTTCCCGCCGAGCAGGGAGCCCGACGCGGGGCTCGATCCCAGGACCCTGGGATCATGACCTGAGCTGAAGGCAGATGCCCAACCGACTGAGCCACCCAGGCACCCCTCTCTTTAGCTTTCTGTGTGACTTTGGGCAAATTATTTCCTCTCTCTGAATTTTAGCTTCCCCCAACGGAAAAATGGTTTACCCTTTGTCTTGTGAGGAACAGATGGGAGAAGGTCTAGTATACAGCATAGAGGATTCTTAGGAGCCCTAAGACCTCCAATCTGAGTAGGGTGAAGGACACCTCACGTGGCGGAAAGGCAGGTTCAGATGACACTGACATGGGGGGATGGCGGGAACTCCGCTCCCCACTTCCTGCCTATGTCCCGTCAGGCTTCGGTGATAATTGAGCACTGTCAGATGGTTTCCCATTCATAGTTTGGGTGCGTGTTCCTCCACCTTTAGTGCTTACTAAACAAGCCCTGCTCTGGCCGGGAAGCCGGTGACAGTACCACCTCGTGGGACACAGGAGAAGAAGGGAATGGAAATGGGGGATTTGTCCGGATGCAAATCCGTTTTATGTTCCCAGTCAACACACTTCTGCGTAAGGCAGGTCCACCTGTGGCTGGGAGGAGCCAGCGCCTCAGCCATGGGGGACACGAGGGAGAGGGGGTCTGCTAAGCAGGCCTTCTTGGCCTTCCTTCTTGTCTGGCCCTCGCTGATCACATGACCAGGGAGGGCCTGCTGGGGCCAAAGAGAATCCGTTTCCCACCAGCTTTATCTGGGAGCCCGTGGGTCTGGGTTTCTCATCATCTGACCCACTGGAAAAGGAAAGGCAGGAGTTTCCATAAGGGAATAAATGGATGTGGAAGGAAACCACCCCCTCCCCACCCCCAGGAAGGGCAGGGGGTGAGTGTGAGGGAGACTTTGCAGAGATCACAATGATGTGAAGCAGAGATGCCAAAACTGCCCTGGGAAATGGGGCCTCTGTCCCGACCCCCCGTCTGCCTCACCCAACCCACAGAGGTTTAATGAGTCCCCACTCTGTGCCAGACACTGTTCCCCACACCGGGATTCGACAAGAGGCCAAGCCCAGTCCCTTACCCTGGTACAGTGTACATTCTGGAGGGGAGACAGACAGTCCCTGGGTTTGTGCCATGGGTAACATTCACTGTGACCAGGTGAGTCGGGTGTTGGGAAAGGCCTCTCTTGCTGAGACTGAATGCTGGCAACATGGCCAGGGACCTGGGGAAGTGTCCCAGGTGGGAAGCCCAAGCCCAGAGGGTTTTGTTGCAGGGAGAAGGCGGCCACTGTGTCTGCCGCGTGGGGAGGGTGGGAAAGTCCCAACACATGGTCGGGGAGGGGGCAGGCCAGGCTGCACTAGGCCTTATAGCCTAGTGAGGACTTTGAGTGTTTGGCTTTTAAATAGGAGAATGAGTGACTAACCCTTAGTCTCAGCTCTGCCCCCCTGCTCCCCTGTCCCCCTTGCCCTCTCGGGTGGGGCCTTGGCTCCCTCCTCTGTTGGTCTACACCAGCAGCTTGCAGCCTGGGCTTCCCGAACCCAGAAAGAATCTCCAAGGTACTAGCAGGGCTTTGAGAACATTTTCCCCTCCCCATTATTTCGAAGTCTAGTAGATAAACTTGCACAGAGCAAGGGAAAGAACTCCCCCACCACCCACAGGGTTACTGACAGCTGTGGTCAACCTGGGCCGGGGCAGGAGGATGTAACAGCAGAGGGCTTGGTAGCTGGGTTTGGATTCACATTCTGCTTAGCATAAAGTCCTGTTACCTCCCTGAGCCTTACTTTTCCATCTGCAGATTGGGGGAGTGCCCCCTTTGCTGGGCTCTCACGTGCCCCCCAGGTGCTCTGAGTGGTGGATACCACCTACTTGGGGACTGGCTTTTTTGGCTGAGGATTCAAATTAACCTCCGAAAGCCCTTCCGTGGCCCATGAAATAGTGCGTGTGAATCTGTATGAGTCTGTATGAGTGAGTAGGTATGGGGAAATCTGGAATTCACGTGCAAAGTATAATGTCCCCGTGTTTCTAATATGTAAGAAAGAAATAGAAATTTGGCTTTTTGTATATTTGTGTTTTGCCAAGCTCATAATGTTGAGTTCACTTCGGTTCAATTGGAGTATGCTGGGTTGCCACGGTATGGTTTTTAGTTAATAAAAATGGGAAAAACTAATTAATTAACTCCCTCATCATCTCTCCCACTTCAAAGCCCAGGGCCCTGGTGGGCTGTGGGAGAGATGACGCAGGGGGTTCCCCAGGGAGCCCAGCGTGGGAACCACAGGGCCAGATGGGCTGGGAGGCCCCTCCTGGCTCCCACGCTGTGCAGCAGCCCCAGCAGGGGGGCAGTTGCGGCTTGAGCGGCTGAGCGCTGCTGAGTCATCTCGCCCTCAGCGGGTCCTGTGTGCTGGCTGGCGAGCTGAGGCTGGTGTGCCGGTGGCTGAGCCCTGGCCTGGGCTCTTGGGGAGCTGGCTTCCGCCAGGCTGGGGGGGTGGGGATCCTCAGCTACCCACCACCCCTCCACCCACCCAGGGGTCCAGTCCCTGCTGGGACCCCCCAGGAGCCAGCCACGTTAGCGCTGCCCTTCCTGGTGGGAGTGCTGCCCCGAGGCTCGCGGGCACGGGGGCCGAGCTGCAGTCGGCGCTGGGCAGCACCGGTCTGGAGATGTGAGCTGGCACCTTGCTGGCCTGTTGAGCGTGACATTTCCTCAAATGCCACAGAGGGGCTGCCTGACCTTCACTCCCCAGCCAGGACCCCCTTTCTGCCTCCTTCTGGATTATTTATAACGGTGCTAACAGGCAAAAGGGCTTCTCAGCCGAGCCCTGGCCCAGCTCTCTGAGTGTCTCCTGGCAGCCGGCGTAAGAGACACATAAATAGAACCAAAGAACACGGACACTGAGGACCCCAGAGAATACCTCCAGACGGAGTGTGCGGGCTCCTTTTTTTTTTTAGGTCTCTGGGACTTTTTAATATTTATTTTTATTTTGTTGTGGTAAAATAATACATAACATAAAATTGAGCATTTTTTTAAGGGTCCAGTTCAGGGCCATTCAGCACATTCACAATGTCATACAGATATCACTACCATCTGTTTCCAGAACTTTTCTGTCATCCCAAAGCCAGGTGCTCTTTCATGGCTGGTACGTGCTAGACCACCCCCACTCCCCCCTGAGGAAATTCACATTTTGAGGAAACCCCACAAAATGTGATGAGGAAGGAAAGTGCCAGCCAGTTCAGGATTGCTGTAACTTGATTAGAATAACGGCAGTCGCCCCTTTCCGCAGCATGGAGTGGGCACGTTTCTCAGGGCGAGCTGAAACCCTCTGCCTTTCTTCCCATTCAGGAAAGGGATCAGGACGGGAGGGGATGTCCTGGTTGCAGGGAGAATGGTGAATCTGCTCTTAATCTCTTTCTCTCCTTTTTTTTTTTTTTTTTAAGATTTATTTATTTATTTTATTTATTTTTTTAAAAAGATTTTTTGTTTATTTATTTATTTCACAGAGACAGCGAGAGAGGGAACACAAGCAGGGGGAGCGGGAGAGGGAGAAGCAGGCTTCCCGCTGAGCAGGGAGCCCGATGCGGGGCTCGAACCCTGAGCCGAAGGCAGACGCTTAAGGACTGAGCCACCCAGGCGCCCCCCTATTTATTTATTTATTTTAGAGACCGTGCACACGCATGCGTGCACGTGGTTGGGGGGGCAGAGGGAGAGGGGGAGTCCCAAGCAGCCTGTGCAACCAGCACGGAGCCTGAGGTGGGGCTCCATCTTACAGCCCTGAGATCATGACCTGAGCTAAAATCAAGAGTCCAGCGCTTAACCGGTTGCGCCACCTGGGTGCCCTTAATCTCCTTCTCTTCTTCTTAAAATTTTATTATTTATTTATTCATGCATGCATGCATGCATGCACTAGCAGAGCAGAGGGGCAGGCAGAGGGAGAAGCAGGCTCCCCACTGAGCAGGGAGCCTGATATGGGGACTCCACCCCAGGACGCTGGGATCATGACCTGAACCCCAGGCAGACACTTAACCGACTGAGCCACCCAGGTGCCCCATCTCTTTCTCTTCTTAAGCAAATCTATTCATTTAGCAAACTTCACTCCTTTCATTATAAATAGGACAAGTGTGTTGCAGCTCACCTCCGTACTGAATGCTGCTTCCTGCTCGGTTGGACCATTCACTACCTTTGATAAAAGTTTAACAACAGTTCCTCACATGCAGACAGCACTTCAGAGTTTTCCCAAACATGTTTCCATCTAAAACACCACACTGGACAGGCCTGGGATAATTCCACAGCCACCAGAGGGTACGGGTCCCTTTGTAGAGATGTGGAAATGGAGGCCAGAGTGACGTGATCTTGGTCGTGATTGATCTCCCTTTAGTCATCTGCACATACTGTCTCATCCAGGCTGGCGTTAGGGTGAGGCAAAGGAGACATGTGGCTCAGGCACAAAATTGACGGAGATGCCAAAAAAAGTCAGTAATTAAGAGAAATCATATTTTAATGCAACGTTTAAAAAGAATGAGTTGGCACCTAAATATCCATGCAGAACAAACACCAAATCTTTATTTAAAGGCAGGAACAGGAAGAGTACCATACAGAGTCACATAGGTGCCTGAGCAAAAGGAAAAATCAGTGCTACTGGCCTGTCTTTTATTTAGAATTTGGTATTTTGCTCATCATGGGGTTTTTGCATTAATTTTGATTTTTTTCAGAGTGTTGCATTAGATATGATCTATCTTGATTACAGAGGTTTTTTTTTTGGTGCCCAAGGGGGGTGCCTCCCTCCCCTCATCCTAACCCTGGCTCTGATTCCATCTTCCGATTTCTGTGTACTAGTGTGATGGGGACCCACCTCCCGGGTCCCCAGGCCGCGGGTTGCCGTATGCTAAAGCCTTTCTACCACTCCTGAGAGTGGCATTTGCTCTCTGCAGTCTATTTTTGTGCTTGCCCTTCAGCGACTGATAAAATGTTGCTCTGGGTCGAGCTGATGTGTTGAAATGGTGAGTGTTCATGTCAGGTGGTTTGTGTGATCCGATATCTTCATTCTTGACCTCGAAAAGGGGCCTGGAACCAGGAAAAAAAAGGAGCTTTTGGCGGTTTTGCCCCCACAGAGTTGGACAAAACTGGAAATCATGATCTGGTCATGGAGGCTACCGGGCATTTTGGCCTCGTCTTGGGGCTATATGGGAAAAAAATATCCCCGTTGCCTTCTTCTTACTTTCAGGCCCAGTTTACCAGGCACGGCCACATTGATTTCATTTGGTTTACTGAGCACCTACTCTGTGCTGAGTACCCGCTCGGTACTGGGGAAACAGCAGGGACCAAGACAGACATGGGCCCCGCTCGCAGGGAGCGATGAGTCGGGACAGGCGACAGCGCAGAGGCGGATGCGTAAAAACTGGGGACGAGCTCTGGAGCGGGCTGGTGGTGGCAACTTCATAACAGCGTCAGTGTACTCAGTGCCTTGAAACTGTACACTTAAAAATGGCGGAAGTGGTAAATTTTATGTTCTGTATATTTTACCACAAGTTTTTTACAATTCTGAAAAAAAGGAGGGGGGAGGCTCTCGGAGCAGAAAGTGCTACTTGAGGACACGGCAGCAGGGTGACATTCCGGTAAGAGGGCGACGGGGCAGCCGCTGTGGGATGCAGTGGTCAGCACGGCCCAGCTGGGAGAGGCGCTTCATCTGCCGTGGGAACGGTAAGAAGCCACCAGCCACCAGCCGTGTGAAGATGCAAAGGAGAGGAGGCAGGCCGGGCGGAGGGAGCGGCCGCCCAGAGGCCCCAGGCTGGAAACTCAAGCCCTACAACCGTTCCATGGGGGAGGCTGGTCTCAGGAGATGCCAAGAGGCCAGGTGACGCCCTGTTAAGTAGCAAGTGACTAGCCAGAGCCAGTTCTTCTCTGCAGATCTTAACAACACCTACCTGCACATGCTGTGCAGTTTACCGAGCACTTTTCCTGCCACTCTCCCTTGGATTCAAGAGCCCTTGAACTCAAGTGCATAAGATGGACTGCAATTGCAGACAGGCACAATGCGCGGATCACACTGTCCCCAAAACACCTTCGCTCGCTCCCTTGCTCACTCAAGTGGCAGAGTATATACTTCAGCCTTTTCCTGTTTTAAAATCAAAAATGCAGTGCACACCACCTTCCTGGGCCCTGGGGGCAGCCTGTGCCTTCTGAAAGGCAGCCCTGACAGGTGCCAGCAGGGACGCAGTGGGGCCTGGGCGTAGCTGCCAAGGGAGGGGCACCTGGGCCCTGGCCGGGCCGTCCAAGAGCTGCTCCACCCCAGGTGACCTCGCTGGGCGCAGCTCCAAGAGACTTTGCAGATCTCTGTTGGATAAGGGGCCGCTTGGAGACAACAGGGAGGAAGAAAGGAGATGTAAAGGAGTAAGATAACACCCACCCCAGGAGATTTTCTGCCTCAGTTTCCTTAGCTGCAAAGTAAGAGATGAGTCTCTACAAGTCTCTGCAGAGTCTTCCAGCGCCCAGAACCCCCGGTTCTGTGCTGTGTTTGTAGTCCGTTGTAAGGATTGATTTCCTGTGCCTTGCAAACCATGTACAATCATCTTATCTGACGAGAGTGGGAACAGTAGCTGGGGGTGGCAGGGCGTTGTGGGGGCTGGAGAGGGGAGTTCTTGGAAGAAGTCAGTGAAAGTATACAAAATTATGAAACATAATAACGAAGCCACGTGACATGCACATTATTTCCAGTCTTTTGCTCTAGGGCTGTTTGTGGTGCCAGCACCGAAATCCCAGCTCATCTCCTGCATAGGCCACACCCACAGCACCAGGGCGCCTGTTTCCAGATCGGGGATTCATTCCGTGGGATCAAGCATTTATAGTAACACACGGGTTTGGGAAGAAGCACAGCTGACCCCCAGTAAACAAGCAACCCAGCCGGCGGGTACCCTAGAGAGTCCTCTCTGCGGCTCTGGGGCTCTGTGGGCGTCCGTGAACACTTGTCACAGGAGGAGATGGACAACGTTGGCTAACGTGGCTGGCGGGTTAGGAGAGCTCCATCCTATTGCCCTGCCTACCGAAGGTCGCTGGTAACTGGTCAGCCTTCCTGGTGAGCTGGGTCCGGCCTGGCCTTGTAGCCCAGTTTGGAGTCCTGGAACCCGTTTTGCTCTCCGGGCTGGAGAACGCACTCTCACCAGACCTAATGTCCTTCTGTGGGTCGCCTTTACACGAAGCCCTGAGCGGGCAGCTTGAGGGGTGGGTTGAGGAGCTTAGCCTTGAGTGTTTTGGTGGGAGAGCCTTTCAATGGCCTGGTTTATCTAAGCTCTGGGTGTTTATTCTTTTAGGCTGGGCTCAGAACCCCTCAATTTTCCGGGGCACCTGGTGGCTCAGTCATTGAAGCGTCTGCCTTTGACTCAGGTCGATCTCAGGGTCCTGGGATCGAGCCCCATGTTGGGCTCCCAGTGCTTGACGGGGAGCCTGCTTCTCCCTCTCTCTCTGCTGTTTCCCCTGCTTGTGCTCTCTGGCTCTCTCTCTCTCTCTGTCAAATAAGTAAATAAATAAAATCTTAAAAAATTTTTTTTCTACTTATTCTTTCTGTAGCTTCACTTTGTGTCTGTGGCTCCTGAGTCTTATTTCAGAGGATGCTGTAAGTACTTCTGTGTGGACTAAGATCAGTTACTCTTCTTACTGTTCTCCTAGAAGCCTCTTTAGGAGTTTTGTACTAATTTGGAAGACAGTGGGAAGATTAGATTTTTTTTTTTTAATGTAAGAGAGATGAATTAGTCATAGCTTTTTCATTGATAGGTGACAGAAACTCCACCTGGCATGTAATCTGGAAAGGGAACTTTTTCACTCATATAACTGCAAGAGTAAAGAGAGTAGACTGGCTTCAGGCACAGCTGGATCCAAGTGTTTAAATTACTTTATCGGGACTCTCATTTCAATTAAATTCAGCCGGCTGAGTCCCTTTGTTTAAATGCTCTAGCAAAGTCTGGGTGTTCACTCTGATCCACCCCTGAACCAGGTGAAGTACTTACTTGTTGTGGTCACTGGATGAAACATTTTAATTAGCCAGACTGTGCTTACCTGGACCGTCTGGGTGGCGTGGAGGGGCAACTTTCCCAAGAAACATCAGTAGGCTGCCACCATTAAGAAGGGGAATGGGTGGGAGGCCAGCCAGATAACAGAGGTGGGAGGAGAAGAAAACATCTGTTTAATGAAATGGCTTTGCAGGGACTTCATAAACATCTACCTTACTTCCTTCTTAGGAGGCAACTATGGGTCCAGAGTCATCGGTCTAGACCAGGCCAGTTCTAATTGACTAGTAGTGGTTACTAAGACTCCATGTTGAGCAGGCTTGGGGCTCAGCAGGAAGTATAGTGATGTTCAGTTAGTGGTATCCGCCATGGTTAGGAAGGCGGGGAGGGTGACCCCACTGCCAGGTACCTGCCACCCTAGCAGTTCCCATGGCTGGTCTGGGCATTCCTGATTGTAATTTAAAAGGGAAGACTTGGCTCAGACCATCAAATACAGCTTCTTGTCGGTGGAGGAGGCTCTGAGCGACAGTAGCATGCCACCCTAACTACCATCCTGTACTAGAGTCTCCAAGATGGTGGTCAAGAGGTCTGTCAGGCCCGGCTGGGGGCCCTGTTCCACGCCATCCCAGGCAGGTCTGGAAAGAGCCAGTGTAGTCTGGCTGTCAGGGCAAGGTTATTTCTCCCACAAAAACCATGAGCGATGATAAAACTGGGATCAGGGGGCTGGTGGAGGTTGAAGGAACACAGGGTTGGAAGAGCCAGTAGGTTTAGGACTGAGGGGATGGGTCAGAAGACAAGGTCAAACATTGACCTCCTGAGAGCCCCCGTTTTTCCATCAGTCAAGTGGGGATGCTGACCACTGACCACTTCCTGCATCTTGGGAAGGTACCAATGAGACCATAGCTGTGAATGTCACTTGAAAGTCAACTGTAGGGGCTTATCTGTGACCACCACTCATGGGGTGTCTGATGTATGCTAGGCTCCCAACCAATAATGTTGCTTTATCTTTGTACGAACCCTAGGACGCAGGATTATTTTTATTATTCCTGTTTCATCAATAGAAGCTGAGGCGGCCAGGGGCGCCTGGGTGGCTCAGTTGGTTAAGCGACTGCCTTCGGCTCAGGTCATGATTCTGGAGTCCCTGGATCGAGTCCCGCATCGTTTCTCCCTCTGACCCTCCCCCCTCTCATGCTCTCTCTCTCTATCTCATTCTCTCTCTCAAATAAATAAATAAAATCTTTAAAAAAAAAACAGCTGAGGCGGCCAAAGTTATGTCCTAACCTCAGAGAGTTAGTGTTAAGCGGCAAAGCCAGGGCCCGGACCTTTGTCTAGGCCTCTTTCCATTTCATGACAGTCCTTCCACACTCCACCTTTGTATCCCCCTCGGGAAATTCATTCATTCATTCATTTATTAGTTAAGTGCCAAGTTCTACCTAGATATTTCCTGAAAGCCTATGTGGATTTCAGAAACTAGATTGGTACAGAATTGTACAGAATGCTTGAGCAAGAGGGGTCCACAGGTCTGTCTCTTGGATGTTCTCTTTCCTAGAGAGGCAGTGAGAACTGAGAAGGCAGGTGACATAGTGAAGTGCGCGCATGGTGAAAGACGCATGGTGAGTGTGGACGGGCCCAGAACCCAAGTTCTGTCACTGCAGGCTGCCTTCGTCCCCCTCCTGCTTCCTTCTGCTCAGTAACTCTGACAATATGCTCTAGGCCAGGGACTAAGCTTCACGATTCGCTGATTGTAGTCAGGAAAGTGGAGCCACCAATTTTTCCTGAAGATGCATTCTTTCTTAAGCAGGAAATCGATTTCCAACAAGATACACAGGCTTCCAATGAAGCCACTTATGTGAATCTGTACAAAACACCATTAATCCACTGCTAGGGTCGTTTATCTCCCTGGCTGGGGCAGCCACGGCCTTTTCAGATCCGGGATATGATGCTGCTGGAGGAATGGGTACAGAAGGTTCCCCAACCAGAGGGGCATCCCATGGCAGGGGTGTAAGTGGACCAGTGGTGGGGACCCGAGGGGGCCATCTGCAGGAGGCCAGTGCACAGCGGCCCCAGGCCTGTCCCTGCGCAGCCATGAACTTGCCATGTGACTTGGATCTTGCTCAGCCCTTGTCCAGAAGCCCCCACCTTCCTTCCCATCAGTAAATGGGAATAAATGGTCCTGAATGTTCCTTTCCACTTTCAGAAGCAGATGCCAGGTGATGACACACGCTTTGCAGGGAGCAAAGAGACTTGGCTTTGAATCTCGGCTTCACCATTCTGGGACCCTGGGGGCTGTGGGTTGAGTTGTGTCTTCCAAGAGAAGATACGTTTGAGCCCTAACCCCCAGCACCTGGGGATGTGACCTGATTGGGAGATAGGGTCTTTACAGAGGTCATTAAGTTAACGTGAGGTCATTAGCATGGGCCCTAATCCAGTATGGCTGGTCTCCTTATCAAAAGGGGAAGTGTGGACACAGAGACAGGCACCCACAGAGGCAAGACGATGGGAAGACATACAGGGAGAAGGCCATCCACAAGCCAACAAGAGTGGCCTCAGAACAAGCCACCCCTGCCAACACGTGGAGCTCAGCCTTTTAGCCTCCAGACCTGCAAGATCAAACATTCCTGTCGTTGAGGCCCCCAGCCTGTGGTGCTTTGTTACAGCAGCCCTGGCAGACTGCTACAGGGAACTGGATCTCTGAGTTCCCCGAGGAGTGACATGGGCGTAGGGACACCTGCGCTGCAAGGGTTGCTTTAGGAATCCCTTAGTGCAGCCCCTGACATTTGGTAAGCGCTCAGTGGTAGCCATGGCTCAGTCCCGTGCTCCGTGCTGTGCCCCCCAGCGTCGCTAGGGGGCCCGCAGAGGAGGGACAGGACAGACCGAGGCCTCAAGTCAGACCTTTCAAAGAGAACTGGGTCACCAAGGCACCCCTTCGAAAAGCCTCTCTAAATATGGAGAAGGCCAGAGAAATCACTATTAATGCAGTGCTTAATGGTTTTTAGCCAGAGAGTGGCCTCAGCCCTAATCGACAAGGCCTCGAAGCTGAGGTTTCTTTATTTTTATGTCCCGGGTACACTTTGAGTATGTTGAGCTGCTATGAATAATCAATGAGTGCAGTAGTCATGGCCATTTTATGGGTGTTCTGTAAAGGAGGCGGCATGGTTCTGATGGGAAGGACACTTCCTGGATGACCCTGAGAAAATCCATTATCCTCCTTGGGCCTCAGTTTCCCTATCTGCAAAGGGAAGAGAGTAGACCAACCAGGCCAGGGACTCTTATGCTGCATTTGTGAAGGCCTGGGGGTTAAGTATAAATTTCTTGCATACACATGCATTGCTCAGACGTATTTTATGGGCAGCAAAAATGCTATCCATAGCTCTTGTCTGGTTCTTGAAGGGGCCTCTGACTCCCAGATTGTGTGCAATGACTTTCCTGGACAACCTCTCAGGGCTGCTAGTTCCTGGCCGGTCTGCGGTTCTGGGACTCTGATTTTATAGTGGTTTCTAAGCCTCAAGAAGCAAGTCCTACAGATGTGGCTTCTCTGAGTTACTGGGATGAGAGGGATCAGGGACAGAGAGCTCATCGCTGGGGGCTTTGCTGACCAGGGAGACCCCAGCTGCCCAGCACTCAGGGGTCTCTGCTTTGGCCCTCCCTCCTGCTCCACAGCCCTCGCCGTGGCTGAGTGGTGCCTCCCAGCCCCTCCACTCGCCCCTCTCCTGGATGCTACACCTGCCTAACCCATCTGCCTGCTTCGACGCTGACCCCACCCCCATCACATTTGGAGTAAAACCCAAATCCCTTACAATCCCTCCCTGATCCAGCCTCCACCGGCCTCTCTGAAGGCATCTTCCCCCATCCCCCCTGGCTCCCTGAGCTGCAGCCTCACTGACCGTTAGCCAGGGCTTCATGCTCTAGCCTCGGCCCACACTTGGGTCTTTGCCTTGCTGGGCCCTCGGCCTGGAACGTTCCTCCCCACATCTTCCACTGCCTGACTCCTCCAAGTCTCAACTCAGACACCAGCTCTTCAGGAAGCCCCCCCCCACTAACGCAGACTTCCCTTCCCTCTGTTCTCCTCCTTCAGTGCACCTGGCCCATTTCCTTCAGAGCACTGACACGACCTATAAGGAAATATTGATGTGTTTTCTTCCCTACCAAAATGTCAACTCGTGAGGGAATAAACTGAGTCTTACATGTCTCAGTGCCTGGCTCATAGTAGCATTTAATAAATGCTGGAACACACTCACTCGCTTGGCTAAAATTAAGATGACTGACAACACCAGGTGCTGGGGAGCGTGTGGGACAGTGGGTCCTCTCAGTACAGCTGGTAAGCGTGGACTATGGTACAACAATTCTGGAGAGCAATTTTGTCATTTTTACAAAATCACATACACTTATTGTATGACCCAGCCATTCTACTCCCAGGTATCTGCCCAAGGGAACTGAAGACCTATGTCCACACAAAGACTTGTACACACATATTGCAGACCTGTCCACCATAGCCGAAGACTGGAAACAGACCATCTAGAACAGGCAAGACCGCTGTATCCCCACGGTCTGATGGGACAGAGAGGAGAAGGAAGCTGAGCATCCACCTGAGTGTTCCCTGCGGCCAGGGCAGCTGAGTGGTGGTGACCTGTAGTAGTAGGGTGTGTTGGGCGGGGCCTGGGGCGATCCCAGGGATGCCCCCGGAGACAGAGATTCGCCGAGCACCCTGGTCCCAAGTCTGAGAGCAGGGGACCAGCCACTTGAGAGAACCTGGTGCTGGTGCTGCCCGTGGGTACCGGATTCTTGCAAAATGCCAATTAAGACATTTGACCCAAATTCGGATAAAAGCCTTTTTCCTGTGTCAAGTGGAGCTAATAATATACATTTGTTCATAATTTATGAGGCTTAGTAAGTGGGAACAATTAAGGAAGAGGCCTGCGCAAAACCTATTTCTTTTAAGTGTCACATAGGCCTTTTCTTGTTCTCTAAGGCCGTTCCACCCTCTCTGCCCACCATGAAACACTTAATTGTTTTTATTATTCTTATTTCTTATTTGTTGTTAGTACTGTTAGCTACCATTTATTGAGCATCTTCCGAGCCAGGCTGTAACATTGCCTTGTTTAATCTTAACTCTCTGAGGCGGGTGTTGTCCCATTCTACAGATGAGGCCGATGAGCTTCAGAGAGAAGAGATTTGCCCAAGGTTTCACAGCTGGCGAGTGGGGATTATGATTCAGGTCTGCCAGACCCCAAAGCCTGTGGTACGCCATTTCTGGGTCAGCCTCCCAGCTCGGCCTGTTTCTCAATCTGCAGGGCATCCCTTCTATTGGTGGTCGTTAAATGCGGGAGACCAGGGTCAGAAAGCCATCACCTTCTGATGAGTTGGTCCGGGGTTTGGCCTGAGAACCTGCATTGTTTCTAACACGTTCCCAGGTGGTGTTGACCCTGCTGGTCCTGGGACCACACTTTGAGATACGCTGGTTCAGTCACTGCTGTTACCGTAGTCCTCTGTGCCTCCCTCCTCCCCCACCCACCATGGTCGGGTGCGCTTAGAGCCTTGTAGACCTTTTCCTGTACATTTGCATATGTATTATTGTACACAAAGAATTGTGTAGTTTGATTTTTCTCTTTATGCACGTGAGATCATAGTCTACCTGCTATATTCTACAATTTGGTTTTTATTTCCATTTCATGTGTCTTGGAGAGCATATACCTCTACCTCATTCTTTTCAGAGGCACTGTGGTTTTCCAGGCTTCAGGTGATTATAGTTTTATTTACCTATTGTCCACTGATGGCTGGTCTTCCACATTTTAGACATTACGCATAGTCCTGTAAAGTCGCTGAGAACATAGATGAGTATTTCTCCAGAACATCGTCATCCCTCAGTAATGTCAGCTATCATTATTGCTGGGTTTTGTTTCATTGTTAATATTGCATTCCAGAAATCCCCTTTCAGGTGGGGACAGTAAATGAGTATCTGTTTAGAGCTTCTAATGAAGTTTTCAACACAGTAGTTCTGCTAAGAAGAAAGAGGTGCTGTGGGGCGTTGAGGGATGTGTAGGAGAGCAAAGGAGGAGGGGAGAGAACAGCAGGCAGGATTTAGCTTAGCTTCTGGTAGATTCAACCCTTGCCATAGGGTGGGGCCTACCTTGGTGTCTCTTGGTCACATGGCAAAATCGGGCCTTGACCAAGGGCTGCCAGAGGTCCAAGTTTGCAGCACCATGAGTAAGAAGTTCAGTCCACGCCCGGATCCAGCCAAGCCCAGCTCTGACTCGCCTCCTTCCTTCCTGTCTCCTCAGGGTGGGGGTTCCGGGGAGGAGCAACTCTGCGCTGACTTTCCCGAGCTTGACCTCTCCCAGCTGGACGCCAGCGACTTTGACTCAGCCTCCTGCTTCGGGGAGCTGCAGTGGTGCCCAGAGAACTCCGACACTGAACCCAGCCAGTATAGCCCCGATGACTCCGAGCTCTTCCAGGTATGTCCTCCGAGCCTTGCGGTCACTCTCTGCTCCTGAAAGCCTGACTCTGCCCTGCCCCACCTGCTTTTGCATTTGCTCATGCAAAGAAGTCTCATCACCCCCCAGAGCTCTTGGGACCCTGCCTCTTGCCCTGGATCTGCCCTTGATCTTGGGCAGTTCTCACCCCCCCGCCGGGCCTGTTACCACAGTGAGGGCCGGGAAGAGCTGCTCTTGCCAAGCCACCCCAGTCAGAAGGGAGCCCCTCAGTGGGCCCCGGGTGGTTTAAAACCCCGAGACCTCCCTTCCCTGTATTATCTCACTGAATTCTCATCCCTGCCCTGCAAGGCAGGTGTGATTATGAACCCATTTTATAGATGAGGAGACTGAGGCTTCGGGAAGTTAAGTCATGTGCTGAGGGCGATTCACCTAGTCAGCAGCTGAGCTGGTTGCAAACCCAGTCGGCCTCCCTCCTGAGCAAGGGCTTTGTAACCACGGCGACACCATAACGGAGATGACTCACATGTATTGAACAACTGCTCTGTGGCAGGACTGTCCCTGTTGTGTCTATTAACTCATTTAATTCTCTTAACAACTCTTAGAGCGGGTACTGCTGTCTTCATTTTTCAGCTGGAGGCGTAGAGATTGTTTAAAAAGAGGCAGTTCTGAGAACTGCAGTGCATATCAGTGCCTCTCACCTTGCATTCTCTGCGTCCAGTCTCGGGGGCCTGCGACGGGCGACCTTTCCTTTAAGAAGCCCCTGAGTATGGAATATTACGAAGTTTGGGATTTACTTCAAAATACAGCAAGCTCTGCATGCATTTGTGGGTGTGGGTATGTCGGGGAGGGTAGTAGGTGAGACAAGATCCGCCGTGTTGAAGCTGAGTGATGGGTACAATCAGATGTATTATTCTTTCCTTGAAATCTGCTCCCCCATAAAGACTGGCGGGAGAAGGCCTCGCTCCCCACGTCTGTCTGGCAAGATAACCATCGTACCAGTCATGGGCCGCGCGCATGTCAAGTGTCGTGCTGGTGTGCGATGGGCATCGTCTCAGTCCCCAGGGATTGTAGCGCTCCTTCTAGAAATGGAAGCTCCCTCTTCCTGTCAGGCACTGTGCTGTCTACAATCTAGAGAGAAAACTGACCCAAGCTCATTTAACACAGAAACCGTGGTCATTGTGACACGTGTACAAAAGAAACGAGCCGGGTGTGAGAAGGGGATCCAAAGACTGGATGGTCAGGAAGGGCCTCTCCGAGGAGGCCATGCTTCAGTTGGAGGATGAGAGGGGGAGCAGCCATGTGAGCTCAAAGAGCGGGGACAGAACTTTCCAGGCAGAGGAAGCAGTAAGGGCAGAGCCAGGGAGCAGGAAAGCTTGCTGTGTTGGGGAACAGAAGAGCTGCGGGTAGCAGGGGAGAGTCAGAGAGGTAGGCAGGGGCCAGATCATGCAAGGTCTTGTGGGCCATGGTGAGGAGTCTGGATTTTTCCCAAGTCTATTCTAACCTATAAAGAAAGGACTGTTAATAACCATTTTACAGGTGAGGAAAGTGAAACTCAGAGAGGTTGAGTAACCTGGTGCCAGGTCACACAGCTAGGAAGGGTCTAACTGAGGAAGCCATACCCCTCAGTGCTGAACAACCTCTCTGCCAACCCTGTGCAGAGCAGCATGGCTGGGCTCCAGTTCTGGCTTCGTCCAGGGACCTGCATTCTTTATTTGAACGATAGGGATGAGACCTACGCTATGCTGCTTTCTCCCTCAGAGGGGGCTAACTTCCAGAAAATGCTTTCAGGTCATGGAGAGCTGATGAGCGAGAGAGGTTTAGATACTGCATGGAGACCAGCCCCACCTGAACTGAACAGGCCCCCACTTCCTCAGACTGGCCAGACCCACCAGCAAGCCCCTGCCGAGATCCCACTCTGTGCTTGAAATGGTCTTGGGCACAAGTGAGCCTGTGTGGCCCCAGGGCTCCCAGCCCCGTGAGGAAAGCAGAACCCTCACAGACGGATAGCACCCTGGCTGACCCCTGCCCACCTGCCCTCCCAAGCCCAGGCCAGTTCCACCCATTACCCACGATGAGCCCCTGTGTGTGTGATTATGTGATCAGTGCCTGCCCCCCTGCCACACACACATCATAAACCCCATGACCTTGGGGGCCACGATGGCATTATGCACTGTTCTATCCCCGGGCTCTGCACAGAGCCTGGCACTCGCTCGGGCCTTAACAAACAGCTATCAGATGAATAAATCCTTCAAGGCCCAGCTCTCCTGTTGCCTCCTTAGGCAGTTGGTGAGTTCCTCTCCTGGGCTCCCATCTGCATGTGCCCACGCACGGGCTTGCCTGTGTCTCTGTGCCCTTTAGACGGTGAGTTCTTGAGGACAAACAGCATTGGATTAGTCTCGGGCCCTCACACGTCGTAAGGACTCGATCACATGTGTTGAATGAAGGAACTGATGGTGATTCTTTCCTGCCAAGGACCAGATGTGGCCCATTCCACAAACCTCAAGCTCGTGTCGTGGGTTCTCTCTCGGCCACAAGCTCGGTTTTCTCAGTTGGCCACTGGGAATCCTGGGGCCATGCTGCCTGGGTCAGAGTTGGGTTCCCCCAGTCAGATGGTGCCACTGCTACGGAAACAGACTGGGAGCGTGGAGGGCAAGCCACGGTGACAGGGTTAACACCTTCTCGGGGGCAGGGACGGTGCCCTCCGTGTCTCTGCGTTTCCAGAGTCCTCCGGCCAGGACCACAACCGTCGCTAAGTATTTTTGGAGGAAGCAGGCTTTGGGTTGTTCTGTCAGTTTGCTGTGTGGTCTTGGGCAAGGAGCTCCCTGAGTTGGGCCTCAGTTTTCCCATGTGGGGAACGTGGTGGATTCAATCAGTGGTTCTTGATCCGTTGAGGGGAGGGCCACCAGGTCCTTTTAGACTCTGATGAAATCTGTGGACCCACTCCTGGAAAAAAAGGAGGAAAAACTGATTTCCTGGGTTTTCTGGAGCCCAGTTGAGTCTCCTGGACAGGCGGGATTTCTGTCCCTTGTAGCAGAAATCCTGTTCTATGTCATTCCGGAATTCAGACCCCTCCTAGGCCTTCAAAGTGAAGCATTTTCCCTAAGATTTCTTCAAGACTCCTTTTCCTCCGGCTTGAGAGCAGCTCAGGAAGGCTGGGGTGGGGCTGAGGCTATTAATATCCCTTCCTTCCCTGATTAACTCTCCATTAATTTGCACTCCGCTTCCAAGTGGAGCAGGCAGAGCCTGGCCAGTGGGCCCGCGAAGAGGAGAGGGTGGTGCGGCCCCTGTGATGCATTACCCTGGGTGCTGACAGATGCTGTGGACACTGTGGGCAGATCGGCCTTGCTTCCCTGCAGGGTCAGGGCCTCCAACCCCGCTGGCTGCTCCCGAGCTGGAGCAGCCCAGGGAGGGCTGAGGAGAGGGGCAGGTCTTTTGTTACTCATTTCGTTTTGGCCCAGCCTGTTGGGTGCTTCCTGAGGGCTTGGCTGTTTTACATTCATTTTCCCGTGGTGCCTGGCACACAGTAAATCCTACCCCCACCCTGACTTGCTCTGTGACCTTGACAAGTCTGTTTCCTGGACCTTCATTTCCCCCCGCCAAAAAAAGAACGGCAAATAGGTTTCCTCATAAGGAAATGAGGAATATCAGTTATTGCCTGGAGGGCTCTGTTACAGATGTTGGTGTAGGGGCACCTGGGTGGCACAGTCAGTTAAGCGTCCGACTCTTGATTTTGAGTGAGATCGAGCCCCACGTCGGGCTCTGCGCTGGGCGTGGAGCCTGCTTGATTCTCTCTCTCCCTCTGTCCCTCCCCCTCCTTCTCTTAAAAAAAAAACAAAACAAAACAGAAAGATACTGGTGTGGAAAGAACAAGAGCCACAACTGGTGAATGATATGGGGGAGGGGCAGTGGCGTGTGGGGCCCACGTTTAGCACCCCTGGTCATTACATGATCCCTGAGGGATCCAGCTCTGATGTGTGTGATAATTCATAGTATCTCTGAGCCATTGGCTGTGTCCCTGTGTCCCTGTGGGAAAGGGGGAGCTCTCGTTCCATCTGGTGCTGGTGACATCATTTCTGAATAAGTTCCCTCTAGAATCTCTCTTTCGAGATGCTCATCTCAGTATCTCCCGGTGGCCAGAATTCACTGTTTGGTGCATTCGTTGTTCTGTTCGACAAATCTGCCTGGGTACCACCTGCCCCAGGCGCTGAGCTAGGCTTGGGAGCACCCTCTGGAGGAGCACTTTCGTCACTACTTCCAGACCTGGCCTTCCTGAGCAGACAGTGCGGGGGGAGGGGGATCATGTTTTCCCATTCTACAGAAAAACCAGCAAGGCTTAGAAGAGAGAAGTGATTGGCTCACAGTCACCCCGTGGTGGCACAGTCTCATGTGGTCAGCCCCCAGAGTGGTCATTGGGTCCCTGGTTCCAAGGTCTTACTTCAGGTCCTGTCAGGAGAGACAGATCACTCTGAGAATACAGGGGACTCTGGCCTGAGGGTGGTGGTGGGGGGCAGTCAAATGAGCCCATCACATTCTCGAGCCAGGGTCTGCAGGCCCGGATCTGCCCTTGTGTTGTTGCCCCCCCATACACAAACACTCCCCAGGGCCTGGGTCAGGCCCAACCAAAATCTTCTTTCGACCTTTCTTTTATTTTAGCTCTGTTCCAAAAATGACAAACGCGTTTGTCCTCTCCGCCCCATGTCCCCCTTCGAGTTACTCAGCCGCTGTCCGGTTGTAAAGGCCTGGAAGGGGCTGAGTGCAGCGAAGGCCGTCACGAGACGCGATTCTCAGATGCACTTCTTGAAGAAGGGATAAACAGCCTGACCTGAGGTGGGAAAGAGTGCGGGCGGAGGCCTCACGTGACCGCAGGCGCCTCCTGCCAGAAGAGGCCCATCGGGCAGGGCTTCCTGAACCAGGTGCTCGGTGCCTCACCTGGGACCCGTGTGAGCGCCACGCTCCAGGGCCTCCGGGCATGGGGGCCCGCGGGCTGCTGTCTGTGGGTGGGCAGGCCGTGTGCGTGCTGACCCTTGTCATTGTAGGTCTGAGGCATCGGAGGAGCTCGAGTCTCAGCTCATCTGTGCCACAGTGGCCTCAGTAGAAGTCCTCCCCTGTCCTGGATTTACTCTGTGACCCTGGACACCTTGTTCAACCTCCACATGCCTCAGTTTCCCCAACTGCAAAATAGAGATTAGAGTAGAACTCCCATCATAGACCTCGTTGTGAGGCTTCCCTGAGGCAGAATTCACGAAGCCTTTCTGCTCCTCTCCTTGGCCCCAGTCTTTGTCCCCGGCTTTTTGCTCCAGGTTTTCCCCTCTGCCTGGAGTCTTCTGTTGCCCCCCCACCCCTTCGCCTGGCGCCTTCTTGTCTTCTAGGCCTCAGTTGAAGTGCCAGCGAGCTGCTCAGAGCAGCCTTCTGGGACCCCCCTCACTAGCCTGTAACTCTTCACCCATTCTCTCCGTAGCAGCTTCCGATTACTTTCTTCCTAGACTTCCATTCCCTGAAATGATCTTGTTTGTTCCCTTGTTCTAAGTCTGTTCTCCGCTGGGGAGGAAGCTCCACGGGGGCAGGGGCTGCACCTGTCCTGGCGTGCGGTAGGACTGGTGCCCGGACCGTGCCGGGCGCAGAGTAGCCATTCAGTACATGCGTGTCCATACACCACCGCCACCGTCATCCCAGTAGCGATGGGAGTGGTGGTCCTGAGTACTGATTATGCACCAGGCACCCTTTGTTTGAGAGGCATCTTCATATACGTTAACTCGGATCAAGTCAGGTCCTGAACAATAACCGTAAGAAGTAGGTACTGTTGGGCGCCTGGGTGGCTCAGTCGGTTAAGCGACTGCCTTCGGCTCAGGTCATGATCCTGGAGTCCCGGGATCGAGTCCCGCATCGGGCTCCCTGCTCGGCGAGGAGCCTGCTTCTCCCTCTGACCCTCCCCCCTCTCATGTACTCTCTCTCATTCTCGCTCTCTCAAATAAATAAATAAATCTTAAAAAAAAAAAAAAAAAAAAGAAGTAGGTACTGTTGTTGTGTGGGCCAGATGAAGAAACTAAGTAATTTGCCCGAGGACCCATGATTGATAAGTATGGGATCTGAGATGCAACCCCAGCTCCAGAGCCCAAGCTCCTGAGCCACCACTCCTGAGTGGTGAGCAAGGCCGAGGAACCCCCTGGGACATGGGAGCAGTTTATTATTGCTGTGGTTATCATTGTCACAGCCAACCCCAGAGCTTCCATCCTGTACGCTGCCTGCCTGGGCCCCAGCGTCAGCGGGGCTGGGAGGCCGCAATGGGGTGCTGTTGCCAGAGGCAGGGACCAGCTTCAGGGGCCAAGGGCTGTGTCCCAGGAGTCAGAACAGGAGGCTGTGGTGTGGGAGGCCGCTGTCCTTGGTCAAGGGGACAGCAGGTGTCTTCCAGGTGGACAGCCCTGTGCTCACACTGGGGAGCAGCAGAGCCAGGATTGGAGCTTCCGGGGCGAGGCTCTTTCCAGTATCACGTGCTGCCTGCTCGCAAACTTCTGTGATTCCTGAGTCGCTAACATGTTTCTTGGGCATCTGCTATCCCAGCGATACTGAGAGATCTGAGAGCGAGGGAAGGACGGGAGAGGATTTGGCAAGGGGCTGATGGTGGTGCAGCTGCATGTGCAGAGCAGATTTCTACCAAGAAGACGTGCAGACGGCCGAGCCCAGGGTACTGACTAACCGTGTCCCTCTCTGCTCCACCGCGCTCCTCACTTCAGATCATCGACAGTGAGAATGAGGCCCTCCTGGCAGCGCTCACCAAGACCCTGGACGACATCCCTGAAGACGACGTGGGTCTGGCTGCCTTCCCGGCCCTGGACGGTGGAGACGCACCATCCTGCACTTCGGCTTCACCTGCCACCTCATCTGCACCCCCCAGCCCCAGCCCCTCGCTGGAAAGGCCCCAGGCCCCGACGCCTGAGGTGGACGAACTCTCCCTGGTGAGAACCTAGTTCCAGCTGACGTGATGGTGGTGGGCTGGGCTGTGCTGTCTGGGTGTAGGCTTGTGGGTGCAGGGGAAGCTGCACCAGCCGCTGCAGGGCTCTCTGTGCACCACTGAGCAGCCTGGAAGGGCAGCCTGGAAGGCCTCCGGGCCTCACCGTTCCTGCCTGTACAGCTGGACTAACCCCGCAGGCTCCACCTGCACTCTGTAGGTCCTTTGGGATTTCACCGGTTGACCTTCCTTGTGTGGTAAACCCTCGAAATCACATGTAAACCTTTCCCTGAAGGTTATGCATGCACACGCAGTCAAAATTCAAGCAGGAAATGTGGATAGTTAAAAGCAAAACCTCCTTATCCATCCCACAGTTGTGTTCTCCTTGCCTGGAGGTAACCATGGTTACCGATCTGTTTTGTGACTTTCCTCTTCCACCTTTTTTTTTTTTTAAACTACAAAAGCGAGTCCACATTATACACCGCTCTGCACCTTTTCTCAGTGAACTGTCTTGAAAACTCAGATGAGCACAGGTCACTCTGCTCCATCCTTTTTGTCAGCTGCGTAGTGTTCTTTTGTAAGGATATACCGTAACTTGTTTGACTCGTCTCCTGGTTGGTGGAGATTTATGTTGTTCCAACTCTGATTGCTACACTGTGGGGGTCAGTGTCCCGGCACAGGCCTTTGCCTCATCTAAGTGGGTGAGTTTCTAGCAGTGGAATTCTTGGGCCTACAGATACCCGATGTTTCAGTTTAGACAGCTGGTTCCAGATTGCCCTCCACAGGGTTTGGGCTGGTTGATGCTCCCACCAGCAGAAGCTCAATGCTGTCTGTGAGTATATGTGGAATGGGGGAATGAGCAGTTTTCTGCACAGTTTTGCAGTCTTCTGGGGAGAAGCCTTCAGCTTTTATCAGGTTCTCAAAGGAGTCCAGACCTCAAAAGTTACTGAAAGCAGTTGCCCCTAATTCAGGCTGAGGGTGTTGGAAGCTGGGAGCTGAGATGTCATGGAGCGTGTGAAGTCCAGCTTCGCTCACCTATCTTGGGGTCCCCGCCTTGGCGCTGCAGCTCCTGGGGGCTGACAAGACCCAGCTGGAAAATCGGAGCCTATTGAGCTGGGAAGGGTCTTAGGTCAGGGAAAGTTCTGAGCGGAAAGGCCCTTGGTGACTATCAAGTGCAGCTCTAGGAAAACTGAGGCCCAGAGCAGGGAGGGATTCTCCTGTGGTCACAGAGCAAGTCAGTATTCTGACTTCTGGTCCAGGAGGCTTTTCCTTCTTTCCCACTGCCTGCAAGTTCCCCAGAGCGGCATGAAACATTTAGTAAGCACCTACTGTGTGCTGGGCACGAGAATGTGTTCAGTCCCACATTGTGGCTTCTGCTGACAGGAATCCGACTGGGTTTGAATCCCAGCCCCAGCAGTTAGTGCTTGTGGGTCCTTTAGATCCCTAATATCTCTGATTCAGCTTCCTGGTCCATAAGGTGAAGCTGATAATAGCGGTTATCTCAAAGGCTGTTAAGAGGAGTCCAGCAGATAATGCATGGAGAGCACTTAGAACGGTGCCTGGCACAGCAGTTGCTCAATAAATACTATCTAAGTAATAGTCCTGGCGGTAGTACTACCAAGAGGAATTCTCAGTGTGGGGACTGTGGAGAGCGATCAAACCCCAGAGAGGCAGAGAGCGACCCCTGCTGGCCACAGGGTGTTTCTCTCCTGTGCCTCAGACTGCCTTTCCTCCTCCGTCTGTTGAGCACTTCTGGCACTGTGCTAGGTGCACGGGAAACAGACTCACCCTCTAGACTCCCAGCATACACACAGAGTTCAGAAAGGCCCTGAGAAGTGATCCAGATGCCCAGTTTTCATGGGTCCCAGGGAGTCCACCGGTGGACTGACCAGGACCCATGGACCTCTGTATATCCGTGCGTCTCTCTGAGGTCAGCAGCTTCTGTCTTATCCCTTGAGAAACTCCTGAGTCCAAAAAGGTTCATAACTAGTCCTTTAGTGTTCTTGCTGCCATTATGCCAATGGAGAAACCAAGGCCTGGAGAGGGAAAGGACTCGCTCAAGGTCTCATAGTGAGTGGGGCTGAGCTGGGCCAGAACCAGGTCCCTCCCACCGGCTCAAGGATCTTTTGCTGTCCATGTCAGAGAATCACAGAGCTGCGTGTGTTGGTCTGGGATCTAGGTGGGGTGGTGGGAATCCTCAGCTTCTAAGGGAGTGAGGAGTGGCCTTTTCTCTGGTGCCTGAGCCTTTGGCACTCCTTGCTGGGGTGACCTGGGGGGCATATCCCTTGAGGGAAGATTGGTGCTATAGCAAAAACCCATCATGCTTCCTGACTTGTTCTCAGTCTTGCTGGGACAGGATCCTGGTGGAATTTCCAGGGATGCTCGGCTCCCAGCTCTCTTGCTGGGATGCACCATGCACCTACCCTCTGGGTGCAGAAGTGTAACAGCGTCTCAGCAATTTTTATAGAAGACTTAGAAAAGCTAGACAAACTTTGGTATTCTTCCACCTGTGTAAAAACAGTCAGGTGTGTTGGAGGTGGTACATACGTACATTCTTGTGTGATCGATCCGAAAACCTCAGGATTGGGTCACAAGAAGGTGGTTAATAGTCATTGCCTCTGGGAAGGAAGCAGGGGACACCTCAGGCAGGAGGGAGACTTGCTTCTCATTGTCCACCCCTTAGTATTTATGGTATATATTTTTACACCATTTACAAGTATTACTTTTTTAATTTAAGAAATTAACTTTTTTTTTTTTAAAGATTTTATTTATTTATTTGAGAGAGAGAATGAGAGAGAGCACATGAGAGGGGGGAGGGTCAGAGGGAGAAGCTGACTCCCTGCCGAGCAGGGAGCCCGATGCGGGACTCGATCCCGGGACTCCAGGATCATGACCTGAGCCGAAGGCAGTCGCTTAACCAACTGAGCCACCCAGGCGCCCTAAGAAATTAACTTTTAACGGAACAGTATGAATAAGCAAAAAGAACAAAAGGGAAATCAGCTGGAATCCCATACCAAAGAATCATTGTGGTGCCCGACTTTCCAGATTGTGTGTGTGCACACATGTGTGTACTATAAGTGTATGCAGAGTGTCCCAATAAACTGTTCATGTCATATCTTAACAGTAGAGTGGGAAGACATTCCCCAAGATCTGTGTGGATTTCTCAAAGGCACAGGGCATTAGTAACTCTGAAAACGATTTACATTTTATGGGGATGCTTAGATTGTTAGACAATCTGCTTTCTGTACTTAACGTAATGGGAACATATTCATGAAATGCCCTCCCTGTATTCTTACCATAGTCCTGTGATGACCCGGGGTCAGGGCGTGCGCCATCCCAAGAAGCTGCTAGCTCTGGGCTCAGACTTCTCCCCAAGCCACGTTTCTCCATGTCCCCCAGCAGAGCACAGCCCCAGCTCCTCTCCTCTCTGCTTCTCCCACAGCTGCAGAAACTCCTCCTCGCCACGTCCTACCCGACCTCAAGCTCCGATACCCAGAAGGAAGGGACCGCCTGGCGCCAGGCAGGCCTCAGGTCTAGGAATCAGCGGCCCTGTGTCAAGGTATTTGTGCACGTGTCCCCAAATCCACCCAGGCCCCCAGGTGGCCTCTGAGGGGTGCAACCTTCAGCTCTTATTAGGGGGTATTGAGTTCAGTCACCTTCCATTTACCCTCCTTGTGCCTCACATAGCCCTTGTAGCTGGTGCGCTGGGTACTTCTTGAGGCCCAGGCCAGTTTGGGGTTCTGGAAAGAGCATTGGACTTTCTCCTACATCTCAGTGTTTGAGGCACCATGTTAGACATTGGGTTAGAGCAGGAACAGGAAGATGTGGCCTGCTCTTAGCGAGCTTATTCTAATGGGTGACACACAGAAACCTCAGATCCTCGCTGGAGACCACAGTAAAGAGTTTGGATTTCTTCAGGGGGGAAGCCATGGGAGAGTCCCAGGCTCTGTTGTGAACACCAAGGAGCGAAGCAAATCCCTTTTCCTCCTTGGACTCCATCTTCCAAGATTTTCAAAGAGGTTTCACCGGTGATTCCTGGCATTCCCGTGACTCAAAGCCTGCACTCGGTCCTTCGCCTTGGGTCCCTGGACACTCCTGCAGGAGACTATTGCACACAATCCCATGCCCTCGGGGCAGAAACAGGGTTTTTTTTTTTAACAGTTTCATGGAGGTTTCACTTATATATCATAAAAGGCACTTATTTCGAAAGAACAATTCGATGATTTGTAGTAAAGGGACAGGGTTGTGCAGCCGTGACCACAATTTAGTTTTAGAACATTGCCGTCATCCCAGAAAGCTCCCCAGCACCCCCATGTACAGTTAATCCCTCTCCCCACACCCAGGCGACCACTAATATGCTTCCTGGTGCCATTACTGAAGGGTATAGTGCAGGGGAGCGGGGTGGTCACAGCAGGGCTGCGGCAGGGAACCGGGAAGGGGTGAAGTCCGTGGCTGGGAGGCCTGTTAGGAGGCTGGTCATTCCTTTGCTCCTCGTGACCTGAGCGCTGCTAGATGCCACGTGGGCCCCAGCCGGTGGCCACAGGCGTGGGGCAGAGTGGAGGGGGGCAGTGCAGGCCTCCCTCCTCACTCGGCCCTCTTTCTCTCTCTAGGTGGACGGCACCCAAGACAAGAAGGCCCCCACGATGCAGTCTCAGAGTCGGAGTTGTACAGAGCTGCATAAGCACCTCACTTCGGGGCCATCCTGCCCCCAGACTAAAGCCCGCTCCCCAGACAGGGGCTTGCAGCCACCACCCTCCCTGAGTCCCCAGCTCCCAGCCAAGGAGGAGGAGGAAGCTGGTGAGGACTGCCCGAGCCCCCAGCCGGCTCCAGCCTCGCCCCAGGACTCCCCAGCCCCGGGCAGGGCAGGCCCCGGCGCCCAGGGGTCCCGGGAGGACATGCAGGAGATAGTGAAGCTCATTCGCTACATGCACACCTACTGCCTTCCCCAGAGGAAGCTGCCCCCACAGGCCCCAGAGCCAGCCCCCCAGCCCTGTGGCAGCCCCTCCAAGCAGGTCAAACCCCGGCCCCGGTCCCAACACCCTTCCAAAGGCTCCTGGGCTGAGTTCTCCATCCTGAGGGAACTTCTGGCTCAAGATGTCCTCTGTGATGTCAGCAAACCTTACCGCCTGGCCACACCTGTCTACGCCTCCCTCACGCCCCGGCCCAGGCCCAGGCCCCCCAAAGACAGCCAGGCCTCCCCTGGCCACCCGTCCCCCGTGGAGGAGGTGAGGATCACAGCTTCGCCCAGGAGCACCGGGCCCAGACCCAGCCTGCGCCCACTGCGGCTTGAGGTGAAAGGACATGCCGGCCGGTCAGCCAGGCTGCAGCGGGAGGAGGAAGAGGAGGAGGAGGAAGAGGAAGAGGAGGAGGAAGAGGAGGAGGAGGAGGAGTGGGGCCGGAAAAGACCGGGCCGAGGCCTGCCGTGGACCAAGCTGGGGAGGAAGCTGGAGAACGCGGTGTGCCCCGTGCGGCGTTCCAGGAGACTGAACCCGGAGCTGGGTCCCTGGCTGGCATTATCCGATGAGTCTCTGGTCCCTGCGGAGCCCCAAGGAGCTCTGCCCTCGCTGCGCCTGGCTCCCGAGGCCTACGACATGGCGGGGGCACTGGGCAGCCCCACGGATGAGGACAGTGGCCAAGACCAGCAGCTCCCACGGGGACCCCAGATCCCGGCTCTGGAGAGCCCCTGTGAGAGTGGGTGTGGGGACACGGATGAGGACCCCAGCTGCCCACGGCTCCCTTCCAGAGGTAGTCGGAGTCGGTGGTCTGCAAGAGAGGGGGCAGGGATGGGGCGTGGCGTACCCCACTGCGCTGGGAGCCAGGAGCCCTGTGCTGGGCAAGTCCCTTCCCCTCTCCAGCTCTCGACTTCCCTTTCTGTGCAATGGGCTAGTTGGGCGGATCTTCAGGAATCACCCACCCATCTCTGAGTTTCTCATCACGCATGGGCCAGGCACCACTTAATGAACACGGAGCGAGATGCCTGCCTTCGTGGGGCTTATGTGTCAGTGGGGCAGACAGGCAATCACAAAGTAAATAAAAAAGGAAGATAATTACAAATTGTGCTAAGTGCTCTAAAGAAGACGTCCTGGGTGATGATGTGACGAAAGGAGTGAGTCTGTAAATCGAGCTCCCTAATGACGTTGAATTTTAAATGGTAACAGTAGTGGTGGTGATTATAACAGGTATCTATCGTATGCTTGCTGTGCCAGGCGCTGGTCTAAAACTTGACACAGCTTAACCCCACTGACTCCTCACGGGGGCCTGTGTGGTAGGTGTGGGCATAATCTCCATCGTCAGACACAGAAACTGAGGCACAGAGGTATCGAGCGACCCGTCCAGCTAGCGAGTCCGTCCATCTGTCCACCTGTGCCTGGGCCCCCCAGCCCCTGGCCATCCCTGGGGCGCCCCCCCGCCCCGCACTGTACTACACTGTTTGGCCAGAAGGGGTCACCTGCTCTTTCCGAAACCTCCCGTAGCCCTCCCGCTGCTAATGTTGCTGAGACCCTGGGAAGGAAGGTGGCTTTGAGTTGTCCCTGCCCTTCCCTAAAAATGACGGAGGCTTTTGGGTCACATGCCTGCAGGGAGCCCTGCTTGGCACCAGTGGGAGTTCGGGGTTTCCTCCAGAGGGAAACGTCTGCTAGTGATGCCGTGTTGGGGAATCTTATTTTTTTCTTTTTCATCTTCTTTTCAGACTCTCCCAGGTGCCTCATGCTGGCCTTGTCACAAAGGTAGATTTTTGGAAATCACTGGTTTATTATTCCATGAGTCTTTGTCCTGTTGGGTATGTGTATCGGGGGTGTGGGCTTGAGTGGGTGGTCAGCCTCTGTGCCTGCCCCGTCCCATGCCCCACCCTCATTGCCATGTGGGGCCCTCGGTAGCCGGGGTCCCTCAGAAGGGAGGTCTCTGCAGGCCCAGGAAAAGTGGGGAATTAAGGTTTTAGGCCATTTCATAAGCTGTCCTCTCCAGGACGGGGGAGGGGGGTGGAATTCTTTTCTCCTCAGGGGAAAGCTGATAATGCTGTGTGGCTTTGGCAAGTCTCCTCCCCACTCTGGGCCTCAGGTGCTCCTTCTGTGAAATAAGGAGGGTGTTGGAGGGTGATGATGCTTGCCCTCTCTCCATCCTCCAGAAAATGTCTCCTGTGTCTCCTGCCAGAGCTGTAGGCTGCTTTGAATTCCTCTAAGCCAGGATGGGGGTTTCCCAGAAAATTCTCCCCGGGACCCACGTCTGTGGGCAGCAGAACCAGGGTCTGTCACAGTGTCCCGTTGCCCTCCTTGCATGGTGGGGAAGTGGAGCCTGCTGCTGATTGGCCTCTTTCCTTTCTGTCCTCCCCACCCCCACCAGTGACCCTCCTTTCGGCAGGAAGAGCTTTGAGCAGACCTTGACGGTGGAGCTCTGTGGCACCGCAGGTGAGCCCGGGGCTCGGCTGGTAGGGTGCCCTTGGGGGAGCCGACACGACTCCTGGCCACGAGTCCCCACACGGAGCGGCCCCCTCGAGCCCTCCCTGCCACTGCTGCACAGGCTGCAGGGCCCCAAAGGTGCACAGTGAGGGTGTCGTAAGGGGGAGAGTCAGCCGATCGGCTGCAAACGATCCGCACATGAGCTGAGGGCGGGGTTAGGAAAGGGACACACATCTCCCCCCGAAGGAGCCCGCCATCTTCTGTAGGAGACAGACTCACGCCATGACGAGTCCTGTTCCAGGCACACGCATTCAAAGTGTGTGCCAGAGCTCTGGGAGCACGCAGGAGGGGGCGGGCGGGGACCGGAGTGTGGCCTGGGAAGATTTGCAAGGCCTCCAGAGCAGGGGGCTTATGAGCCGGGCTTGCCGGAGGAGCAGAAGCTGGGGAGATGAAGGAGGCGGGCAGGAGGTCCCTGGTGGGCAGGATTGATGGGAGCAGAGGCACGTGGGGTGAAATCACAGGTGCCCCTGGGGAGGCTGGTCACCTGGAGTCGCTGCGTAACAAAAGGGGGGCGGGCAGGAAGGAGCCATCACAGAAGGCCGAGAGGAATGCCGGGCTGAGGGTTTGATCTCCATCCTGGAGGCTTCAGGAGCCCCTGAAAGGGAGAGATCGCGGGTGTTCAGCAAGTGCCCTTGGGTGCACTGGGGAGGAGGGAGGCCAAGGTCAGATGCGGGAAGCGCTGATGGCGCTGTGGCGGCCCGGTCCAGGTGGGAGGTTTGACCTGTGGCGCCGGCATCCTTCCCACTCAGGGGACCTCGGAGCCAGTTGAGAGAGCTTGTTGAGTGACTGGATGTAGAACAGGAGGGGGTATCTCAAATGACCTGAAGGTTTGGGCTTCTGTGCTCAGGCTACAGAGGGATGGCAGGGGGATTTCGTCACATGCCCGCTCAAGATTGGCCGTGGACTGTGTGCGGAGTCCCGGGCCACATTCAGGCTCAGCCAGCCGTGCAGCGATTGGTTAGTGACGCCTGCCATTCGTTGGGCTGGGAGAATGGTGGTACCTGGGCTGCTTATTTGCCATCCCAGACTAGAGTCTCTGTCCATTGGAGAAGTGATCTGTCTCCGCCTCACAGCGTTCCCCTCTTGCTTGGCTAGGACTCACCCCACCCACCACACCTCCCTACAAGCCCACAGAGGAGGACCCCTTCAAGCCAGACGTCAAACACAGCCCAGGCGGGGACAGAGCTCCCAGCCTCCCCAGCTTGGAGGGCCTCCAGCTCGGGGCCGCCCCCGTGGCTGCCCACAAGCTGCCAAAGAAGCACCCAGAACGGAGCGAGCTCCTGTCCCACCTGCGGCATGGTACAGCCCAGCCAGCCTCCCAGACTGGTCAGAAGCGCCCCTTCTCCTGTTCCTTCGGAGACCATGATTACTGCCAGGTGCTCAAGCCAGAAGGTGCCCTGCAGAGGAAGGTGCTGAGGTCCTGGGAGCCGTCTGGGGTCCACCTTGAGGACTGGCCCCAACAAGGGGCCCCACGGGCTGCGGGGCAGGCCTCCGACAGGGAGGAAGACAGAAGCTGTGACGGTGGTGCCCCCACCAAGGACAGCGTGCTCCTGAGAGACCACGAGATCCGCGCCAGCCTCACCAAGCACTTCGGGCTCCTGGAGACCGCCCTGGAGGACGAAGACCTGGCCTCCTGTAAGAGTGCTGAGTATGACACAGTCTTTGAGGACAGCAACAGTAGTAGTGGTGAGAGCAGCTTCCTCCTGGAGGAGGACGAGGACGATGAAGAGGACGACTCAGGGCTCAGCCCCCCTCGCTCTGACCACTGCCCCTACCAGAGCCCCCCAAGCAAGGCCAGTCGGCAGCCCTGCTCCCGCAGCCGCTCCAGCTCCGGCTCCACCTGCCGCTCCTGGTCACCAGCCACCCGGAGGACCTTCAGGTATGGATGGGTGGCCTCAAGAGGGACAGTGGGCAGCTGAGGACCGCAGTTCCCAGGGTGCCAAGGGAGGGAGGAGCCCTGAAGCCGGGGCTGTGTCTCCCCATGTGGCCCACGTCTGGTCCGAGGCCCTGGAGGTTCTCCCTGGGGGAGTTGTGGGCAAGTTCTGGAAGCAAGCAAAGCCTGCTATGTGATGGTCAGGAGCCACCCAAATCTCTTGGCCCTGGGAGAGCAAGAAAGCCCACTTCCTGGCCATTCGTGGCCTTTATGTCTAAATGAACGTGTCCCTTACTCATCTGTGTTTTCTGCTTTTATATTTGTAAATCAGACCCAGTTTAGTATCTATGTGACATCTACACGTGAAAGGAAGATTAGCAGAATTCTAATCTGCGTTCTAAAAAAAAAAAATAATACCTGGACTTAAAGCAGGGATAAGGTTTATTCCCATTTCTTGGTGCTGCTGAGCTGTGCAGGACTTCTAGCAGCCAGCCGTCCCCCTGGTTGCTGCTGACCTTCCCACAGGGATGGATGGTGTATCATGAGCCTGTGTGCTCCTACCATCTTGGCTCACTGAACTGGTCTGAAAGAAGGTGCCGGTCCAAAAGTCCACGGGGAGCTGGGCAGAAAGAATGGAGGTTTGGCATATGTTGGTGGAGACAGGTTGCTTCTCTCCCTGATCACAGCAGGACCTGATTCTTCACCTGAGGGAGGCCTGAGGAGGGTCAGTGCAGGTCCCAAACCCTCTGCCTGAGATGCACGTGAATGACCACTAGATGGTGCTCTCGGGTCTGGAGCCGGGCAGCGGCCACCTGGCGCTCGTTACCCTGTGATGACTGCACCCCACCCGCCTAGCGTCTGAGTCTGTGCGTCTGGGGGTGGTGGTGGAGAATCTGCATTTCTAACTAGTTCCCAGTGATGATGATGTCTCCAGAGTGCCAGACTCTGAGACCCAGAATTCAGGTAATAGAAAAATATCTTTTCTTAGAAAAACTCAGCTTTATGTATCTATACCAGTAGCTCTTATCTGTTTGAAAATCTGATTAAAGCAAACACTCCTCTTCCCCTTAAAATGTACATGGACCTCTAACTGGGCATTCAATTTTAGGGGGTTTGTAGACTCCAGACACTAAGGTTAAGAAGCCCTGCACTACCTGTTACTCAAAATGAGTTCCTTCTCGATTTCTCTAAAAGCCCTTCTATGTAATAAGCCAGGATGATTGGTCGGACCTCTCTGAGCCCTCTTTCCGGCTCCAGTCTCCTGGCATGCGCATTAGGCAGTTTCCTCTGCAACATTTCGTAGCTCAGAAGCTACTCAGGCTCTTTTCTTTTAGAAATACATCCCCCAAGGCTGGAACTGGAGCTTCCTGGCCTCCATTCCCTCCTGACCAGTTCAGGGCTGTTGGGGGAAGGCCTGCATTCATGCACTTGCCTGCAGAGAGTTGGGAGCCTCTCTAGAAACTCCCATGGATTCTCCTTTTCCTCCTCTAGAAACTCCATGGATTCTCCTTTTCCTCCTCTAGAAACTCCATGGATTCTCCTTTTCCTCCTCTAGAAACTCCCATGGATTCTCCTATTCCTCTTCTTGCTTTTGGGCCAAGCTCAGGGCTGGCTTTTTCTGCTCCCTAGAGAAAATTAATTGGTTAATTCAATTCTTGCTCAGCTGACAGAACTTGGCGCCTGGTAAATCTGGTAAACTGGTCGTCCGTCTTCTCCAAACCCACATTTTTTCACCCATGCTTCCAATACCAAACATTGGTCCACAAGTGTTTTGTTTTTTTGTTTTTTTTTTTAAGATTTTATTTATTTATTTGACAGAGAGAGACACAGCGAGAGAGGGAACACAGGCAGGGGGAGTGGGAGAGGGAGAAGCAGGCTTCCCGCCGAGCAGGGAGCCCGATGCGGGGCTCGATCCCAGGACCCTGGGAGCATGACCTGAGCCGAAGGCAGACGCTTAACGACTGAGCCACCCAGGCACCCCGGTCCACAAGTGTTTTGAGCTGGTTTAAAATAACAAACCCCACAGTACCTTCTGGTCACTCTCAGCTCTTCAGGTGGGAAACTGCCAATCTGTTGCAAAGGGATGATGATACTGTTATTTATAGCACTTCATTTATTTATTTATTTTTCAATTTTTATTTTTATTTTTTTATTGGAGAGAGAGAGGGCAGGGCAGAGGGAGAGAGAGATTCCCAAGCAGGCTCCATGCCCAGTGCGGAGCCTTACTCGGGGTTCAATCTTGTGACTCTGAGATCATGACCTGAGCCAAAATCAAGAGTCGGACGCTTAGATGACTGAACTACCCAGAACGCATTTATAGCACTTTAAAGTTTGCAAGTCATATCCCCTTCTGTGACCCTATTTAGCTTCACAGATGCACTTGGAGGGCACATCTGCTTCTTATCCCCATTTTATAGATGAGGTTGCTGAGGCTCTTAAGAGGTGCAACAGAAAAGCAAGCAAGCAATTACTGAGCAGATCTTGAGCTCAGCATTTTCTAATTTGCGCCTCACAAATGGCCAAGGAGGCTGTACAGTCAGTTCTCCCTGTCTTATAGTCGAAGAACTGGAACTAAGGGGATGTAAATAACTAGCCCAAGGTCACCCAGCAGGGAGGTGGTAGGGCCAGGATTCAAACGCAGGCCGTCTGACCAGAGAGCCGATGTGCTTATCCTATGTGCTGAATTTCCCGAGGACGCAGATGGAACGGGCAGAGCCAGGACTCCCCGCCAGCCGTGCATGCCACGCTCCTTCCACTCCAGCATCTGGCTCCCTGGAGGAGGACAGGCGAGAGGATGCGGGCATGTGGCGCCCAGGAGGGTCCTGGGACTGCGCGCCCGGGCTGAAGAGCCTCATAGCCGGACTGGCCATGGGGGCTGTGACCGCCGGGCTCGCCTCTTGGCTGGGCACCAAGCGCTAGAGAGCAGTGGGTCTAGGATGAGCAGCTCTCCTTCTAGCTCTGGCTACCCCACGTTCTAGCTTTAGGCAGATCCCATACTGAACCTGAGCCTTGGGGTTTTCCTTTGGAAAATGGGGAAACGTAAGACCTCATAGGTTGCTTTTCCCCCCATCAGATCAAATGCAGTAATGAAGCGAAAGAGCCCTCATGGCATAAAAAGGCGCTGATTAGCGACACAGTGATTCCCAGCAATCCAGTCCCAGAAGCTGTGGCCAGAGCCATGTGTCCAATGGTGCAGACCCGCACGCAGTCCCGGGCTATCGCTGCTGGGGGCGAAGCTGGGCTTCTGTAGGCGCCCTTGTGAGCGAGTTCGAAAGAAGCGTCCCTTGCTTCCTGGGGCAGCTGCACCCGCCCACCCTAACGTGGTCCCTCCTGAGAGTGAGTGCCTCTGCTTTGCTTGTTCACTGACAGATGTGAGAGCAGAGGGCCGTGTTCAGACGGAACGCCAAGCGTCCGGCATGCCAGGAAGCGGCGGGAAAAGGCCATTGTAAGTGATCTGGGGCCCCGGAGCCCGGAGTGAGTGGGGAAGAGCAGGGGCATCAGGACGTGCCAGGACTTCCTAGACCTGAAGCCCTTTGAGGCTGGCTGTGGCCTGCAGAAGATAATTCCATTTCTCTGACTTCAGAAAGCACCAGGGTCCCCAAAGGGCACCAGAGGTGGCATCGTGCAAAGTGTGGCCTAGGGACTGGCTGTGAGGCACGGAGCCGGTGGTGATTTTAGGGCTGAGCATTGGAGGCTCGACAGGGCCAAGAGGGCAGGCTGTGTGTGTGTGTGTGTGTGTGGTGGGGGGGCAGTGGGGAGCAGAGCTGGGCCAACCAGGCCACAGAGCAGCCCTGCTGCCACCTTCTGTGTGACCTTGGGCAGGTCTCCCAGCTTCCCTGAGCCTCAGTTTACTCATCCATACATAAGGGAGTTGGGCCTTGTCCTTCCTAAGGGTCCCCCAGCTTGATCAGGGCTAAGGGATCAGGAGAGCCTGCTCCCTGCTTCCCACTGACCTCCCTCATCCTCCCCCAGAGTTAGTCTCTGGGCCCAGGCTGTGCCAGGAAGCTGCAGAGGAGAACTGGAACCAGCCCCTCCACGTCACTAGAAGGAAGGGAAGGGAAAGTAAGATGGGGCACAGACAGACAGACTTGAACTTGATTGCTTTCCCCTGTGATGGGTGCTCCGGGGCAGGGACGGCAGGGTGGGTACATGAGGTGTGCACACCCCAGAGGTGCACAGCTGTCAGCAAGCAGGTCCTGACCAGCACGGGCTGTACCTGGAGCGTCTTTCTGGAATGCATGTGTGACCATTCAGCGGTTGTGACGTGTTTGGCATGAGCGAGACGGACAAGGTTCCCCCCAATTCCTGTGGCTGGGACAGAAGGGGGAGAAGGGCAGCAGACTCATAAACAAGGAATAATCACTGTAATCAGAGGTGGGGAGGGGCGCGGTGGCAGTAATCATGGCAGGCTAAAGTCTCCGAAATCAACAGTCGTGTGTTGACTGTCGGGGAGGATGTATTCATAGGGCGGTCTGGGAAGGACATCGGCAAGGAGCTAGATGCTGATGGATGAAACGGGCCACCAGGCAGTTTCAGGAGGACCGTGGGGCCAAAGCAGCAAAGAACCTTACCAGTTGAAGGAGCCGCCAGGAGCCTGGGGGAGGGCGTTCCTTCACTGAGCAGAACCCCGTTCCCCTGCGATTGGCAGCGGAGGCCTACCGTGGCCCCTGGGCCGACCTTCCCTCCCTGTCCTCTGTGAGATGAGAATGGAACGGCTCCAGAATCACTGGCCTGAACCTGTTCCCAGAGAAAGCCTGTCCAAACCAGAACCTGTCGTTTGACCCACCGGAGCACAGGTTTCCAGGAATGCAGCTGGAGTTGACCCAGCGGGTCAAAGCAGCTCTTCCAGCAGCAGGGCCTTGAACTGGATCCAGTCACAGATTGGAGAGGAGAGGAGGGGACATTCCAGCCTGGGTTTCTCCCCACCCCTCCCTCTGCTGGGCTGTTCGAGGGACCCAGCTCGCCTGATGTGACCTCTTAAATCACAGTGTCCCCACGCTGGCCTGGCACAGCTGGGGATGATGGTGGCTCCGAGCCCCATGGCCTGCATCCCTTTGCCCTCCTCCCAGCCCACCGTGACCCCCACAACGACCTGGCTCCCCATCCTTGCCCATTACCATCTTGGCAACTTGCCTTTCTACCACAACCTCCCCCATGACCAGAAAAAGTCCCAGGCTCAGAACACAGCTGTGGAAGTAGGCAGTTACATTAATGATGAACCCTTCTCTCGTCTCTGTCCCTTCTCGGCTCCTTTCCTTCAAGCGAGCAGTTGCTTCCTTTGGGAACCATTCCCCATCCGACACTCGGCGGCCCCTCCGGCAACAAGGCAGGTCTTCTGGGATAGGGATCATCATCGTCCTCTCTGACTCCAGCCCCAGCTGGTGTCACCCACTCAGCCAGGTGTCATGGGCTGAGGACAAGGACTCCACAGGAGCCCACCATCAAGGGGGTCCCAGGAAGCCAGGCAGTGACTGGGTCTTTCTGTGTTTCCCTTCTTGAGCAGGGCGAAGGCCGTGTGGTGTATGTTCGAAATCTCTCCAGTGACATGAGCTCCCGAGAGCTGAAGCGACGCTTCGAAGTGTTTGGTGAGATTGTGGAGTGCCAGGTGCTGACGAGAAGCAGGAGGTGAGTCAGGTCAAGCTATTGCAGAAGAGGGGAGCGGGGAGGGGCAGAGGTCCCAGTCCGGGGCTGGCCACACAGAAGATGCCCGAGAAGATGTGCAGAACAAATCTGATGAAACCCGCAGCCTGGACCTGGAGAGCCAGGCCCCAGAGAAGGTCCAGTAACAGTTGTGCGGCCTAGCAGTAAGCTGGTGGTTTGCTAAGTGCCAGGCAATTCCTGTGCGTTCGCTTCAGCCTTCGGGCATGCCTGTGACCTCTGCGCTCATTCTAGCGCTCTCCCTTTCGGGAGAGCTCAGACCAGTTAAGTGAGCAGCTAGTTAGTAGCAGAGCTGAATCTGCAGCCCACATGTCTGCTTCAGGTTCTCTACCCTGGGGCTGGTACAGGGCAGCAGACAACCCCCGGGGGCTTAACTTGCACACTTGTACTGGAACGTCGCTGACCTGCAAGACCCCCGCTACTCACATCCCTCCATTCCACTGGACCAGCCAGCTTCAGACCTTTTATTCTGCTGGGTGTCTTGGTTTTTCCTCCCTCACCTGGGGAAGCAGTGTTCATCTGTCAGGGGATCTGCAAGAAGAATGGGTTGTGTGTAAATGCACAACTTAGATGTCAAAACTGTCAGTTTCGAGATAATACTAAAGTATCTCCCATTGTATTTGCCAACTAGGTTATTGAGGTTTTTAAATTCTAATTTAACGATCATTTTTAAAAGCTTCATTGAGAAAATAGTTTCTATATAGGAATCATTACACATTTCATACCCATTAAGGTGGCTACAGAACATCCCAAGTGTTGACAAGGGTGTGGAGAAATCAGAACCCTCGTGCATGTTGGTGGGAATGCAAACTGGGGCAGCCACCATGGAAACCGGTATGGAGGCGCTTCAAAAAATGAAATAGAGAATTACCGTATGATCCAGCAATCCGCTGCTGGGTATATACTTAAAAGAGTCAAAAGCAAGATCTCGAAGAGATACTTGCACGCCCATGTGTATAGGAGCTTTATTCACAATAACCAAGAAGTAGAAACAACCCAAGTGTCCATTGACTCATGAACAGATAAACAAAATGTAGTCTCTGCATACAGTGGAATATTACTCAGCCTTAGAAAGAAAGGAAATCCTGTGACATGTCTCAAGCATGGATGGACCTTGATAATCATAACCTCATTATGCTCTATGAAATCAGCAGTCTCAGAAGGACAAAGATTGTATGATTCCATTACATGAGTTATCTGGAGTAGTCCAATGCCAGGAAACAGCAAGCAGCAGAGAGAGTGGAGATCCGTTCCCAGCAGCGTGAATATACTGAACACACTACTGAACTGTACACTTGTTCTAAAGATGGTACATTTTATGTTTTGTGTTTTTTACCACAATTAAAACAAAAAAGTCATTACACAAGTAAGCTGTTTTTTAAGTTCTGTGCAGTATTCAGGGCATCAAATGGAAAGAGCATGCAAAAACAAAGCGAGCAGTCCTGGACGTTTCAAGAGGTGGAGGGGGCCAACTTTGGCCTGGTTCAGAGAGGAGTCAGGAAATGTGATTCAGCTGAGTGTTTATTAGGCTCCTGGTGTTGGTAAGCCCGTCCTGAGCGGTAGGGGCACTCCACCGTGTCTCTGCCCTGAGGATTCTACATAGCAGAGGGACTAGCAGCCAGGTTTCTTTTTCTTGCTATTTGTAGAGCTGAAGAGCTAAGGGAAGAACTGACTTTAGGAGCCCCTCGCCTCACATCCTTCTCGTGCAGGCTGCCCTCCGATGGCAAAGTGGCTGCCTCCAGCTCTAAGCTTACCTACCTCCTACCAGGGAAAAGAGGGGTCTCCCTCACAGTTCCAGCCAAGAGCTGGGACAGATTCTTTGGGTTTCTGCTTTGGGCAGCAGGCGCATCCTTGGACGGGTCGCTGCGAACACACGGCACCGTTGTCAGAGGAAGGGGAGTGGATGCTGAGCCGGCAGACACGGCGTTGTCTACCACAAAGGACGGGATGTGTACAGAACACCAGCTGTATTAGGGAAGGGGGAGGCCACATTAGCAGCCAAGGAAGTGGTGGCCGAGGCTGGCTTCGAAGGAGGCAGGAGGGCTAGACTGGGGGTAGAGGTGTGGCAAATAAGCTTTCTTGCTGGGAGGCCTGAGTTTGAATACCCTGCCCTACCACTTGCCTTTGGGACAAATTCTGAGCTCCGCAGAGCCGGTTTCCTCATCCCTGACGGGGAGCAAGGTTGAGGCGCGTGGCAGACATTCTGTGAATCACCTGCTCTTACTATTATTACACAGTAGAGGCCGGCCTAGCGATGGCCATCATCTGTATTTGGGGGGCCATGCGACATGGTTACTGAATCAGTGTGGCTCTCCGCTCATTATCTCATCATGGGTGGTCTGAGAGTGTCGACCAAGCTGGCTCAGTAACGTGCTCCCCCTGACCTCTCCCCACAGAGGCGAGAAGTATGGCTTCATCACCTACCGGTGTTCGGAGCACGCTGCCCTGTCTCTGAGGAATGGCGCTGCCCTGCGGAAACGCAACGAACCCTCCTTCCAGCTGAGCTATGGAGGACTCCAGCACCTCTGCTGGCCCAGACACACTGACTATGGTGAGTGCACAAGGCCCCGCCACACTCCAGTGAGACCTAAAGCCCGCTCTGACCCAGCTCCCGCCCTAAAGCTCTAACGTGCCTACCGGTCAAACTTCGCAGCCTGGAGGCTGCCATCTTGTTTCTCTTTTGGTCTCCGGTCCGTCTTGTCCTGTCTCAAGACTGGTACCAAGAGAGAGATTCGAGGCCCCTGTGGCCTCTTGGAAGGTCCAGTCTTGTGTTCATAGCCAGTTGGCAGAACCATGATTAACTGTCTCTTTTACCTTCCGGGGGCCAGTGGCTACCCTGCTGCTTTTCGGGGGCATTCCATCGTGGCCCCAACAGGCAGTAGGCAGCCTTGTCTGTCAATGGGCCGCAGCGAAATAATACTGTCAGCACGCCCTCGCCACTGGGGGACGAGTTAGTGAAGAGGGACAAAGACGTACCGTTTAGGAGAGAGGGATCTATAGAGGAGAGTCTGACCTGTCTCCGCAGCGCAGGTCCGAGGGTGAGGACACGCAGGAGGGTTCCTGGCCAGGCCGTGTTTCGCCTGGCTGCCCGTCCACGGGGCATCCTAGCTTTGTTGGCCACCTTAGGTGACGTCAGCAGTGGTTTACCAGTGGGCAGGAAGCTCTTAGGGAGACAGCTTTGTAGGATATCGGAGCTAGAAAGGAGCTGTGGGGCACGCTAGTCGGGGCCACCACGTTCTGGAAACAGGGCAGCCCCGAGCCGTTGACGACGGGGCAGAGGTAATGCTTGCTGTCTAGTGCTCTCTGAGGCCTTGGGCCACACGCGCTCCACGGGGCTGACCCTGGTGGCAGGTTTCCTGATGGTCCGGCCTTTCTGAGTTGCTCACCGCCTTCCCCTCTCCTTGACTCCTCCACCCCCTGCCCAGATTCCAATTCAGAAGAGGCCCTTCCTGCGTCAGTGAAAAACAAGTACGAAGCCATGGATTTTGACAGCTTACTGAAGGAGGCCCAGCAGAGCCTGCATTGATAACAGCCTTAACCTTCGAGGAATACCTCAATACCTCAGACAAGGCCCTTCCAATATGTTTACGTTTTCAAAGAAATTAAGTATACGAGAAGGCGAGAGCGCGAGCGCGTGAGAGAACACACGTGAGAGAGAGAGAGAGAGAGAGAGACTTGAAACTGCTGTCCTTTTAAAAAAAATAATCAGTTTACATTGAACAAAGCTGCTTCTGTCTGTGAGTTTCCATGGTGTTGATGCCCCCGTAGCGTCCTCGCTTCCAGCGGGCGGCCCTGGGCGCGCCTCCCGGTGCTGGGCCAGCCCCCGTCCCCTCGCTCCCTGACCGGCTCCCCTCGTAGACGTGCAGCCGTGTGCACCATAACAGTTCTCGTCCGTAGTATGTGATGATGAAATTGTTACTCGTGAATAGAATCAGGATTATACACTCGTTTTTAATTGAAGAAAAAAAAAGTATATCCTTCAAATAACGTATTTATGGCTCAGACGTACTGTGCCTGGGATTATTGTATCGCTTCCTTGATTTTTTAACTATGCACCGTCGTGAGGTGTTTGCCTCTGAGCTGCCGTGCTCCCTGGGCCAGGGCGCCCTAGAGGTGCTGGGTGGCTGGCGGGTTGGTCCCCAGGGGAGCGCGGGCTGCAGCCACAAGTCGGAGCAGTGGAGAAAGGCTTCTGGGACTCGCCTGCCAAGCTCTGCCCTGTCTCTCACTGAGCACGTATGGGTCCAGTTCCAGTTGGAACCCTCATCTGGTGCCAGCCGGTGCTCGGAGCTTGGGCCTGGCCTGGAGTGCTCGGATCCTGGCAGAGCCTGTAAGGAAGGTGGGGCGAGCCACCTGATTCTTGCTTTCCCAGGCGAGGTGGGCAGTGCCCCAAGAGGGGATGTGACTTGCCCGAGGTCCCATGGCCAGTGACGGGGCGGAGCGGTGACCCAGCCCAGGCCTCCTGATTCCTGGTCCCATGCTCTTGCAATAGCTGGGGTAAAGATGCGCAGTTCCAGGGGCCGGTAGAGGTGAGGCCAGCTACGTTGGGCCACAGGCTAGAGGCCTCTGGGCTTACTTGGAGGGTTAAGTCGAAAGCTGGCTCGCCAGCATTAGGCAAGTTTAGGCTTGGGCATGCGTCTTGATCCAGAGGGTTCTGTGGTTTGCCTGTACATGTGGACATGCCATCAGAACCTCAGTGACATACCTGGAGTGGCACAGGCAGGTGATCTGGGAGCAGTCATCCTTCCAGGGCCAGCCACCGACCCATTCTCCTCCTACCAGCTTGTCTTGAGGCAGGGGAAGCAGGAGGGGCATGTGGGGGCCGGGGGTGGAGAAGACAATCTCCAAGGTCCTTTCCAACTTAGACAACATTCTAATTGGGCTTTACTTTAAATTTTATGTTCTTGAGTGATGTCAAAACCATGTCCAGCTTGGATGTTCTGCAGGTGCCTTGGGGGGCCATTCGTGAGGGAAAGCATGGCCAGGCAGGGTATGAGCTCGTTACCTCCAACTTCATCTCGTTCGTATGTCCGGGTTCCTTGGGAAATTTTTGTATTAAGAAGAAAAGAAAGAGAAAAAGTCCTGCTTGCTTTAAAAACTTTTGAAATTAACTCAGTAAACTCAACAAGCTAATCTATTGCTCCTGCCAGGCTTAGAACTTTGAGAATTGGTATTTGATCATTATTATTATTTTTAAGATGATCAGATACCTGAGTAGGTATCCCATGGGCTTGTCCTGGGAGGTGAGCATACTCCAAGCCCATGGAGAAGAAGGCTGGAGGAAACGGGCTTTAGAAGGAATAGGGAATTTGAGCTCCTGAGTATCAAGTCACTTCCTTCCACCTCCCTGGGCCCCAACTTCCTTTTCTGTGAAATGGACTGAGGGGGAGAAGTAGGCAAGAAGTAGGGACCCTAAGGTCCCTGCCAGCTCTTAGCTTCTGCAAAGGTGGTCTCTAGCTCAAGATGGCAAATACATGGCACATGTACCACTGTTGCCACATCCTTGGCCAGTGGCAGACATAACTAATCGACCACAGCACTCATGTTCTTTGAGCTTGGGAGTTCTTTTAGAATTCTCAACACAGTGCTCTGGGCAGCCATTACTAATGGATCAGAGTTTAACTAAACCATCTGACATCCTGGTCTGATCTTTGAAAGGTTTCCATCATATCGAACCAAATGGTGGCTGGGTTTCATGCTGGCCCATCCCTGTCTATCATGTCCTGGTCTATGAGAGAAAATTCCCCTAAAGCCATTCATTGGCACAGGACTCCCAATACTGTGACACACAACCCCCACTTGGGTTCGGGGGGGAGCAAGCGGAATAGCGGACATGAAATGTTTGAGGGAGGTGGGGTTTATGAGGATGAACCACAAAAAAAGGGACTTTTCCACAGCACAGACCTGAACATTGTAAATTCCTTTTACAGCTGTTCACTGCCTAGCACACAGTAGGCACACAATAAATGGTTGTGGAATGCAATAGAATAGAATTTAAATCTGTCTGCTGCCTCCCCTAAGTCCTGATTTGCACCAAGGAGTACACTTAGGGTTCATCCTGTGGAAACCAGTAGGAAGGAACTTGAGATTCAGAGTCTGGAGAGCTGGGTTGAGTTTTGGCTCCACCAAGAGCTCTGTGACCTTGCGAAGTCACAGAATCCCTCCCCCTCTCCTCTGCTCCAGAAGGAGTTGGACTAGAGGTTCTCTAAGCCCCTCCTACTTGTTTCTTCCTTGGTTTGCCCTAGGTCAGAGATTCTCCCCTGGGCAGGTGGTCCGGGAGGGTAAAGAAAGGCAGACTCTTAGTGGAAGACCAGTCTCTCCCTCCCCTCTTCCTGGGGCAGCTGAGGCTGCCCATCACTTCACATGGCTGCAGGACACTCGAAGGTCCTCAGATACCGCCCGTTGAGCAGAGCAGAGATGCGAGCATGGCACTGGGAGGTCCCGTGCCTAAGGTCAGGGCTGGCTGTGGGGGGACAGGATGCTGGCGAAGAGCACCAAGCAGTTTCTGCTTGCCATCCCATCCCTAACAGGCTACAAGGTGGAACACTGACCGAGCCTGCAGACAACCTCTATCCGGAAGACTCATTCGGTGCTGTGTATCACTAACCGAGGAGACTCCACGGTCTCTCCAGGGAAGCTAGTCCACCTTGGTCCCTCGCCCACCACATTGAGGAGTAACCCAGAGGGAGCAGCTGCTGCTAGCGACCATGTCATTGTAGCTCTGTCCCAGTGTGTGCTCTGGACGATGTTTACGTGTGATGCCATAAAAACTGGCAGGAGACTCTCTTGACAGCCGCCCACGCCGGGCACGTTGTGCTGTCCGTCTGTGTGCCGTGCTGGTGTTTTCGGAAATGTCCGGTCCAACCGCTAAGTGGAATTCTTCATCTCCTTCCTCAGTCGGTACCAGGCTGAATCAGAATCCTCAGTCTTGGGGGTTCTGGTTACCGAAGGAAAATGCATCAAAGAGGTAAAGAATATGAGTGGATGGAGTGCAGAGAAGGCCCCCACCCGCCCCCGCGTGGCCCATCACACCTTGCTTCCAAGTTTTGAGTCAAAGAGCCACCGAGCAGGTGTCCGCATCTGCAGCGGGGCCTTGCAGTGTGGTGTGCTGACCGTGTTGGGGGGCGGGGGGGGGGCGAGGCAGGGCTTGGGGGCAGGAGGAAGAAGGGAGGAGAGCTCTGAGCTGCAGACACTCAGTACCCAAGTCCTGGTGTAGGGAGAGACGCACTAAGAAGGCTGGCATTGCATAGAGCCTGTGCTGGGGCAAGTTTTGAGAGCGGCTTCTTCTAGGCGTCTGCAGCATGCCCGCCAAGGCCACCGAGCGAGTGGTGGGAGGCGGCGGCAGGGAGAGAGTTGGCATGTGGTCCTTCTGGAGGGACAGGGGAGAACCTCACCCCAGGCCTTGGGCTGCGCTGAAATCACAGCTGAGCCTTCAGCTTGAGAGAGGGGCCGTCCCAGCCGCAAAGCAGAACCAGCCCTGGACGGCGGGTTGATCTGACTCCCTGACATCAAAACTGCAGTCTTTTTCTTACCGTCTGAGAGGTGGCAGTTACCCTCAGATAGGACTAAGGGAGGAAATGGGATGTACAGTAGCAAATACGGTGAACCTCATGGTTTTGTTGGCCAAAGAAGAGGGACCCCCTCGTCCCTTCCCACCGGGGCAGGAGTTGGTGCAGTGTTTAAGCTGGCCGCCAGGTCCCGGGGGGTATTTGCCCACAGAGGTGGGCTCCAGGGCTGTGCGCGGAGTCCGGAGGTACAGGGTAAATGGAGGGAGAGCTCGGGGGCTGGGAAACCCACAGAAATGCCCTTGGCTGGGTGGGGGGAGGACCCCCGGGAGCCGGCCGCAGGATATCAGGAAGTAGACAGAGCCTGCCTTCGCATTGAACCAATAAAAGCACTTTGAGAAAACCACGTCACTTCAGCCTGGCTCCATGTTTCTACGCTGGCAAATGTGGGTCTCCGGCTGTGTGAGGGACTCTCCTAGGGATTGGGCTGGGGTCGGGAGAGGGGCTGGTCGGCGGCGGGGGGATCGAGATTCCCTTCCTAAATAGTGGCAGAGCCGATCCTAGGGCTAGCCCTTTGCTGGCCCTTTTGTTGGAGGCCCTAGAGAAAGGGAACAGTGAGTTTAGATCTTGGTGCCTCTTTTTACGTATGTATGAAAAGCTAAAACTGTCGGAAATGGGTTTACAGAGCAAGTCACCCAACTATAAGCCATCTCAGAAGCCTGATGTTTCTCACTTGCTGTGTGATCTGGGGCCTCTCTGTTCCCTTCACTAATGAAGGAGAGCATTGGACAGAATGAGCACCAAGGTCCCTTTCGACCCTGATAGGCTCAGGTTCCCACCCGGGAGCATCGGGAATCCGTCACTCACCTGTGAAACCAATCTCACCCTCTGGCTGCGCCCAGCTCGAGTCCCGGGTGAGAGATCTCTGCAAGGCCACCAACCAGCAGTGGATTCAAACCCACCTGGTCCTGGCCCAGTTCCCTTATATGAGGCCAGCTCCCTTCCCCGGGACAGATCAAAGCCATAGTTTCTCACGGGGATGGTGAGAAGTTCGACCCCAGCTTGGCTAGGTGGCGGTCTCGAATCTCACATTAGCCTTGTCATTGTCCCCACCGAGCAGCTTTTAATCCGACCGTTGTGACCGCTTGGCTGTTTCTCTCTTGCTCTCAGACGATACTAGCAATACACTTGTTTTTGTTTTTTGTTTTTTTCAAAACAGCTTAACTTAGGCACTTTTCACACATTTCCTTCAAGTGATTGTAAAACCTCTGGGGCAACAGGAGGCATTGATCACACTGCATGTGTTTAGGGCAGCTTTTGCTTTTCGTTTCTTTAATAATCCAGCAGTGGTGGCTGAGGCTTCGAGGTCTTGGGGGACAGGTTTTCAGATATTCCGGTTCTTCCGATACCTTGCATACCGGAAGCCGCACAGAAATCCACGTCCCCGAACCGGAGGCTTGGAGAATATGGTTTTGTAGGTGGTCCGTCCCTGGGCAGAGCAACACCTCAAAGACGGGTTTCTATGGTTAAACCCCCTCTGTGCTGTATGTTTTGTCAAAGGATCCTGCAGGGAAGCCTAACAGAGCCTCCTTTCCCACTTGGCCAGCCTTGCTCACGGGTGACTTGTGAAGGGATTGGTCAGCTTCCACCTCGGCCCTTTGCCTTATCAACGTCTGGTCGCCCTCTAGTGGCCAAAGACTGTATCCACCAGCTACCCGGATGGAAGGCAAATAAATCCTTTCGGCCACCTTGCTGTCCAACACCAATTCGGGGAATTAAATGTAATGGCCTGAGTGAACTGTCTATGTGTTTAGAACCCAGTGTAACACCAGTCAGAAGACTCCAGAAGCAACCACTTAGTAGACTGAGAAGCACACTATAGTTATTCTTTGGGCAGAGGAGACAGGAGTGGACCCTGTGTCCAGGTGCCCGGGAGGGGTTTACTCTAACTGCAATACTAGCAGCCCAGCTGCTGACCTTGTTAAGTGAACCTCTGCAAGGTGGCCCGCACTGTACCCTCGGGGCGAGCAAAGAGGTTGGGTGTGAGGATTCGGGAGCAGGGGCGGGGGGGGGCTGGGGGGCCTGGCCGTGGCCTTTGGTATGGTCCACTGAATAGCCAAACAGGTCTTTTGGTTTGTTTTTGTATTTTGTATTTAAAAATTCTTGTCAAGTGTTTTTGTGTTAGGAATAAAAAGTCATAAACAATTCCCAACTTTGTTCCTTGAGGGGTGTTCTGATTCCGACGGAAACAGGTTGGCGATCTCAAGGGGTGTGTGGTCAGGGCGGTCAGTGGGACAGGGAGGCGGACCACCTGCATTTCCAGATGGTCTCTGGGGAAGATGACCGTCCAGGAGTCTGGCTCCGTGCAGTCTGCTCTGGAAATTCACCCCCACCTCCTCGTGCCACGGTGTTAATATTGGCTTGGAGCGTCTGCTTCCTCCAGAGGCGGCTGCAAAGGGTGAAACCGACACAAGATCCCTCTCCCCAACCCCAGGTTTCTAAAGAGACGGTGTCTGTAGCTAGCCTTAATCGACTGGGCGAGGTGGTCCCTATGGTCCCTTCCAGCGTTTCCAAATCTTGGACTCAAATCCTTTTCTCTTGGTGTGACCATGCAGCCTAGAGAATTCTGAGCAATAGGGAGCCGGGGCTTTCCCCGGCTCTGTGACAGGGTCAAACCAGGGAGTGGCTGAACTTGTCAGGTTTGGGCATCCCCAGGGGTACTACTGTAGGGGGCATTATCTATTGGGAAGCTCAACAAGGTAACTACAGCCTGGGGTGCGTGAGCGCAAGGCTGTGTGTGTGTGTGTGTGTGTGTGCGCACGCCTGTGTTTGTGCGTGTGGACTTACATTGATGCATTTCTTGAGAAAGGTGCAAGAATTTCACCTACACAGAGGGACACATCTGCTTTGTTATTTATAATAGAAAGCTAAATTTTAATTTTTTAAAGGACACTGCTAATGATTGAGAATCGAGTTTTTAGTTTTGCTATTTTTTTTAATTGGTAGAGGATTTTTATATATTTTTTCCATTTTGTTGGGTTGTGTCCTTATTTATATAAATACTTTATCTGTAAGAGGCAAGGAAGACACCTTCTTTGCTTTTAATTATTGTGGTTGTCATCGTCCCTATTTTATTTCCAGTGTGATTTATCTGTCTTACCTTCTAAATGAGAAACCGTTTTCCTGTATTTGTACATTGTCAGATTCTATAGTTTCATAGGTAATTTAACCAAATTGCTCTATGTATTATTATTCTGTGAGTATAAAGTTCTATTTTAACGTCTGTAAATACTTCAGAACTGGCTTCTTTCCTCAGACTCCCACTGTGGGGTTATTGTTTACATCACAAAAACTGTAGAATCTCTATGCTCATGTACTGTAAATAGTGAAGTGATCTGCTTATACATAAACTTAACAAATACACTATGGAGATTAAAAAAGAAAATACCACCCACAGCCCCATCTAGGTGTGACTTTATTTGTCGGCGTGCTTGCTGTCCCCGCCTGCTAAGTGGGAAAAGGATTCTGGTTTCGGGGTCACTTTCCCGGAGAAGAGCCTGGTCAAGGTGGGCCCCGCAGCCGCCCCACCCCCAGCCCTCTAAGCTGTCACATTGTCACATTGCATGGCGACCGTGATCGTGAACCAGTCACACTCAGCCTCCCCCAACAGCCATTCCGTGACCAGCTTTTCGCCATGACTTTTCGAAAGTTCTCCCGCTTTCTGCACAAGGACTTCCTTGTCTGGCTACAGCTCCTTTTTCACACGAGCACACTAAATAAACATGCGGAAAGTGATATTTTGACATGTTTTTAAGCAAAAACACCAACTGACAACTGCAAAACAGTTTCTGGTACAAAAAAAAAAAAAAAAACAAAACCCACAGACACACAGAAAAAACCGTTTCTGGCCAGAGGATCTGAAGAGCAGACTTGAGCTGTGTGCTGCATGTGGGTGACTTTGAACGGTTTTCCTTTGCTCACTTAGCCCCAGCGGGAGCAGTGAAGACATGACTCTCTGTCTTGGACGTGTGTGTCATTTCCTTGGTTTCAAGCTCTCGCAAATTTAGCCTGTATTTTGCCTTAAAGCTGCTTTAGCTTTATTTTCTAGGTGCAGTTGGAGTGCAAGAGCCCCATGGATTCCCCATGTGCCCCCAGAGGGTGGAAACATTGGTGAAGAAAATCATAGATCCACGAATACAAGTAAAATAAGCTGTTCCATTTTATGTTCTGTGCAAGCTATTTCCAAGTTGTTGATTTCCTATGTAAACTAGCTCTCGTTTTCAGATGATTTATTTTCGCAGTCTGGAAACGGTTTGGATTTCTGCAGTTGGAGAGAAGCCCATCATGATATTTCCCGTGCAGATGAATGGGAATGTTTCTGCTGTGCAGCGGGGTACTGCGACTTGAGTTGGTCTTTAGCGAGGTTATCCATGGGACTGATCACTCAGTATCTGTCGCCCCCTTGCTTGATGGTAAAGTCCAGGAAAGCAGGGGTGCTTCTCTATTCATGGCAGGGTGCCCAGCCCAATTGCTCAGGAATTCCTGAATGGACGAGTGAATGGATCCTATCCGTGGCCTGATGACACAGCTAGGGAGGCAGCCAAGCCATGGAGTCACAGAAATCCCTTCAAAGATGCCCTCAATGGTGTGGGAGATGTAGAGGCTCAAGACCTGTGTTTGAGACTCAACTCTGCCACTTCTGTATTGTGCAAACTTGCACAAGCCACCCCTTCGGCCCCTGGTTTCCCCGAGTATGAAACAAAATGATCTGCTTAGATGAACTCAGAGGTCCCTTATGTTCTAAAAAGGCTGATTCTCAGAAGCAGTATGGTGCAGGGAAAATGGTTACAAGCCAGGAGTCTGGTGCCAGGCTGTTTGGCTTTGAGTCTTGACTCCACCACTTACCAGCTGGGTGTCCTCGGGCAGGTTTCTTAACCTCTCTGAGTCTCGTCCTCATGTGATAAATGAGGCTAAGTGATAGTTTCTAACCCGTAGGGTTGTGAGGGTGAAATTAGGTCATGAACAGTACCTAGGACATCATAGGAGGTGCTTAATCAACAGAAGCTGCTATCCTCATGCACCGTCTTATTGGTGCTAACCATAGCCCTGTGAGAGGCATGGCGGGGACTGGGACTCTCATGTGACAGATGGGGAAGGCTGAGGACTGGGGAGAGCAGAGGCAACCTGCCCAAGGAATGGAGCCAGGACCAGCATCTGTATGTTCCTGAGTGACACTTACCTCTCCTCTTTACCCTGCCACTTAACCACTAAATGTGGCGTGCTTGGGGACATGTCGCTGTTGAAACGCTCTGAGAGTGTCAATTTCGGGAGAGTTAAAAGATGAGGGTTCCAGACCCAGCTCCCCAGTGACATCCCGACCTGCGAACTTGGGCAAGGCTCCTGCGCCAGGAGCCAGGAGTGATCCGCCATGGCAGTCACAGGGCCATGTGCTCTGTTCTCTGCGACTCGGGGCATCGGGAGGGAAGCAAGGGAACAGTGCCACGAACTTGGCCCAGCTCATGCCTTCACTGGCCTTCATTCCTCATTTATGTAAAAAGGGAGGTTGGAGGAGATCCCTGGTTTACACAGAGTTTGGAGAAACCCTCTGGTCCCCTCCTCCAAGCAAATGCTTTAATACGTTAGCCGCTGCTTTAATACATTCTCTCTGGGAGGAAGAGAAGTTCTAGAGCTATCGTTCACCTTGAGAACCAGGGACAGCGGAGCATGAGGCGAACAGGTAAATCCAGACTATGGGACAACTGACAGTGTTTCTGCAACAAGTCATTGGCAAAGGAAAAAGTGGAAGGAGCGCTTTTGTAGATTAAAAGAGGCTTAAGAGACATAACAGTTAAAGTGTGAAACTCGTTTGGATCAGAGTCAAGCAAACCAACTAATTAGGACACTTTTGCAACATTGGGGGCAAGGCGACGAAGGATAGGCTGAGCTCCCCAGAAGGCAGCTGGGCTCCCCAGAAGGCAGCCTCTGCAGTGGTCTTGGTCTGCAAGGTGCTTATTAAGGAATGCCCATAGGACCAACACCTGCGGAAGGGAAGGGAGTAGGAATGGGCAGAGGGAGAAGCTGAGCTGTGATGGAGCTCCGGTGGCAGCCTTGGTGATCCCAGCAGGAATCCTGGAGCTAGAAGGGCCCTTTGGAGTTGTCCCATGAGGGGCCAAGGCGGCTGCGCCTTAACAGGCATGGGTCCATCGTTGTGTGTAGGCCATCCTGGGAAAGGGCGTGACCTTGGACAAAGTGTCTCCTTGCAGCTGAGGTCATGTCTGTGGGACAGCACTGAGAGCAGCAGGGACCGCAGGTCCTTTACTCTTCAGGAAAGTGTCTGTGCAGCTCATCACGGCCTCTACCACAACTGGATGTGAGGTGTTCATTTGCTGCATGTGATAATAATGTGGTTATATTCGAAAACACCCAGATGTTTTTAAAGACGTGTAATGGAGGAGTGAAATGGTATGTCTGAAAGGTGCTTGTAAATACTTCAGCTAAAGAGCCTGGGTGGCTCCTTTGGGGAAGAGCATGCAACTCTTGATCTCGGGATTGTGAGTTCGAGCCCCATGTTGGGTGTAGAGATTACTTCAGTCAATAAATACACTTAAAAAAAAAGAAAAAAGACCATCAATTTAATAAAGAAAATACTTCAGCTAAGAGAAAAAAATGCAAAAGAAATGTAAAAGGATGGATGAGCAAATGTGGCAAAATCTTGATATTGGAATCTGGGTGATGAGGAAGGAGGGAGGGATTCGTTGTACAATTCTCTACTTTTGAGGATGCTTGACAATTGTTAAAAGAAAACAAACAATGAAAGTATAAGAACAAAAATGATTCTAAGCAAGCAGGTGAATCTGGCCTTAATGAAATGTTTAATTGATATCTATGCAAGCTAGAATGTTGGTTTTAGCTCAGTAAAATACTCAAAACAAAAAATGTTTGAACACCACTAGATAGGATGTAAGCTAAACTCTCTTTCAGCTTTCAAATCCTATTACTCTTTTACTTCTCAGGCAGGCTTTTGGTTTTCTGCTGGCTTGAGTAGTCTCTTTCCACGAAGGGTGGTGCCATTCCGTTCAGCGGATGCTGGTCAGCATTACTGGATGCAACAGGACTTGGATGCAGGGGCGCCCCCTGCTTGGCCGGAGCTGCCCCCCGGCTGATTTCCTGCCGCTCCTGCAATCAGACAGAAAGAGGACCCGCTAGGTGAGAGGAGGCTACTATGCACTTCCCCTTTGCCCCAGTTTAGACCAAGAGTTGCAAACTCAGGGGCCTTCCACGGCTGACAGATAATCACACATGTAGAAGGCAAGCCAAGAGAAACCAAGAATGGGAAATAGGATAAGAATAAGGAAAAGAGTGGCACAATCGTGATGATAAATGGCAACCAGCACTTGTCACCACTGTCTGAGAGACAACAGGGAGTGGTGGAGACTGGGGCAAACTGGAGAGATCCCCTGTCCTGTCTAAAGGGGGCAGTTAAAAGGTGAAAGCCACTCAGCTCCAGCTCACTGTTGTCCTATAAAAATGCAGACTGATGTGGCTGAATACTGATCTTTTATTTTATTTATTTATTTAAATGTTATTTATTTGTTTGTCAGAGAGAGAGAGCACAAGCAGGGGAAGCAGCAGGCAGAGGGAGAAGAAGACTCCCTGCTAAGTGGGGAGCCTGATGTGGTGGGGCTCGATCCCCGGACCCTAGGATCATGACCTGAGCTAAAAGCAGACACTTAACTGACTGAGCCACCCAAGCATCCCGAATTCTGACCTTTGAAAAAAGAAATGCTGGAGATCTGGATTTTTAAAATCTGAAATATCCCAATTTTAAAACATGGACAGCAAATTCACATAAAGAGAATGCAGGCCAAACAAAACATATCTGCAGGCTACACGTTTGCAAAGACCTGCCACTAGCCCCAAAGACAATTTGCAAATTAGAAAAAGATTCATCTTCCTCAGGACACTTTACTGCCATTTCTGGAAAATTGTAATAACCATACAAAGCTATGATGACTAGGGGCGCCTGGGTGGCGCAGTCGGTTAAGCCTCTGACTCTTGGTATAGGGCTCAGGTCGTGATCTCAGGAACATGAGATTGAGCCCCACATTGGGCTCCACGCTCAGCGAGGAGTCTGCTTGGGATTCTCTCACCCCCTTTCCCTCTGCCCCTCCCCCTGCTTGCACTCTCTCTCTCCCTCTCTTTAAAATAAAATAAATAAATCTTAAAAAAAAAACAAAAACAAAAAATGAAAAGACCCAAATCTATGGTGAGTGTCATGTACGGGACACCTCCTGGAGCTTTGCAAAAAGCAGCCCTTGTGAAATACAAATGGTAGCCCCACGTTTGCAGCCACTGGTTTAGAATCTCCCCGTGATGCCAGAGCTGAGCTGGAGCCATGACGGGGTCCATGATAAGAACACGGGTAGAGGGGCAGGTGTGCAGAGGTGGATTTAAAAATCCAGTCTGAGTGGGGTCTGGACTACAAGTCATGTCCTGTGAGGGAACTGGGCTCACACAGCCCGCAAAAGAAATGACCCGAGGGAGGGAGAGTGTGCTGTCAATCGGGAAGAGCTGGAGCAAACAAATCGCATCTGATTCCTGAAGGCGGGACTATGGCCGCTAGGTGGACATTTCAACAAGGAGAAGAACTGCAGCTCAGGGAAGAGCCTTCTAATAGTGGTACTGAAAGAGGATGTCATGTACGGTAGTGAGCCCCCCGTCACTGGTAGTGTGCAAGCAAAGGCTCACAATGGTATAGCGAGCATTCAAACACCAGACAGAAGGCCAGAAACACAGCCCCTCAAATTCCTTCAGCCTGTAATTCTAGGTTTTCTCCTTGGCCCCTGGGTAGGGCCCTATGTGCCCAGCCTTGGAATTGGAATCTGTCCTGCATCGGCTGGGGGACAGTCGGGAATCCTAACTGGGAGGCTCAGTCCTGGGAACGAGGCTCTTCCACTGACTGTGCCTTGGCCACAGTACTTCCTCTCAGTGAGCCTCAGCACGCCGCCGTGTGCAGAATGAGGGCACTAACGGGCTGGGGAGAGGCCTGCGTGGGACCACACGGCTGGGGGCTCTGAGACCAGGCCAGGCACACTGTGAGTGCTCCGTGTGTCCACACACCTTGCTTGGCTGCCTTTTGCTTTTGCTTCTCCTCCTCCAGGGTCTTCATCTTAGCATCGTATTCATCGGCGAGCGCCTTCCACTCCTTGCGGTTGTTGGTGATCCCATCCAGCATGGGAGTGATCTCCTCGTGGAAGCGGGAGAATTCCTGGAAGAGAGAGAGCCTCTGGCACAGGGGCCACACCCCAGGGTCCAGTGCAGGGGAGAGGCTGGGCTGAGCACGCCCACCACAGGAACAAGCTGCCTGGGGCGGCGGGCTTCCCGTCACCCAGTGGTCTGCGTGCTGATGCTGTGGGGCCTGCAGTCAGCAAGAGCCCATCCATCCCTCTCTTGCTTAAAACCCTCCTGTGGCAGCCCCTTGTCCTTCAGGACGAAGTGCAAACTTCTTCACACAGCTTCCGAACCCCTCCAGGACTGCTGCCCTCGCCCCTTGACCATTTTGAACCCTCTGGGTAAGTAGAGTCCTCTATTAGAAGCTCGCAAAGCCTCTCTTCCACCTCTCACTTCATCGTAATGACTCCCTTTGCCTGTGTCCCCCAGGGGCTGTGGCCTTGGAGAGGGCAGGGACAGCGGCGCCTTGTTCACAGAGGTGGCCCTGGCGCAGCACAGGGTCTGGGGCATAAAGACACCAGGAAACACTTGCTGAGAGAAACTGGGGTTTGTGAAGGGGATTAATCTTAAGGCCCCTTAACTCCAAGAATAAAAATAATGCCTTGGAGCATAGCACTTAGAGTTTATGAAGCGCTTTCTCGCCTTTGATCTCCAGAAACTCCTGGGAGGTGGGAAAACAGGATGCCTCCCTCCTAGCTTTTCAGGGGAGGAAATCAAGATGCAGGTTGATGGAGTCGATTGGCTCAAGGTGAGAACGGCAAATCCAGGGCCCACTGCGGAGTTCCAGCCAGAGCCAGCTGTGCTCAGAGCTCCCGGGTTTGGATCCAGCTCTGCCACAAGCTGTGTAACCGTGGGGCGGTGACCTACAGAGCTCAGCGTCAGCCATAAAGTCAGGACAGTACAGTACCTACCTCACAGGGCTGTGATAGCGCATGCAGGGCGTTCAGCCTCGCCTACCTGGTTTCGTAATCTTGCTGATGATAGTGGGGAGCACGGTTACACTGCCCTGTTGCTCTGAGGACCCCAGTTAGCCAAGGTATAACAGAGAAGCACTTGTCCTCCCCAGCACAGCAGAAAGAGCCTGGGACTAGGGATCAGGTACCCTGGCTCTAGTCCTGGCTCAGGGCTGACTCCGGCGATGCTGGCCCTGTCATTTCTTATGTCTGGCCTCTGCCTCCTCAGGTTACACATGACCAAAATAAAAATAACAAACGGGAGGCAGATGGTGGCACAAATCACACGGAGTTGGGAGCAGTGAGTTTTCAGTGGGTTTTCTCCGAGCAAGAGCTCAAAGAAATTCCAGATGATCTTTTGACAACTGGTTTACCTTGACCTATCACATTTCCACCAGCAAGGGAAGTTAGGAGGGTGTGTGTCTGATACGCCTCCCCCTTTCCTGTCTGAAACCACATGTAGTCATCTGTCCCTATGGCGTTGAGCAAGTAGAGTGGGTGAAGCTCCAGGCTCTGGCCTGGGTAGATAATCACTCAGGACCCCATCGGGCTGGACTGAGGACCAAATGCCAATGCAGATGAGAAGCTCTTTGTAAACACCCACCGGTCACTTGCCAGGGTTTATGATTCCTGATGGTGTTTGGGAATTCCTGGGTTTAACAAAGACACCTCGCTGGGCCTGAGAAAGCCAAGGACCTACCTTGTAGACAAAGGTGCAAACAAAGTCAATGAAGCCGACCTGAAGCTTGGGGAGTTCATCCGCCTTGTTTCTGTCCATCATGGGCTGTCATGGAGGAGAAAAGGTTAACTGTACCGGGCTCCTCCTGGCATGATGCATTAAAAGGGACCCACCCTACCTAGGAAGCTTTCTTGTTCAAAACAAAACAAAACAAAAAACCCAACTAAACCTGAACTCATCAAGTTTCCAGATCTGACTAGCGGTTTGCAGGAAATATGGGGATAAAGGAACATATTAAATAACACCATGAGAGTGCAATCAACCCAGTCCAGACTGTGGGAAACTACACAACAGAAGACCCACGGTCTTCAACAAGCAAACACATGGCAAATAAAAAGAAAAAAACAAAAACCAGGAGAAAATCTGCTCTGTCTTGAAAGAGACTCAAGAGACAGGACAACCAGAGGGAGTGTGGTCTGTGACTGGATCCTGATTCGAAAAAATCAAACCTAACTATTTTTCTCACTCAATCAGGGAAAATGAACAGAGATTAGATGATAATACAGCATTATTTCTAATTTTGTGAGCGTCACAATGGTATTGGGGTGTGTGCGTGCCTGCACGCCCCACGTGTTTTTCTTATCTCTTAGAGACCCGCACTAAAGTCTTTATGGAAAAAATGATAACATCTGGAATTTACTTTAAAATACTTCAACCAAAAGATAAGAAAATGCCTGAGGGTGGAGGGATAGATAAAACAAGAATGGCTGTCTCTAGTGGTGGTGGTTGAACCTGGGTGATGGGTCTCTGGAGTTCATTCACTAGACCCTCTACATGTTAAAATGCAGAGAAGAAAGAAGAGAGATCCAAATCCGTGGCCCCGTGCTACTCAGGTCGGGACGCTCCCTGCTCAGTTGCACTCAGCTCGCACACCCCGCACTGCCTGTGCTCTCCCTTCGGCCCTGCCCAAGCCTCACGTGGGTGCCCCCGCATCCTCAGCACTGCCCCAGGCTTCACCCATCCCCATCTCCATCAGTGGCTCTGTCCTCAGAATGTCGCTCCCTCCTACCCCGCCTCTGCTTCCCAGCCCTGCCCTTGCTCAAGGCCTTAGTGAACCTCTCACTGGGCTCTTCGTCTCGGTGACTGTCCTAGCCAAGCCTACTTTCAGTGTTGATGGATGCTCAGCTTGCCAAGGTCTTCCCCTTGTACGCTCTGTACTGTTAACACAAGGCCTGGGGAGGTGGCCTCCTAGACTGTTGGAACCGGGAGGAAATCTGTTTTGGGGTCCCCTTGTCCACCTCTACTTAGCTGAGGGAGCCAAGGATACGTACCCAAACTTGAGGAGGGCTTATGATTTAGGACGGCACACATTTGCCGAGCCCACTTCCAGAGTTGCTGCTTAGGTGGGTCTAGGATGGGGCCTGTGAATTCTCATCTCTAATGTGTTCCCAAGTAATGAGGTTGATGGTGGTATGGGGACCATACTTTGAGAACCAGTGCATTAGGAAAAGGTCATCTCTACGGTAAGATCACACATGCCTATGTCAGGGGGAACATCTGTCTATCAGGATAAGATCATACACACTCAACATCAGGCTGACGTCCCCCCCCCAACCCCTACTCACAATGGGGTTCTGTTGCAGCACACTGCGCTCAAGGTCACCTTGTTCCCAGAATTCGGCGGCAACCAGCAGAGCTACCTGCAATAGGCAGATCCCGCCCCCCGCCGACAAAGTCAAGCCCCAGCCCAGATCCTCCTACCCCTGCTCCCACCCTTCCTAGGTTTCCAGCTCAGCGAAACTTAACCCCCACCCCTGCCTCGCCGCCCCCTTTGTCGTCATCACTGGAGAGGCACTAAAGTGGTTTCCGTGTCTTGGCGGATGAGGCGAAGGTGGGCTGCTTCTGGAACTGGGAGTCCAAGCCACATCGGCTGCTGTCATGATGCCGGGACTCCCTTCCTCTCAGGTCAGGAGGGCTCCATACCTTACTCTGCACCTCCCAGGGCTTGGTGATGGCCGAGAGATCACAGGCGGTCATCATCATGGCCCTGCACACAAGGACACCATCCATCAGCCCAGAGCTAATTAAGGCTGCAGGTGCTGGTTAATTCCAACTTTCTGTCCTTTCTCTGCGCCACATTGCAAGGACGGGGTCACTGCGGCATTGCATCTGGAGGTCGGGCTTTGAAGCCAGACAGAGGTTAAAATCCTGCCTCTGTCAATTACCAGCAGATTGGCATGGGGCAATTAAACCAACCTCTGTAAGCCTCAGTTTCCTTATTTGTAATAATAACGGTACTTTCCTCATAAAATGGGTGCAAGATTAGATGAGATAAGGTGTATAAAAAATCTTAGCAGAGGGCCCGGACATAGTATGTGCACAATAAATACTGGCGATAATCGTGAACATCTATTGGGTTTTTCTTACGTGACACGCACTGTTCTAGGTACTTTGAAACATCGATTTCATTTCAATCTCAGCACCTCTTCAGAGTTCTTTCTCTCCTGTCTAGTGGAGACCAGTGTTTCTCAAGCTTTATCTCATCATCCTCCACCTTCCACATCAAACAGCCTCTATACACATTTTTTCTGTAATCACTCCACCATGAAATCTTAATACCATAGACACACTGTGTATCTGTTTGGAGGACCACAGGTCACCTTAACACCGAAGGCTTTTTTTTATTTTTTAAAGATTTTATTTATTTATTTGACAGAGAGAGACACAGCGAGAGAGGGAACACAGCAGGGGGAGTGGGAGAGGGAGAAGCAGGCTTCCCGCTGAGCAGGGAGCCCGATGTGGGGCTCGGTCCCAGGACCCTGGGACCATGACCTGAGCTGAAGGCAGATGCTTAACGACTGAGCCACCGAGGCGCCCCTACCTAAGGCTTTTTGCTTCACCTCCAGGAACTGCTTTTTGCCCGGGGTGGGCAGTGATAGCACCCCCATTAAAAATGCATGGTATAAGAAGTACCACGTCAGTCATTTCAGGAAGCCTTGCATGAAGAAGTAGAGGGAGGGATTGGGGAGAGAAAGAATGGAAAGATAAACTCTTAAAGCAGTTTCACAATAATAGGAAGAAGGTAAGACAGGTATTATTACCTAGGTAGGTAGAGTAGAAGACAGAGAAGGAGGGGACAGAGACAAAGAACTGGAGGAAGGGGGGAGTTGGAGAGGGTGTTTCAGAGCTGGGGGCACAGCAGCATGCACATACGGGGTGGGGATCCAGGCTCGTGTGGTGTGGACATTGCTGGGAAATGGAAACTGTATCCGAGAAGCAGTGGAGATCTATTGAAGGTCAAGGACCCGGTCATGACCTCTTTCAAGCTGTGCTGCAGGAAAGCAGGCTGGCAGCACCTGGAGGATGGTGCAGAATGGAGGGCGTGGGGAGGAAGGAGAGGATTTGCTGCGGTGATTCCGGGGAGGGCAGCAGGGCCTGACCTGCCGCTGTGTCTGCTGGTCAAGCCGCCTTGGTGGGCTCCACCTGATTTGGTGAGACTTGGTGAGGCAGGTGGGCAGGGGCTGGGGAGAGGGGCTAGTTGGAGAAGGCTGGGGGTCTTGCTATTTGGATGATTTTACAGTTAACCAGCTGTATCTGGCATAATTTATATAAGCTGGTCTGGGAAGCCTTCAGAATTACTCCTGGAACAAACTGGTGGTCGCCAGAGGAGAGGGGACTGAGGGAATGTGCAAAAGGGGGGAAGGCGAATGGGGAGCCAGGCTTCTAGTGAGGGATGAATACGTCAGGAGGACGAAAGGCACAGCATAGGGAAGTATTGTCACAGTGTCGGATGGTGACAGACGGGAGCTACGCTTGTGGGGAGCACAGCATGACCTACAGAATGGTCCAATCACTATGGTGGACACCTGAAACCAATGTAACATTGTGTGTCGACTACACTTCAGTAAAGAGTTATTCATGAAATACTAACAGGTTTAGTTATCTCTCATCAAGTTAACCCTCGAAAATTCGTAGGATTAAGTAAATAAGCTTTCAGAACTGCATACATTTCTTTTGAAACACCTTCATGCTTTGTAATAGCTTCAAAATATGTGCCTCTGCTTCCTCTCAAGTGTCGGAGACCTGCTACCCTCAAATAAACTAAGCAAATGAATGTCTGGCCGTGCACACCGGAGTCCCCGGCTTCCTGTTACCCGTCAGTGTCCACACTTTCAGTCCACGGGTAGGTGTGGCTTCAGGAGAACACTGGATGTTTACTTTCCTTGGTGGGAGAGTTGGTGTGAAAATGACTCCCACAGCTGGGGAAACACACCCGGTGTTTTACAGACAGAGTCTGTGGGCCTGGGAATGGGGGGAGCAGGAGAGTGAGGACTTCTGGGCACCAGAAAAGCAAATCCAAAGCCTCGTGCCCTAAAGACAAGGCACTGCATTCACTTCAGCACCATCTCCTTAGGTGCCGTGGGGCCAAGGTGCTACGCTAGGTCTTGGGCATCCAGAGAGTCTGGCAGAGAGCTCACAGGCACTCAGAGAATAGACAGCAAAAAGTTGTCATCACAATATGCTAAGGGAGATGGCAGAAAGAAGTACAAGTTTTAAGAGGGAAAAAAAAAAATCCGAAGGTGAGAGCAACTAGCTCAGGTCAGGGGGCATGCACGAGATGACAGTGGAGCGGGGTCCTGAGGGGTGTATAGGAGTTCTCCAAGAAAGGGTACAGTAAGCAGAGATGCAGTGGAGAGTACGCAGGATGGCCCAGGGCAGAGGGTTGTCCAGGAAGGGACTGTAGGGAGCCTCCATCTATCCACCCTGTACCCATATGCAGACGACAGGCAAGAGCTGGTTCACAGGCTCCCTGCTGTCAGAGAGCTTACCCACGCACTGGGGAGTCACGCATTTACCACACTAATGGATGTGAATGTGTAAACATTCTCTGGGGGAAAGGAATTCGATTCTCGGAAAACAGGTCTGAACTCGGAGAACAGGTCTGAACCGTCAGGGAGGGCTCCCTCACCGAAGTGACCGGGACCTGAGGTCTGGAGACAGTGTAGCTGTCCATTTGGTAAAGGAGTGGGTGGGCAAACACATTCCCAGCAGAGAGAACATCCAGTGCAAAGGCCCTGGTGGAAGAAAGCCTGGCACATTCAAAGAGCTAGAAGGTTGGAGGAGCTCAGGAAGCAGCAGGAAATGGGGGGAAGACGAGGCCCAGGGGACAGCCAGGGCAGGCCCGCAGAGCCGGGGCGGTGCCGGGGGACCGTCTTCATGCCAAGAACAACAGGAAAAGCCTCCAAAGGAGAGTTTGAACAGAAGCCTGAAGCAATCAGATTTGCATTTTACGGGGTCACCGTGGCTTTAGGGTGGAGGGAACAGGAACACCAGCAGTGAGCCCAGCCAGGAAGCCATTGCAGGACCGGGACAAGTGTCCGGATAAGCAAGGCGTTTAAGAAGTAAACTCAACAGGGCGTGGGGATAGATGAGACGTGCATAGTCAGGAAGAGGGAGGTGGTGGCATGGGGGAGGGCAAAAGACAACGGGCTTACCAGGCAGAAGAGAGCAAAAGTCACAAAGACTTTGTATGTGGAGACATGTGAACCTTAGCCTCTGGGTAAGCAAGAGACATCAAGAGGAGGAGGGCATGGAATGAATGGAGAACAGTCTATAAAATGCCATGCAGGGGGGCACCTGGGTGGCTCAATTGGTTAAGCATCTGCCTTCAGCTCAGGTCATGATCCCAAGGCTCTGCACTCAGCTTCTCCCTCTGCCTGCTTCTCCCTCTCCTTCCTGCTTCTGCTCTCCCTCGCTATCTCTGTCTCTCTCTCTCTTCAATAAATAAATAAAATCTTAAAAAAAAAGTTCCAGGCAGGGCTTTGGAATCAAAGCAACTAGATCTCTGCTCTTCTCCTTACTTGCTGTGTCAGGGCAAGTGACTTCATGTCTTTGAGCCTCTGTCTGTTGCTTTGTAAAAGGAGATAATCATATTAGATTGCATCATGAAATTCTGACTTTGTGGGTCAAAAACAATCAAAAGTCAACAATTTCATATGGTTTGATGTAATACATGCGTCCTACGGGCTACTGTGACCATCTCGTAAGATGATCCTGTGAGTGCGCACATTGTCTTCATTTTCTTTATCATCACCTTCATCACGTTAACCACGGTCGCCCAGGTGCGCAGGGCTTGCTGATGGAAGCAAGCTGAGCTCCTGCTCACCTGGCCGATCGTCAAGGCAGATTTCTCTTCTGCAAGGCTGTGCGGCTCAGTGGCGCTTCTCCCCGACCCCTGGCTGGCCTCTGAAAGCATCCCAGCCCACCCAGCAGGGCATTTAGACACTCCTGGAATTGCACTGGGCCTGGAGGGTGTGGCCTGCCAGGGAGGGCCTAGGGAAGCCTGAGAAAGCTGTGGGTGTGCAGGAGAGGGAGAGGGTGAAGGTTTCTGGTTCCTGATGCTCCAGTTATGCGCATATGACACTAGGTAAGTCCTCACTCTCTCATTTGCAAAACACTAGGCCAGGGCTGGCAAACTTAATCTATAAAGGGACAGACAGTAAATAATTTCAGTTTTGCGGACCATGTGGGTTCTGTTTCAACTACTCGACTCTGGCATCATGACGTGAAAGCAGCCAGAGGTAAGTAAAGGCAGAGGGCCCAGGGCACAGGATCCTTTTAGGGGCCTGTGACAATATTTGAATTTTAATTTATTTTCAAGTCAGAAGAAAAAAATAATATAATAATGATGGAGATGTAAGAGTGAATTCAGCCCACATTATATTTGTCTTTATACCAGCACAATCATAAAATACCATTTTATTTATTTATTTATTTTAATGGAGGAAGAAGCCACAGATGCAAAAGTGTCTAGGACCCACCAAAATCATAATGTGACCATCTGTAGAAAAGTAAAATGTTACTTATGGGTATTGAAATGTGAACTTCTTATACTTTTTGTCAGGAAATCTTTTTTTTTTTTTAAGAGCTTATTTATTTATGTGACAGAGAGAGACACAGCGAGAGAGGGAACACAAGCAGGGGGAGTGGGAGAGGGAGAAGCAGGCTTCCCGCCGAACAGGGAAGCCCGACCTGGGGCTCGATCCCAGGACCCTGGGAGCATGACCTGAGCCGAAGGCAGATGCTTAACAACTGAGCCACCCAGGCGCCCCTATTTTTTTTTTTAATTTTATTTATTTATTTGACAGAGAGAGACACAGCGAGAGAGGGAACACAAGCAGGGGGAGTGGGAGAGGGAGAAGCAGG
>NC_138375.1:38317197-38348317 GCF_054177405.1 Leptonychotes weddellii
TCATGGGTGGTACAAACGCAGGTGGCAGGCCTCACACCCCAGAGCTGGAGGATCCCGAAGCCCCTCCAACTCATGGTCTGGCCAGACTGTGAGGAGCGAAACTGGAAACTAAGTGGAGACGTGAGGGCTTTCGTGAAGAATGGGCAGTCACACCCTCCTTCGAGAGTTACTTTCACACCTCAGCCTGAAGTCACCATCCTAAAGTAGGGTCACCTAAGAACTAGCTATGCAGCTAGAAAAGGCCGGTTGGTTTAGGTTGTGTCAAGGGGTTAGGTGTGGACCTCAGACTGGATGAGGCTCACTGACAGGAGCCCTCCAAGGTCATCGAAGCATGGGGCGGGGGAGGGGAGTGTTGCGTGTTTTCCTAACAGCAACCAATTCTGACACCAACTTCGTGTCCTACGATTCAATTCTGACACCAACTGTCAGACTCCACAGGCTTAAGGGCTCAGTCCCCACAAGACTGCCCTCACTTCAGATGTCAGTCACAAATACCAGGTCCTCCGGTTACCCACACTCTTGTCCAACTTGGCTACAAAGTCGGGGGTTCCCACAAACATTGCCTTCGGATTCAAAAATTTGCTAGGACAGCTCACAACACTCAGGGAAACGCTTTACTTACAGGATACACTTCAGGCATAGCTAATGGACAAGAGGCACAGGAGAAGGGATGGGGTGGGAGTGGGGCATATGCAGAGTTTCCACGCCCTCTTCAGACGTGTCACATTCCCAGCACCTCAATGTGTTCACCAACCCAGTAGCTCTTCGCACTCTGTTGTTTAGAGATTTCGATTATGTAAGCATGACTGATTAAATCACTGGCCATTGGTGACTAACTCAGTTTCCAGCCCCTCTGTTCTGCACAGAGATTGAGGGTGGGGCTGAAAGTTCCAAGCTTCCAATCATGGCTTGGTCTTCCTGGTGATCAGCCCCCATCCTGAAGCCTTCCAGGAACCCACCCAGAGTCACCTCATTAGAACAAAAGACACTCCTATCACTCCTACCGCTCAGAACATTCCAAGGGTTTTAGAGCTCTGCGTCTGGGAACTGGGCACAAAGACCAAACACATCTTATTAAAGCCCAGTAAGCTCCCAACACCACTATGTGCTGTGAGCAATACTGCACAGCACTCCATGCCCCAGCTCAAATCCCATGATAATCCATCAGGCAGAATTAGGAGGTAGGATCTTTCATGCTCTTTGAGCAGATGAGGAAACTGAGGCACGGAGAGGTGAATTAACCTGCTCAAGGTCACACGAAGCAGTGAGAGAGCAGGGACTTGAACCCAGGCTGTGGGTGCCAAAGCCCTTCATTGTGTAATAGCCACACTCTACCCACGTGGGAAGGTCTAATTATATGTCATTGATGGACCCCAAGACTGCTTTACAGCAGTGGTTTTCAGTCAGGGACTATATTTTGCCCCTAGGGGATATTTGGCAATGTCTGGAGATATTTTTGATTGTCACAACTAAAGAGGAGGCTGCTACTGGCATCTTGTCGGGAGAGACCAGGGATGCTATTAAACATCCTACAATGCACAGGACAGCTCTCCACAGCAGAGCTGTCCCCAGGTTTCAGCAGTATAAACACTAACCTTAAGGTTGAGAAACATGATTTACAGGTTTAGCATGTGTTTTATGCCAGTTTTTTCTTTTTATAGATGCAAGTAATTAGAAGTCTTGGGAATGGAAGTTTTGTTACAGCAATGTCACTCAATTCTTCCAAATTAACTGTTAAAAAGTATACTGCGATCATTCTTCTGAATGATTTATCAGCTGACAATTCCATTAGGTTCTCCTTCAATTTTGTTTAAGCAAACCTTTGAATCACTCACTTCCTCAATTTTCTGGAAGCATACCATAAAGATTTCACCAAGGTTTCTAATATGACTATTAATTACACCCTGGACACTTTCTCTGTGGCATTCTGGTTTAAGCCAAGATCCTCAGAATGGGTGAGGTCAGTTAAGACATTACTAATTTAAACATATCTTCCAGTGTTATATTTTTTATAAAGTGCTTTCATCCTCTAACAAGTTTTAACTTTTCATCAAAACTCTGCAGCTGCAGATTTGACTTGTTTAATTTATGGAAATGTTTGCCATGTAACATAATTGGAAATGCCTGTCTGTTACTGTCCAGTAAAGCAAGCAGATCAGACATGTTTTTGTCAGAAAGAATCCAATTTTATTTTCCAGTTCAAATAAGCATGTTAGAATATATTCCAGTGTCATCCATCTTATTTTTTTATTCTCAGTTCTAAGAAAGGTAGACGCGGGTACATAGATTGGTATGTAGGTAGAACAGATACATGGTAGCCAGATAGATAGATAGATAGATAGATAGATAGACAGATGATAGAAAATGGCACAGATTAAATGTGTGTTGCTACTCTCAGTACTTACTTTGATGCCCCTTTGCCCTGATATCAGGTGGGCATCCCTGGACAATGGTACATTCTCTGAAGGAAGTAAGATTGTTAAAGAAAAAATGCCTTAGCTCCTGTTGCCCCACTGTACAATCCAGGACAGAATTCTCTTTCTCTAATGCTTTGTTATGCCTTTTATATATATATATAGAGAGAGAGAGAGAGAGGAGAGAGAGAGAGTCAGAGGGAAGGCCTGAGTAAGACTTTATTTTGTAAGGAGGGAGAAGAGTAAGGAGACTGACGATGCTTCACCTCCTGGGCTGGGAGTGGGGGTGGGAGGGGTATGTGTACCTCAGTTTGAAGACTTCCAGTTAAAACTCCCTTGGCTTTTGCAGGGATTGAAGTCCTGCCTCTGCCCTTTTTTCTTTCTTTCTTTCTTTCTTTTTTTTAAATTAAACATCGTATCTGGGAAATCCTCCCTATCATTCTCTGGAAAGCCTGCCTCACATCCTGTTGTATGAACGTCCTGTGATGTAGCTGACCCGTTCCCCAATCAGTGGATACTGGTTTTCAGTCTGTTTGGCGATTACAAATAAGGCTGCGTCAACTAGTGGTGGATACAGTTGTACCTCGTTGGCACACGTTGGGGACAGTAGCTGGAGGGCGAATCCTGCCCGTGGGATTGCTGGGTCAGAGGATGGGCATTTACAGTTGGACCCGAACCACCGCCCACAGAGGCTGTGTCTATTGACCCTCCCGCTGCAGTGGACGCGATTAGATTACTGCTGCTCCTCACTCTGCCCAGCACCGTGTGCTTGCAAACGTTTTCATCTTGGCTGATTGGAGGGGTGAAAAAATTCTATCTCGCTGTGGTTTTATTTTGCATTTCTCTGATTGTGAGTCAGGTCATCGTCTTTTCATATGTTTGCTTCCCTCTGTAATTCCTCTTCTGGGAAATGTCTGGGAAAAATGAGCCTTTTGCCCATTTTTCTATTGGATTAGTCTTTTTCTTGAATTGTATTAACACTTTATTTACTAAAGAAATGGGCTCTTTTTCTGTCAAAAGTTCTGTTGGATACATTTCCCAGCTTATCACCTGCTTTCTGACTTTAGCTATGCATTCTTACATGTGTTGTGCAGAAATCCCTAATTTTTACGTAGTTAAATTTATCAATCTATTTATGATTTTTGAATTTTATGTCACACTTAGAAAAGCTCCCTCTGAATTTATTCTTTTTAATTCTACTATGCCTTTTTCCCTCTCTTCCTTTTTTTGGTTTGTTTTCTCATTATTTTAAGATCCTTGATTCATCTGGAACTTATTTTGCTATAGGAGTAAGATAGCGACCTGGCTTTGTGATCACCTATGGTATCATACAAAATATCATTGGTCTTTGTTTCTGGTTCCTGGAACAAAGCTTCTCAAACCCTTGGAATTTCCTGAGTGACAGCAGTATCCTTCCTAGAAAGCCCACTATGGGTTTAGGCTAATGACCATGATTTAGTGTGGGGTCCCTAGAAAGGCTCAGGGTGGGACTGGACACCAGAAAATCCAAGGAAATTGAGGGCTGGAACTTTCAGCCCCACCCATCAACCTCTGTGAAAGGGTGTGGGTGGGGGAAACTGTAGATTAAGCTCTGTAATGCTCAAACAATGGCGATTTGATGAGCTTCCAGGTTAGTGGAGCACCCACTTGCAGGGAAGGTGGAGCACCCCAGTTCCACAGGGACAGATGCTCCCATGCTAGTGACCCTTCTGAACCTCGTTCTACGTATCTCTTTATTGGGCTGTTCTTCTGCATCCTTTATAATAAACTGGTAGATACTAGGGACTGTTTCTCTGAGTTCTGTGAGCTGCTCTAGCAAATTAATAGAACCCAAGGATGGGGTTGTGGAAACCTCCAATTTATAGCCAGGTGGTCAGAAGCAGAAGTAGCAACCTTGACTTGCATTTGGTGTCTGCAGTGTGGCAGTCTTGTGGGACTAGCCCTTAACCTGTGCGTTCTAATGCTATCTCCATATAGACAGTGTCAGAATGGGGTTAAATTTGTAGGACACCCAGTCTGGGTCCACCAAGAAATGGAGGAAAAAAAAACCATCAGACTACCTCACGGTCCCAACATCATTTATGCACTTATTCCTTTCTTCACTGGTATAAAATGCACTTTTTAAAAAAAGTTTTATTTATCTCTCTACACCCCACGGGGGCCAAACACACAGCCTCGAGATCAAAAGTTGCATGCTCTTCCGACTGAGCTAGCCAGGTGCCTACAAAATCCACTTTTAACACAGGCATAGTCTTTCGAGCTGCCCCCATTGACCTGTCCTACTCATGTCTAGGACTAAACTGCCTTTAGTTCTGCTCTTCCTACCATTACTCTTGTATTTCAGAATTTTCGGCTATTCTTGCTTACGTATTCCTCATAAGAATTTTGGCATTGCTTCCTAATGATCCCCGAAATAAAGTTGATGTTTTCCCTGGACTCACCTTAAATGAATCATTAATTAGGGAGAATAGACAACATTTAATACTAAGTGCCCTTATCCAAGAACAGGGTGTGCTTCTCACTTGTTCGATTTTTCCGCTGCTCCATTTTGAAATGTCCAGTCAGGCAGCGCCTGGTGCTCTTGGGAACAACCATAGCCTGAGTGCGCCCCCTTGCTCAGTGGGGGCAGGTCGCACAGCTCCTCAAGATCAGGGGGTCTGCTTGGTTGGACAACCGCAAGGCTGAGGGAAGGGCAGCTTGCCATTTGCCCCTCTTCCCGGAGCCTGTCCTGGCAGCCACCTCTTCTCTGTTGCAGAGACTTGCAACATTTGTGGTTTAATCACACCTCATCTCCACAGAAGCATCTGGAGATAAAACCTGATAACTTCCTTGGGAATGGGGTCAAGCCTTCTCTTCCCTGACCGTCGATACCTAGGACTCATCGCAGGGGAGCCAGGAGACCATTTGGCTTGGGCCACCTAGTCACAAAAGGCCTCAAATTTACACTTCTCACCCCATCATCATTTGAGGTGAATCACACTGAGGCAACTGGAAGAACATATTCATTAAAAACTCAAATGTGAGGGACGCCTGGGTGGCTCAGTCGGTTAAGCGTCTGCCTTCAGCTCAGGTCATGATCCCAGGGTCCTGGGATCGAGTCCCGCATCGGGCTCCTTGTTCCGCGGGGAGCCTGCTTCTCCCTCTGCCTCTGCCTCTCTCTCTATCTCTCATGAATAAATAAATAAAATCTTTAAAAAAAAAAAAAAACCTCAAATGTGAGTCCCATTACCAGACCTCATGCCAGCAAGGCACTAGAAATTTAATATAAATCATGTACCTGATTTGTGAATAGCAGAGCTATATTGTAGGACATTGCCACATATAAAGGAATGCTAAAAAAAATTAAGCCTACATATTTTGAGTAACACATAGGTATCACTCAAATCATAACTGGTGTAATGCTTTGTGTTTTATCAAAACCTTTAAAGTCATATCACGTTACCACCCAAATTCTGAATCTTATGATAGAAATACTTCAAGTACAGTGCTTTTTGTATCCAGAGAAATAAAACAATATTATCTTACGTTTTAGTGTTAAAATAAAAATTAAACATATACCACAGTTTCTGCAATTCCGTTTGGGCATAACTTCATTGTTTTCAGATGTTGGCAGCCTCTAAAATGGCAAGTGTCCCAGGGCTCCCTTGAGGACAGCAAGGCCTGTCAGCGCAGCATCTCACCTCAGGGACCCCCGGCTTAGGGAAATCAGGGGTTAAGCCCTGTCTTACTCACATAACGATTTCCTTTCGTGTCTGCTCCAGCATCATGTACTGCGTCCACTCCTGTTGGGTTTCATAAGTCTTAGACTGATCCACGATCTTTTGGAACATTGTCCTCTTCCTGCAAAACACACCAGTTCGTTAAAGGAGCTCGTCTTAGAATAAGGCAAACCCCAGGGCTTCTAACATTGGCTGTTTCAGACAGAGGCTTCTGAAAACAACATAATTAACAAAACAAGGTGGAAAGAACCAAGGCCCAGGAGTGAAGACCTAGGTTCTCACCTAAACTCTGTCACCAATGTATTACCTGGATCTTACTTAGCCAATTTTCCCCCTGGATTTCAGCGTCTCATGGATACAATGGGAGTGAGAATATCTAACTCCCAGGATTGCAGTGAGAGTTACTGTTTCATAACACAAGAGCTGTGCCTGGCACACAGAACATATTAAATCAATTGGATCTATGGTGTTTATTATTATAGTCATTGTTATTGTTATTCTTGTTCTTAAAATGAAAAGAAATACCAACTTGAAATACAGGGCGAGGTCTGTGGCAATGATTGCTATATCCATCATGTGGATTGCATGCTCATGCTGTCTGCGATTGAGATTTTGGAAGATATTCAGGCTCTGAAGAGAAAACCGTAGAAGAGATGTGAGAAGTGATGCTGGCAGGATAGTCACGCAACTACCGATGGTGACCCCCTATGGTGGGAGAGGCAGCCCAGGCCGATGGGAAGAGTGCCGCCCGGCCACACTCAGGCTTCTTGTGAGATGGGGGCTCCCAGCAGGCAATGCAGAGGGCCCTCCACCCGTCCTACCTCATCTCTCAGCAATGTTTTGCCGAACTCCAAGTGGTGTCTTTCCAAGATGGAGGACCCATGGAGCTTGGCCAGTGGGTTCTGGGATCTGAATGGGAGACACACACAACACAATCAGTATGGAATGGCCAAGAGAAAGGTTAAAGACGTCATCCAGTCCTGCCCCCTCCTAATTCTGCAGGCAGAGAGGCTGACGGCCAGCACTGAGAAGGAGCTTGTCACACGGTGAGATAGTGGGAAAGAAGACTAGACATCAGGTCTCCTGAATCTCAGGCTTTAGCTTTCTCCACAGCTGATTCCGAGCCTCTCTGGGCTCATGGACTCCTTAGAGAGGCCGTTGAATAGCGTGTGCCCCAAAGGCACACACACATACAACGCCACAGGCAATTTTAGAGATTTCTGGGCTCCCTGTACTCATTCATGGACGTTGGCCCTGGGCCATACTTTAAGGATCACATGGCCTTGATGAAATACTTGAGTCTCAGGAGAAGCTACGAATTCCCACAAGTGGTGTGTTTATTCATGTCTTTATTCAATATATATTTGTTGAGCACTTACTGTGTGCCAAGCACTGAGCTCAATATTTAGCTTCCCATAAGGTAAAGTGTAAACACGACCTCTAGCCTCAGAGCAGCATGTTCTAGGGCTTGTTTATGACTTACAGGCTGTGGGCCCTGGGCAGAGCCTCAGTTTCCTCCTCCATAATATGAGTATAACACTAGTCCCTGATCTACCCAGCCTACAAGGTGGTTATGAAGGTCCGCCAAGACCATGGTGCAAGGACCATGTTTCAGAGGCTGTCTGGAATGTAAGCTGTGTGAGGACAGGGACTGTGTCTGCTACCATGGTACCTCCTTTGTCTAGCACAGGACCTACCACACTTATATTAGGAGCATTACAAATACAAGGTGAATGAGTGAGCCAGTGTCAGTTACTAACATTTGGCTTAAATTCATTCAGCAGGTAGGAAGGCAGAGAGCTAGGGAGTTTCATAAATTGCTGTGATAGCAAATTACCACAAACTTAATAGCTTAAAACAGTAAAGATTTATTATCTTATAGCTCTGGAGTTCAGAGTCTAAAATGGGTCCACAGAGCTGCTTTCCTTCTGGAGGCTCTAGGGGATAATCTGTTCCCTTGCCTCCTAGCTTCTAGAGGCCACCTATCTTCCTTGGCTTGTAGCCCATCCTTCATCTTCAGAGCCAACAGTGCAGTATCCTTTCTCCTCTCTAACCTCTTGCCTCCCTCTTAGAAGGACACTTCTAACTACATGGGGCCCACTTGGATAACCCAGGATAATCCCTATATTTCAAGATCTTTAATCACATCTTTGAAGTCCCTTTTGAATATAAGGCAACATATTCCCAGGTTCCAGGCATGGTGCCATGGACATATTTGGGGGTCATTATTCTGTCTGTCACTGGAGTTTACCCAGACCCACAGGGCAGGAGGAAGTAAGAAGGTGTGGACCGTGGGACTTTCCCTTGGCCAGTGAATCTGCCTGAGAGCCTTTCAGATCTGGGTAATGAATCCTGGGAGCGGGAGGCAGAGAAGGGGGACAGTGAGGGCCGACTCACTTCATCTGGTAGAGGTTGTTGGTGCCTCTGTGGTCAATGTCATGGCAGAAGGCAGCGGTGACCATGGCCAAGGCCTCCAGGTCCGTGAAGTATCGCTTCAGCTTTCCAGTCTGGAAGAGCAATCAGAGGTGCCACTCATTCCTTCCTTACAGGGGTTGGAAGCAGAGCAGATGTGAGGGGGAGGCCTGGAGCTTGGGAACACAGGGCTGACCTTGGCTCTGTCCCTGGCACAATAGTTTGACCAGATGTTTGTCTGGGACTGGGGGTTTTTTCAAGGATATGGGACTTGCCATACCAGAAGTGGAACAGTCCCAGGCAAACGGGGATGGTTGGTCACCCTAGTTCTGAGCGATCTTAACTGGTCCAGTCTCCCTCTGGGCCTCAGTATCCCAATCTGCCTACTGGAGGTAGGGTGCACTGGACTAGACAGATGGTTGAGAAATTGCAGCTGTCAGGTTTTAGGATCTGGAGGGCTTTTGAACATGTCCAGATTGGCAAAACAGACCCTCCACTGGTTTAAGCACAGCCCAGAAGAATCTTTCCCTGAGCCTCCTTCAAATACTTCTAGTTTATGCTGGGTGTTGGAGAACGGGTTGGGGAAGAGCTCTGGAGAGGTGATGCTGACTCTGTGACTCTAAGAAATAAATCAAGTCTCAGCGGTGTCACTGTCATCTTCTGTGGTGGCCTGGCCAGAATTCCTGCCTTGAGGCCCTAGTGCCTATCCCGCCCCACCATTCCAGCCATGAGGGAAGACCTGAGGAGGAGGGGGGCTGGACAAGGCCAGAGACTTGCATCATAATCTGGATGGGAAACATTTTACATGAAATATGAATCTCTGAACTCTCTGAGCCGAAAAGACTGACACAAATACACATAGGTATATCCATCCAAGGACACCGTGGCAGTGTTTGTAACAGCGAAAGGTCGACAACGAGCCCTGTGTCTAACAGTAGGGGGCTTGGCAAAGATATCCTGGTGTATTCGAACAATGCAGAATACTATGCGGCCATAACATGATATCATGGATAAGCCTCGAAAGCATCATGCTGAGTGAAAGAAGTCAGACGCAGAAGGGCTGATACTGTCCGAGGTACTTAGGGTACATGCGGTACTTAGGGTAGTCAAATTCATAGAGACAGAAAGGGGAAAGTGGTCACCAGGGCTGGACAGAGGGAAAAGGGGAACTGTTGTTTGATGGGGACAGAGTTTCTATTGGGGAAGATGAAAAAGTTCTAGGGGCGGATAGCCGTGATGGTGGCACAACATGGTGAACAACGTACTTAATACCCCTGACTGAACCATACACCTGAAAACGGTTAAAACAGGGAGTCTTCTGTGATGTGTATTTAACCACAATAAAAAATTAAATATATGGAGAATGTGATTGGTATAGTTTTTCAAAAGAAACATGTTCTAGGATATAACTATTCAGTTGGATATAAACAAACAGACACTCTGTGTGTCTGCGTGTGTAAAAATAGGTCTCGATGCTTCTAGAAGAGGATTTGTGAGGAGCTCTGCCATGGTTATCTCTAAATAACCGCACTGGCGTTGCGGGCAGCCTGCCCTTTCCTTCACTTTTTATTTTATACAACCCTCTCTGCTCGGAAGTCACGTAGGCTAAGCGTGTGCTCCTCTCGCGCCATTTTTTTTTTTTAAAGCACCGAAGCCAGAGCAAAGCGGCTACTTCCGGGCGCTGGTGGGAGGTCATCCGGTGGGGCCGGAAGCGCCCGCCGCCGCCCGCCGCCGTCCCCCGCCGTCACCCGCCGTACCACCAGCAAGGAGAACATGGTCTGTCCCACGTTGAAGCCGTGCCGCCAGTTGTGGTAGGTGATCCTGCGGTAGCCCTTGCTCAGTGAGTACATGAACCGCACCAGGGCCTGCGAACACGGGCGCAGGAGTGAGGCCTGGGAGGCCCTGCCCCCCCGCCCCCCGACCCGGGGCCGAGCGGGCGAGCAACAGCTGCGGGAACGCTGGCAGAGTACTTTGCAAACGGCTAAATACGAGCAAAATGGACGTTGTTGGGAAACCAGGTGCGTGTGAGACCCTCCACTAACCCCGCTAATGGAGCGTCATCGGTGTTTCCCAAACTGGGTCCCGGAGAGCTACCGGGGAGGAAAACAAAAGGGGTCTTTAAGTCAGTGGTTCTCCAACGTGAGTGCCCATCAGAATCACCCGGAGGGCTTGTTAAAACACACACTTTCTGATTCATTAGAGCTAGGAGAATGCATGTGTGTGTGTGTGTATGTGTGCGCACGCGTGCACAACGGAGACTTTGTGCTTCTGATACATTCTCAGGTAGTGCTGTTGTGGTTTGGGGCAGCACTTGGAGAACCGCTGCTTGAATCAAACAAGTCTGGGAGATTCTGAGCTTAACCCCCACCCCCACCCCAGCCCCCCCTTCCCCGTCGTCCGTCCCCAGGCCCCTAGATTCACAGTAGGCTGTAAGGAATCCTGCAGGGGAAAAGTCCTGTCTAAACTGACCCACAATTCCCACCCTTGTTTCACTATTAGTTCCCATTCATGCCTTGGGAACTCAGTGCCTCACAAGCCACCTTGAGAATCCAGCGCGCCCAGAACACCACAGTTCAGAGGAACTGGGTGTCTCTTTACTGATAAATGACTCACCTGTGCAACATGACTAATGCTTTATAGCCTCAAAGCTGAGGGTGCACTGTTTACAGATTTAGTTAAAAAGAAAAAAAAAAGCAAGCAAGAAGAAAAAAGGAATCGGAAGAGGTTTATTTTGACCTTACCTCCTGAGGAATGTGAAATTTGTCCACCACTTTGAGCTCATAGTACATCTGTATCCCACATTTCACCAGCTCCAGTTCCGTGAGGGGCAAGTCGCTGAAGTGGAACTTATTGATCTCGAACTTCTCTGCATCTGGCAGCTCTCCTTGCTGTATAAGGAGGGGCGTCCAGGGGTTGGGGCACCTGAAGGTTCGTGGGCCCCTCCCCCGGCAGCCCCCAGCCCTGGCCCCATCCCAGGTCTGCCAGGAGGATCAGAGCAGGGTGGGTAAGGGGCGTGCTTTGCGAGGCAGCCCCCTGCCCTGCGCATGCTCAGGGCGCAGCCTGCGAGGTTCTGCCCTGCTCACCAGGATCTCAGCGAGTTCCTCTTCCTCGCATTCCCAAGGCTCCTTCCCGTACACCTCTCTGGTTTTCTGCCAGTGTCCAAAATAGCAGAGAGAGAGAAAAAAAATCGGTTACTACATCTGAGGTCTGAATATGGCTCCACTTTTCCATTTCCATTCTCCTCCTTCCTCCAAAGTGCTTGCAGCGGGGGCCACCAACTCAGAGAGGCTGCCCTTCACCATTCATTGATGGGCAAAATCAAAGTCCTGGGCTTCCGGCCGTGGGGACCTGCCTGCAAGTTCAGCTTTGCCACTTACTAGCAGAGCTGCTTAACGCCTTCGATCCTCCATTTTCTCACCTGTAAAATGGGGATAATAAAAGTACTTAACTGGTGAATTAAGATTAGATTTATGCCAAGTTATTTTGAAAAAACATTTATACAGCTAGATGAAATAATGCACATAAGTCCCTCAGTGCAGTTCTTGGCACATAGCAAACACTAGAATTAAATAATGTTGCTGATATTCTTATTGTTTCTATTACTGACTGGAGTCAGAAGGTCTTGCTCATGGTCCTGGCTCTTCCTCTCACTTACTGTGTGACTTGGGGCAAGTTTCTTCCTTCCCCGGGCCTATTGTACCATGCATGTGCCAGAGGAGGGGGGACCTGGACCCAGTTTCTTGCTTCTGATTTTTTTTTCTTTTTTTTCTTTTTTAAAAGATTTTATTTATTTATTTGAGAGAGAGAATGAGATAGAGAGAGCATGAGAGGGGAGAGGGTCAGAGGGAGAAGCAGACCCCCCGCTGAGCAGGGAGCCCGATGCGGGACTCGATCCTGGGACTCCAGGATCATGACCTGAGCCGAAGGCAGTCGCTTAACCAACTGAGCCACCCAGGCGCCCCATCTTGCTTCTGATTTCTTGACCCAGAGCATAATCTATTCACTTTTCACTGGTTCCCTGAGGCTATGCTGCCAGAGGGCCCACATATCCATCACTTGGCTGAAATCATGGACTGAGACAAGCAAACCATGAGTCAATTCATCCAAACTAGATGATTTCTCCTTTGAATTTATCAGTGATTGGGATGAAATGATCAAATTTGTTGTGATATCTTCCGAGCTTAAGAAATCACTTCTGAAAACATTGGCCTGTATTGTTTCAACTTGTGAGATCTATAAGCAAGGTCTTGGGAGCTCAGCTGGACATCTTATCCAATGCCATTTGGCTAACTCAATTGACTTCTAAGATCATGATCTCTTTGAGAACAAAATTCCAGGAATGATGAGTCACTAATCACCATATATCTTTCAAAGTACCTCATCCAGTTTCCTACCCCAGGTAGGACTCTCCTCTGTAGCATCCCTGATAAATGATCACCCAGCCTCTACTTGGATACCTCTCTTGACAGGGTGCTCACTACCCCATGAGGCAGCCCCCGTTCATAAGAATAGTAGAGAATTTGCTCATTATCCTGATAAAGGTTAAACAAGAACTATTTAATGAGCTGGGTGATTAGGGGACAAGGTACTTCCCCCTTCTGGACCTCAGTTTCTTCATATCTACAACAGGGATAGAAACACTTACCCTGCCCACCTTAGTGTGCTGTTGTGAGCATCAAACAATACACTAAGTGTGAAATTGCCTTATAAACTGTAAAGTGATGAAACTATGTGAGGACTCCCTACTAACATCTAACTCCTTCTGTCATACTTCTTTGCTCACCAAACTCCTCTGTGATCTGATTGGGTTTCTGAGTGAGCTGGCCCCATGGAGGAATTCTCTGAGAAACTGACCATTGTCCATCGGGCTGTCAGAGAGAGCTTCCTCTCAGAGTAGGTGCTGTGGTTGGGTGACTCCATCTCTACTACCAAGTCAGCCCTCAGCACAGTGAAAAATGGAGTTGCCAGAGCTGTTAAGCCAAGATCTGGCCCTAAGACTGAGGTGGCATGCAAAGGACAGCTGTCGCCAAGCCACACAGATCAGCCATTATGCATGAGTCGCTGGTATTCGTGGAGCCATCCATCCATCCGTTGAATGTGAGGGGCCCGGGACATCCCTGTGCAAGGCCAGCCCACTCGTCTCTGCCTTCACGGAGCTTGAGTATTGCTCTGGCCATGTACCAAGGGTGTTTCTGCTAGAGCAGAAACAATAAAAGAACTTTACCCACCAGGATTTTCTGGATTTCTTCATTGTCACACTTCACGTGGTATTTTACCATGTCCTGGAAAATATCCTTCCTGTTTTCAAGTCTGTTCATTGACTCATAGGTGTCAGGGTTTAAGACGGACCAGCCCAGGAATTGAGCCAAAGACTGAAAGGAAAGAAAAGAAGAACATCCAGAGGCAGAACATCCAGGCTTGATCCTGTCTTTGCAACTTAGGGCAAGACTCCAGGATTCCATTTCCTCAGCTGTACGATAGGTTTGATCAGCTGGGTGTTGCCCTCCTCGAAGGGATGGTGTGAGGATGAAGATCAAACAATGGATGGGAATGCACTTTAAAATAAAGTTCCAACACACATAAAGCATCATTCTTATCTGTAATAACTTTACCCAAGTATGTGTACCCATGTGGGAACAGGAGGCATATGGGAACTCTGTACTTTCTGCTCATTTTTGCCATGATCCTAAAAATGCTAAGAGGTAAAGTTTATTAAGTAAAATTTGTTTCAAAGGGAATGTGGATTTCTCTGACAGCACATGGTAGTGCAGAAGTGGGAACAAAGAGAGCGGACGTTTAGGCTGAGTCAGAGTCGCATCGAAAAGGTAAGCTCCCACCCCTTCCCAAGTGAGGGCCCCCCACATGCTGGCAACAAGCCAACGCTGCAACCCAATGGCAAAGGCCTCCTCCCAAACCATACCTCCATGAGGGTCTCGTCCATCTCATCAAAGGGCTTCCCATCTTTGCGATTGTAAAACGTGGCCACCCCAACAATTTCTTCCTTCTTGTTCACAATTGGCATAGAAAGGACATTCTTAATCATCCATCCGGACTCATCCAGAGGCTCTTTCTACAGGAGAAGCCAGAGTAGGTTACAAATCTGTTACTGTTCAGGAGGACCTTTCATTCAGAAGTCTGGCCAGAACTGGCCCTAGAAATAGCAGTCAGAAAAGGACAAGGGAACAATAATTCTGTCTGCTTGTTATCAACAACATATGCAACAACAGAGGAGGAGCAGAGGGGTTCCAATGAGTTTAAATACCGTATAGTTCACCAGCCTCTGTGCATCAAAACTTTCAGACTTGCTGCCATGCCAGCTATTTAGGTCTGTTTAAAAAGTGCCTGTGCTTTCCAGGTAATATCTATAAAATGAAAACTGCAAAACAACTAGGGTCTGTGGGTAGGTGGTAAACAAAGCAGATTGTGGCTATGTCAACAAAACCTTTGGCTTAATGATGGGCTCTGTGCTTTGTTTTCCACCTGCCTGCTCTGAGAAGAGGTTAAGGTAATCTGGAGTGTTTCACCTGCTTCTGATCGTTCAGAGTCTCTCATTCACGGTGTCTCCCACACGCTACCAGTGCTGGAAAGGGCTTAACAAAGCCATCATTAAAGATCTTGTTTGTTTGTCTCTTGACTCTGTTTTTTTTTTTTTTTAAGATTTTATTTATTTATTCATAAGAGACAGAGACAGAGGCAGAGGGAGAAGCAGGGAGCCTGATGCGGGACTCGATCCCAGGACCCCGGGATCATGACCTGAGCCGAAGGCAGACGCTTAACCATCTGAGCCACCCAGGTGTCCCTGTCTCTTGACTCTTGACGTGACTTCCTGGGTTACTTTTGGCCTGTCATTTTATCTCAGTGGGCCTCAATTGTCTCATCTGTAGATGGGGATGGTAGCAAGAATCTCTGGCTCATGGAACAAATGAGACAAGGGAGCTGAAATATCTCGGTCAGTCGTAAGGTGTCCCTTTGTGAGTCATTTCCCCTCTGTCTGAGCCTCTCACTTTTATCATTTATAACATGGCAATGACTGGACTAGGTCATTTCTAGGCTCTTTTCTCATGGATTCGTAAAATATTAAATGTTTAACTGAGCTAGAAATCGAAAAACCAAGGCAAATGAAGCACAAAAGTTATCCTCAGTTTGCTCATAATCTGGAAGGTAAGCGAGCAACTGCACAGCAGGTGGGGAGTTTCTTATGGTTCTGGGGGAGCCAGAGGAGGGAAGGAAATCAAGGAAGGCTTCCTGTACTTGGAGAGTCTTCCAATTCCAAAGTTCTAAGATTCTTAAGGTGGTGAGATGGTGATGAGGATAATGATGATTTCAGTAACACTGGAACTCAGCACCTGGTGGGAAAGTGACTCCAGGAGGATGCAGATTACAGCCCAAAGAGCAAGGGGCTGTTGGTCAGGAAACATGAGTTCCAGCTCTGCCTTCCCCCCAAGTCTCTACCTAACCTTCGGGGAACCCCTTCCTTCTGAAGGCCATGATAAGGAGACAGGTTTTATTGAAAGCCAAACAAGAAAGCATTAAGGATTTTTAAGCAGAGAAGTTACTTGATGCAGCCTGAGTTTCGAAAAATTACTCAGGCTACTTTATAGAGGATGAGTTGGAGGAAGAAGCCTAGAATCTAAAAACAAGATCAAATTTGATTTTTTTAATGTGGGTAAATGGAATTAATTGGGTAGGGACCAAGTTCTGTATGGTTATAGTCAGGTTAGCCACTCTCGGCAACAGTTGGAGCTCGTCACACAGATACGATCAAAATCCCAACACAAGACATACAACGTTAACTTTGGAAGGATATCCTTGCTAAGCTCTTTCATGATGTTCCTCAAAGAGTAAAAAAATAATTCACTAATTTTTCTAAGAGTCATTATTTTCTTCTTAATTATTTCCTAATTGCTAATGCTTTGTTTTTCTTCCATCTGGCGGGCTAACCTCAACAAATATTGACAGGCCACCTGGAGCTGAAGATATTAAGAAAGATAAGGCCCAACCTTTAACCAAAGGAAACTGATATTCTGCTGAGAGGAATTAATCTGAAAGCAAAAAAGGGTAATAAAAGATAAAGTAAGGGGAATATAGTATGGAGAACTCCAGGCCACGTGTCATCTGTCCTCGCTGTGTGTCATCTGGCTTTGGTCTACTTCTCTAGAATCTCCTCCTGCCACTCTCCACGCTACCTCTCACTTAGATTCATAGGGCTACTCTAGGTCCTTCCAACAAGCTCTCTCTTTCCTGTAGTCTTCTCTCCTTTCTTTGCTGCCCCAACATAATTGCTCAGGGACATTCCTTGATTCCTTCCAGATTAAGTCAGGTCCCCAGAAAGATTCCCTCCTCTATCCTTCTGTCCTTTTTTGACCAGCACTCCATGGCCTTTCTCCCCATGGAGATAAAGACCATGTCTGTCTGGTCCACCATTGCGGCCAGTGTAGCCCTGTGTCAAATCCTGGCACAGAGAATGCCCTCCATAAACACTTGTGAAAAAGACAGATAAAATCAAATGGAGTGCTAAACAGTATTCCATGAAAATCCCAAAGAGACAGAAATGATATTAGCCAGAGGAAACAGAATAAGACTTCATAGAAGTTTCATAGCATTTGAGGTTGTACTGAAGGGCAGAGAGTATTTGGGCAGGACAGGATGGTTCCAGGGCAGGGGAACAACATAAGCAAAGGTCCAGAGGCCAGAAAGCAAAGCGTGTGAACATTAAAACCAAATGGAACCTTGGAATTTACCAAAGTAACTCCCTCCCCACTTCCATGGGCACATGGCTTTTTTTCCATCCGTGTTTTTTTTTTTTTTAAAGATTTTATTTATTTATTTGAGAGAGAGAGAATGAGAGACAGAGAGCATGAGAGGGAGGAGGGTCAGAGGGAGAAACAGACTCCCTGCCGAGCAGGGAGCCCGATGCGGGACTCGATCCCGGGACTCCAGGATCATGACCTGAGCCGAAGGCAGTCGCTTAACCAACTGAGCCACCCAGGCGCCCCTCCATCCGTGTTTTTACTTTGTTGAGACTGCTTCCCAATAAATAGATGGATTTTAATGTATTCAAACCCTCTTTGGGGGTATTCAAACCCTCTTTGGGGGAAAAAATACCAGACGACTAAGAGACCAAAGAAATAATGACTTACCTGGAATGTAAAAAAGTCCTCCTCAGGCGCATTCATGATGTTGCAAATCTGAAAGCCATGAAGAGAAATAATGGAGCCGTGATTAGACTCGATAGCATTCCCAGTGAGCCCTGTGTGCTGTCTTCAGGAACGCTACGTCCTTGCCCAAGGCGTTCACATTCTTTTCCTCAGGTAGACATGCCCAAGATGGCTTTCAATGATTAACTGAGGCTACTGAACAGAAAAGCTACCTTATGAACATTATTTCTTGCCATTTGCTTCACTCCTTAGTCATTTCCAAGCTTTGAAAAAATTGAGGCTACAGTTTGTCATTTTTAATAGCCGTATGGTATCTCATTTTGTTGTTTCTCTTTTGTTAAATATTTGGATTATATCCAATTTTTGTCATTATTAGTGTAAATAATGCCACTCCAAACATCTTTAAACCAATTACACTTAGGTTTGGTATTGTTTGTTTTGTAAAGAAGGAGTTTTTTCTTGGGGTATAAACCCCGAAGGAGAATGAGAAATAAAAGGTGTTGTAGCTCTGGTTTTATGTTGCCAGACTCCTCTCCTAAAAATTGAACTAGTTTACCCTACCATACATAGGGGACTTAGCTGACACTCCAGAGCCCTGCCCATGGGACCTCTGTGTACAGTTGCATGGTGTGTGTACTGCACAAAAACATCTCATTGAGGGGCTGACTGGGAGCTGAAATCCAGCCTGTTCTTGACTCAGCCTGTTTGCAGAGCCATGCTCCTCGTCTTTCTCTTTTTGTCCACTGAGAAGTGGTACTTTTTTCTAGTTCTCAAAAAGGCACCAATATGAGCTTGAAGTAACCCAGCCAGTCCCACTGGCCCTGACCATCCTGTGGTCTCAGAGGGTGAGCTGTCTCTGCTCCTGTTCCAGAACTGGCCTCTCTTTAGACCAATTCCATCAGTTGCCATTGTTCCCTCCTGATCTCCGACCTCTCCGAGGGCTCTTTCCCTTCAGCCATGAGCTTGCTTGAGTCTTTCCCATCCTGGAAAATGAAATCCTCCCTCGACCCAAACATGGTCCCAGTAGCAACCATCCAGGTTTTCTCCTGTTCTTTTCTTTTGCGATTCTCTACCTCCTCATTACCCATTCACACCTTGGCAGACCACATGCTGGTCTCCACATCCACCTCACCACCATATATGCTCTCATCGGGGCCACCAGTGATCTAACTGCCAAACTCAATAGGGTTTTCAGTTCTTACCTCGCTAGATCATTTTTGCTGCATTTGGCCATCTCTCTACTTCCTTGGTTTCCATGACACTACTCGCTCCCGGATCTCCAGATACCTCTGAGCCCTCCTTCTGATCCTCCCTCACACATTCCACTTTCTCCACCTAATCTTTAAATGCTGGCATCCAACAGTATCCCACCCCAGGTCCCTCTCACTCTCCCTGGTGACTTCATTCACACACATGGTTTCAGGTACCATCTGGTCCTGATATCTTCCAAATCCCCATCTCCGTCCCTCCTCTCTCCCACAGCTTCAGAGTCATCTCTTCAGCTGCCTACTGGACATTTGCTGCTGAAAAATGTCTCAGTGTCACCTTGTCTGCAACTTACCTCCTCATCTTGCATCCAAACCTGATGGCAGCACTACTTATCCAACCCAGAAGCCCGAAATTGGCTCTGACTCTTCTTTCTCCCTCCCTCTCTGCTCACAATCACAAAGTCCTGCCAGTTTTACCCTCCCGGTATTAGATCTGATCCCTGATCTCCCTCTCTCCATCTTGTCTCTGTCAGACTTGTGTGAGTATCAAACGAGCAAATTTATTTACTGCGTGGCTCCTAGGCACTCAGTGGCTGTGTGCCATGCTGGTACTCTTCACTGTCTGTGCCCTTGCTGAGATGCTCCTTTTCTCTTGCTTGTAAGAATATATTTTGTGCTCTGCCTCTTAATTCCTTCAGATCTCTCCGAGTTATCTTTTTAAAATGAAAATTGACTATGCCAATCTCTTGCTTAAAAGCTCATTGTCTACAGATTAATGTCCCACCCCCACGACCTGGCATCCAAGGTCACTGCTATCTGGCGCTCCCCTCCCCCTCAAGCCTCATCTCTTGACCTCTTCCTCTCTCAAACCTAATATTCCAGCCACACTGGACTGTACACACCATGCCAGTCAAACGTCCAGGCCTGGGTTTGCTCACGTTGTTGCCTTCATCTTGAATCCCCTTTCCTGTTCCTGCCCGCCTAATAACCTATTTATTTTAAAACCACTCAGACTAACACTCTAGGAAGAAAAGCCTGGTTTATATGCCTCCTACTTTGTGTTCCTAGAATATACCCAGTATATCTCTCTTGTGTCCTCATCACATTGTATATAATAATCTGTTTAAAATATCTCCCCCTTCGATTATGAGCTTCAGAACAGAAGTTGTATCTGGTACATCTATCTGTCTATCCCCAAAGCCAATGACAGTGCCTGGTACCTAGAAAATATTCAATATATAAACTTCTGGCTATGTGAGCAGCATTGAGTAGTGTGTGCCTGGGGAAGGATAAAGGGGTGGCTGGGCTCAAATATGGGGGTGATGTGCAGCTAACAGACAAGACCTTTCTTTCTAGGGCAGGGGATGCTTACTCCATTTTTGACCCCGAGTGGGTGGGGCGTGGTGGGAGATGGAGCATTTGAGCTCTGCTGTACATGGTACAGCTGGAAATATGGCAGGGATGAGGGGTAAAGAGTGGCACCTGAGTCTCTGGAATGAGAGGCTGGGACTGGGTCTGTGGTGAGCCTGGGAGACCAGTCTGCCATTTGCTTTTGTCCCTGACACACGAGCAAGTATCTTTAATTGTCAGTGAGACTAAGCACCTTCCCATCTAAGGATTATTTCTCTGTGTATTTCATATTTCCTCAGATGTCAATTCTCTGTTCATGTCCTTCGACCAAGTGTCAAGTGAGTTGAGAAATGAGAGAGTCAGGCTTTGAGAGACCCACACTTCCCATCATGTTTCCCACTCTCTCGATCTGAAATCCTTTTACTCTTCCAACTGATTCAAGACTCGCCCTCTTCCAAGTTGTGTTACTTACCAGGCCATTCTGGGCAACATAAGTGGGCAGACCACTTACTAAAGCCCAATGATCAGGAGGTGGATTCCTGTAAAGGCCAAAGACAACTGGTAACTTTTGATGTAGGGACAGTTGGACTAAAACCTTGAATCTGGGTCTTTGCCCCTCTCTACTCTCATGGCTCTCAAGTCCTGCTTACATTCCCTATGCCTGAATGAGCCCCAAATCTTGTCTAAGCATCTTAATGTTTCAAATTTAGACATGGAAAAAAAGCATGATGAATACATTTTATGATGGCACACTGAGTGTGATTATCCAAGAAAAGGGACAACACTGATTGCTGAACAAAAGCAGGCACCATCTTTTCCCTCCATTAATACACAGAGAGAGGTAGCTTAATTCCATAGAGAGACTGAGGGAACTCATCTACAGTGAACTCCTACCATGCACCGAGCACTAAGCTGGGTGCTTTACGTATTTATTTATCCCTCATGACAATATTACAATTTTTGGTATTATTATCTTTTATTTATTGTAAGATTATACTTTTTTGTTGTGAGAAAAGATATAAATGTGGAAAGATGCATTAAGATCTTCATGAATCGTTCATTTGTCTTTTTCTGTTCTAATTTCTGGGCTTATGTTTATTCTTTGGGCTTATTTTTTTGCTGATTTGTTAATTTCTTTTTTTAAAAATATTTTTATTTATTTTTTGACAGAGAGAGACACATCGAGAGAGGGAACACAAGCAGGGGGAGTGGGAGAGGAAGAAGCAGGCTTCCCATGGAGCAGGGAGCCTAATGCGGGGCTCGATCCCTGGGATCACGACCTGAGCCAGACGCTTAACGACTGAGCCACCCAGGCGCCCTTTGTTGTTAATTTCTTGAGATGATGTGATAGACCGCTCTTGTCTGTCCCTCCAGGTCGACTCTTGAACCCTCCCCTCCCTGTGCCAGGAGGCCAATCTGTATAGACTACATCCACAGGGCTCCTGGCCTTCTAGCTTCTAGTTGCATATGAAGACTATTCTAGTTAGTTTTTTGTTATTGGTTTCTAGGATAATTTCATTGTGACCAGGGGACATTCTATGTATTATTTCAGTCTTTTGAAATACATGAGGTTTACTTTGTGGCCCATTTATCACCAGTTATTATAAATGTCACACGTATGCTTGAAAAGACTGAGTGTCCTCTGGTTTTGGGGATGGAGTGCTGTGTTCTCTCTATATCCATTCAATTAAGTTTAATTGTGTTATTTAAATATTCTATATTATGTTTTAGTCTGCTCCTCCTATCAATTAGCAAACATGGATCTGCCTATATCTTCTTATATTGCTGTCACCTTTTGCTTTTTTTTTTGAGGCCATGTTATGAAGTGTATACAGATTTAGAATTGTAATATCTTCCAGTAATAGCCAGGTGAATTAACCCCTTTATCATTAAGAATTGACTATATCTCTACTTGTGCTCTTTGTTGTATTATCTAATTTTATCTGATATCTGATATTAACATGGTTATATTAGTTTTTTCTATTAGCATCTGCATGTATATATTTTTTTTCTTTCTTTTACTGCCAACCTCTCTGCATTCTTGTCTTTTAGATAGGTCTCTTATAAACAGGATGTACAGTATTTCTTCATACCTAGAAAGTCAACTGTTCCTAGACAGACCATTTCCTACATGTAACTAGAAAGATAAAATGCTGCCAGTTCATCTGTGATGCAATGCTTTTTGAACTTGTAATTATTACCTTATTAATATCAACAGGGATCTTTTAGAATTTAGAATTTAGAAATAGATTTTTTTTTAAGAAAATCAGCCATTAATAGTCTTTTTTTTTTTTAAGATTTTATTTATTTATTTGAGAGAGAGAATGAGATAGAGCATGAGAGGGTCAGAGGGAGAAGCAGACTCCCTGCCGAGCAGGGAGCCCGATGTGGGACTCGATCCCGGGACTCCAGGATCATGACCTGAGCCGAAGGCAGTCGCTTAACCAACTGAGCCACCCAGGCGCCCTAGAAATAGATTTTTATATTCCACACTTTTCCTATCTTTTTGTGCCATTCAAAGCAACCTTCTGTTTCAGTGCTGCATTATGGTATATAATCTCTTCAAGTTACTTAAAAAAAATAAAAAGATTATTTATTTGAGAAAGAGAGAGAGCGCAGAGGGGAGGGGCAGAGTGAGAGGGAGAGTTTTAAGAGTTTTAAGCGGACTCTGAGCTGAGTGAGGAACCCCATACGGGGTTCAATCTCATGACCCTGAGATCACAACCTGAGCCAAAACCAAGAGTCGGATGCTTAACTGACTGCACCGCCCAGGCGCCCCTCTTTAACTTTATATGGCAATTAAATTCAATGTGGGTACAACCAATAGTGCACATAACTCAACTGAAGTCCTAACAATATCAGTGGTCATGGCCAAGTTCATACGTAAACAGGCAATAATAGTTACATCATAACTGCCATCTGGCTGACAGCAATCATACAGTGTCATTGATTCTATTCCAGAAATGTCAAAAAGGGGGCGCCTGGGTGGCTCAGTCGTTGGGCGTCTGCCTTCGGCTCAGGTCATGATCCCAGGGTCCTGGGATCAAGCCCCGCATCGGGCTCATCGGGCTCCCTGCTCGGCGGGAAGCCTGCTTCTCCCTCTCCCACTCCTCCTGCTTGTGCTCTCTCTCTCGCTGTGTCTCTCTCTGTCAAATAAATAAATAAAATCTTTAAAAAAAAAGTGTCAAAAAGTAGAAAATGATGCATCTTAGAATCAATGAAATGTGATAAGATTTCTTTCTTTCCGGCCGGCCATCTTTGTCATTTAATTGGAACATTTAGTTGATTTACATTTAAAGTAATTATCAGTATATTTCGGTTTAAGTATTACCTTAATGTGCACTTTTTATTTTTTCTACCTGCTCTATGTTCTCTCTAAACCTTACTTTGTCTTCTTTTGGTTTGATTAACCATTTATTTAGTATTCGTACAGATGGCGTATACTTTGGCAGTCATTTAGGATAGCTGCGAATATTCTGGCTCTCACTCCTGGCACATGAGAGGGTTGCATTCTCTGTCCACTTGAGGTTGGGTGCGGCCATACACTAACTCTGGCCAGTGAAACGTGAGAAGTGAAGCGCGCCACCTCCGGAGGGATGTTTAAGAGCCAGTGTGTGTTTGGTTGTGTTCTCGCTTTCCCTCTGGCAAGTTAGTCAACCCCGCAAGGTTCAAAATGGTGGCTGCTCCACCAGCTGTGGTCCCTGCCTGGCTACCGTCCATGCAGGATACTGCAGCCACACCCACCAACCAGCGATTTGCAGGCAGTGGGATGATAAATAAGTTTTTACTGTTTATACCACTAAGGTCTTAAGGTTTTGTTACCATAATGTAGCCTGGCCTGCTTTGGCCGATACAAAAATTGCTCTCAGAAACAGGGTGCTGCCATAACAAAGAACCTAAAATAGGTGACACAGCTTCGGGACTGTGTGGAAGGTAGCAAAGTGAGTGTGTGTTATCAGAAGCTAGAAGGATATGATGCTTGATAAACAGTGGTAAAACACTGGAAAACTGTGACCTGTGATAACCAGTAACAACAGATAAAGAGTTTAACAAACTTATATCTCTAGAAAAGAAGTTAGAATGGTTAAAGAGTATGCATTTGACAAGGTTAAAAAAAAAAAAACCACGGGTGCCTCAGTGGCTCAGTTGGTTAAGCGTCTGACGCTTGATCTCAGCTCAGGTCTTGATCTCAGGGTCATGAGTTCAAGCCCGGCGTTGAGCTCCATGCTGGGTGTGGAGCCTACTTAAAAAAGAAAGAAAGGAAGGAAGGGAGAGAGGGAAGGAGGGAGGGAGGGATAAGCTTAGACAAGAATCAGTTCTCATGCAAACAGGAATGAACAGAGAGAACCCAGAAACTAAGGACCTTGAAGCAACTTCTCAGCCCCAACCAGTTACAGATAAACCTATGAACTGGATTGTCTGTGTGACAGGATTATCATCCTTCAGTCCAGTGATGACCAAGATCAACTCCCACTGTGGCCTCTCATACCCACTGTTTAAAGATTAAGGTGACCGAAGGTAAATCCCAGAGTCTGATTTTGGCCTGGAGGTGTCTGCAAGTCAGTTCAGAAAGTGAGCCGGTTTCAAGGCAGAACTGTGAGTGTCCTGTTAGCACAGAGAAGTTTTCAAATAGATAGCAAGGCAGCTAGTTTCTGACAGTGATCTACGGACTGAAAAAAGTACAAAAAAGTACAAGCTTCTACTAAAGAAGGTTCTTGACTGTTAGAATCTTAAAATGGCCTTGGAGTCCTTACCACGTACAGGGAGGTGGAAGCCTTGCCCTCTGGGAATTCTTTCCTTTCCATCCTCCATGGTCCGTTAAGAAGAGGACAACAGAGAATGAGCTTTCCTTGCACCAGCTTCTTGCCTTTGCCTCACCTCCCTGGCTGGGCCCCAGATGTGCCTCCACAGGAAACCACTGGAAAGCCCTAATCAGATCCCACCGTCTCGTTCTGTAGACGGGGAACTGAGGCCTGAGACCGGAACTCCCAGGAGCTGACTCAACAACATGCAGCGTCTTTTCCCAACTCGTATGGTCTTTCTACTCTTCCACACTGTCTCCTTACTGCTCTTCCTGTCTCTGACCAAGTGTGTGGCCCTCTTGGGTTTGCTTAGTGTTGATCTTGGAATGAGTATCAATGGACATCCATAACATGCTTACCATTCTACCTGTTTTGAGGAGAAACTTACGGGATTACTTTGATGTCTTCTTTGCCATGTAGGATGTAGTCAATGACCTTGTAAAAGTTGATTTCCTAGAGAAAAGAGATAAAGAAATCTATAACATGAGAGCCAGAGACAGAACTTCAGCACAAGGGTGTCCATGAGACAGGGCTTGTTCTTTACTGAGTACCCTGTGGTTTTCCAGAAACACCAGCCTGGCCCTCTCAGGGCGTGTCCCGGCTGCCTCTGGAGCTCACTGTCCTCAGCTGACTCGTGATTCAGCGTGCTTAACCTTCAAACCAGCCCACCGTGGCCAGGCAGGGGCTGGGATCTGGGAAAGAGGGATAGGAAGTGTTCCAAGGGGAGCTGGGGGTTAAGCACAAGGAGAAAGAGAGAAAGACTGCTTTCTGGAGTCCAGGGAGAGAGGGAGGTGGAAAGGATACTCCTGTCCATTTAGAGTTGTGGTCAACTCAGCCATCCCTGCAGAGCTCAGCTCCATCATTCCAGCCCCCCTTTCTCCTTGACTCCCATCACTCAGCTGCTCTCTTTGCTGTGTCAGCTCTTCCAGACTTGTCCTTCCAAACTTACTTCATGCCCCCCAACCCACTTTCCACCTCTTCCATCCTTCCCACCTCCTTGCACCATCAAAACTCCCATCCTCTAAAGTAGATCTGTTCAGTTACATGACTTCCTAAGGTGAAGTGGGATATTGGCAGTGGGATACTGGATATTCCCCTAACTCTCCAGGGAAAATTCTATCACCTTATTAGATCATCTGAACACCCAGCTGCGATGGGCAGGTTAAAAACCATTTTACAAATGGGAAAAATGAAACCCAGAGAGAGGAAGAAAGGGACTCATTTTATAGTAGACAGTGAGTCAGGACAGGAGTGAAACCCTTGACTCTTACTCTCAGGGCTCTTTCTGTGACACCACTTAAGGTTAACCTTATGTTAACCTAAGATAGTGTTTTACTCTCTGCATCACTCTCACCCTGAACAGGGCTATTCAAAGCATGGACCCTGGACTGGGACTATCATTTGGTACCATTCCATGACGAGATAAAAACAGAAATTGAGAGTCAGTGTTTAGAAATTTGTATATAGCCGTTTGACTGAGTTAAGTTAGGTCTGTTGAGACTAATAAAAAAAGAGGAGGGGATTTACGATTTGCATGTCTTTGAAATTTTTAATTTTTCTGGTTATATAGTGTGATCCCATTTTGAAAAGTATCAGTCCAAAGTGGATTGGAAATTAAAAAAAACAAACCAACAAAGCTGTTCCTTGAGTGCAGTATTTTGAGAAGTACTGCTCTAGAGATGTAAATGTAGATACCTGAACCCCATCTGGTCTCCTGACTCACAACCTCCACAAAGAGAAACTCCTGATTCAGTCAGAGGTGTCTGAATGTCCATTTGGTTGCAGGTGATCACGACTTTCTTCAAGTTCCAGGGGCTCTGCTCCTTCTGACTAGCAGCCACTAAGACTCATGCTCTAGTCTTGGTTTTACTGTGTGCACTCCTGGGGGCTCAGTTTCCCCAGCTGGAAAACCGGTGGTATGTGTTTGTTTGAGCTGCCCTAATGGGGCAGAGCTGGGCACATGGAGATCCTGTGTCTCTCTTTGTTCTCTCTCACTCCCTTTCCTGTCCTACCTTCCTCGTTAGTCTGGCCAAGGCAAGCACTGTGGACGTGGAGGGGTCCAAAGACAATCAGAAAAGAGATAATACCCAAACTAGATAATCCCCAGCTGCGATTCTAAGATTGTGGTTGAATGATTAGCCATATCCCTCGTGGATTAAAATGCATATCTCCTTTGACGCGGCGATTCCATGTGTGGTCATGAATCCTAGAGACACACTTCTAAATGTGGGTAAAATCATCCTTTGGCCCAGCCAGGGGTCTCAGCCAGACTGCTTTCAGAAGTCTGGAGCCACTGTAATGCTGTCATCAGGAGGGTGGCCGCCCAGCGCCTGCATCCAGTGGATACTCTGCATGTCTCCAGAACAATGTAGCTGTATCTGTGCTGAGAGAGGAAGGGGCCGAAGTCTCGTCAAGCTGGGAAAGTCAGGCACAAACCAGAAGCATCCCATTTGTTGGGGGTGATGCTGGTGGTGGAATTCTAGGAATATCTGGGCATCTGTAGATGTTCCTGGAAGGACAGACTGCTCCCACTGGCTGCCTCAGGGGAGGCTGGACTTCCATGGTCTATCCTTTTGTACAGTGTGAGCTTTTCACAGGCTCATGTATCGCCTTTTCAGTAAATGTAAACAAATCGTGCTGCGGACATATTTGAAAGGGAAGTTGTATCCTGTAGGCAGTTCCTGAAAGCAAAGGTGGCGGTCGGCGTTGTCGGCAGGGACCTGGTAGAGCTGAGTGGCCCTCTGTGGGGCAAGGGAGGCCGGCTTCTCTGACCTTCTCCGCCCTCCTCGGGTCTTTGTTTTAGCTCATCTGTCCTCGGCTCTGGGCTGCTCCCTGAGACCAGCTGCTGGCTCCCTGGGCCGCCCCCCCCCGCCCCCCCTCGCCAGGCTTCCACCTCCAGGGGTCTCTATGAGACTCCTTCAGAAAGGTTAGAAATGGATTTTTGTCTTCTTTCTGAAGCCCACAGGAGAATCAGTTTACTTTCACAGAAAGCAACAAAAAAATCAGTGTACTTTAGGTAAATAGGGCTTTTCCATACACTGCAGCTCAGCCCAGTTGACTTCAAGGCCATATTCATGTTAAGAATTTACCAGCCTTTGGAAAGTCAAAACTGAGCCATCAATGAGCTCCTTTGTTACCTTCCACCTGAGCAGCTGAGACTACAACACAAGGGGCTTTGAAAGAGCCAAAAACAACAGCCATAGCAAAATTATCCTGCAGAGAAATATACCAGTTTTTAAACGAGTACTGTTTTTTGGTTTTTTTCCACAAAGCCTAATCAGCCTGTGTAACCTTTTAATAATGAAAACACACACATGTACAACGTTTTACTTTTTTTTTTTTTTTTTTTTTAAAGATTTTATTTATTTGACAGAGACACAGCGAGAGAGGGAACACAAGCAGGGGGAGTGGGAGAGGGAGAAGCAGGCCTTCCGCTGAGCAGGGAGCCCGATGCGGGGCTCGATGCCAGGACCCTGGGATCATGACCTGAGCCGAAGCAGACGCTTAACGACTGAGCCACCCAGGCGCCCCCAACGTTTTACTTTTTAAAAGGAGATGAGGGGCGCCTGGGTGGCTCAGTCGTTAAGCGTCTGCCTTCGGCTCAGGTCATGGTCCCAGGGTCCTGGGATCGAGCCCCGCATCGGGCTCCCTGCTCCGCGGGAGGCCTGCTTCTCCCTCTCCCACTCCCCCTGCTTCTGTTCCCTCTCTCGCTGTGTCTCTCTCTGTCAAATAAATAAATTAAAAAAATAAATAAATAAAAGGAGATGAAGTGAGGTGTAGCTGCTGTTGGTGATCTTTAGACTCACGATTTGGAGAGGCTAATTGGTCAAAGTCCAGACCAAAGCTGTATTTCTCACGTGAATGTGGCACTTAAAGTGTGAGGCTGTTAGAAGGCCAGAGGGAATGCTAAAAAGCAGGACTGTAATGAGTTACCGGAAAGAAAAGCATCCTGTATTTAAATTTGTGCAAATGAATTGACCCCTCATAACCTCAATCTCCTCAACCGTGAAATGGAAATCATGAGGATACTTCCTTTATGAACCTGTTGAGAAGAGTAAATAACATAGTCCAGGTAAAGTGCCAGCAGATAATGAGATTCAACGGTGGAAGCCATGATGATTGTTTGCCTATTACGTGTCAGCGTGTGGTTTGTTACAGCTACCATGGCCTGGCCAGGCCATCTTGATTATCCAGGCATTACAGATGAGGAAGGTGAGGTTAAGAGAGGTTGTCCAAGGCCACGTAATTGGCTGGCTTGCTCTTTCTAAGCCCAGTCTTTCTAAAAGATCCACTTTGGGCCAATCCTGTCATGCTGGGTCTGGGCCCCAGCTCAAGCCTATGTGTGTCTCCTCCCTAGCTGTGTCCTAGACTTAGAACTGACCTTGGAGATGAGTTCAGTGACAGATAGATGAGAAAATCGAGTTCACCCCACAGGTTAGCAACCAACCCAAACCAAAGTCCTTTGCCCTCTGGCCTTCGCCATCACAACCTAATGCCTCATACTGTTGCAAGGACAGAACCCTTGCTACCTGAGATGTAGAAAGGTTTCTGGAAAGGACAGTCTTAACCATAAGTGCGCTAGTCACCTTGGGGAAACCGATCAAATGGTGGGCAGCATTTCCTGGACTGGCGCTCAGTAAGAAAATGTTCCATTCAGCTCCATCTTGAAGAGCCGGATAATTCAGAGCCCAGCATTTCTCTGGCCATCCTGGAGTTGGAGATGACCTCTGACCTCAGGGCTTCGCTCAGAGAGCTGAATATTAAAAGCAGCCTAGGAAGTTGAAGTTAACTGAAGTCGGTGGTGTCTGAAACCAATGGTGACCTCTATTCCAGTTCTTCTCCTTCTGCATTTCCAGAAGATACAGACCCAGCTCTTCCATGAATTGGAGAGAAAGCTCCGTGAGAACACATCAATCAGACCAACACGAAAAGCCGTGCTTAAAGAGAAAAGCATCCCCGAGTTGCTTTCCAACAGTAGCACGTGATGCAGTGCTTGAAGACTCGGTCTTCCCAAATGAAATCATGGAATTGTGGGGGTGGAACAGTAGTTTGAAGCAGAACAAGAGCAGGTTAAAAAGTTACTTTGGATAAAGCACAGCAGATGATGTAGATTTCCAGAGTGAACTCTTTCTGGTGTGTTCATGAAGCTCACAGGCAAGGGTGTTAATTTTGAATTCTTGGAGTTTGAATTAAGACTAAATAAACTCTATCATACACACATATTCACCCACAGGAGCATGCACGCACACATTAATTTGGGGTAGGGTTAGGGTTGGCTGGGTGGAATGAGGCCTCCTAGCAGAAATTGACACACAATTTCAGACAGGCTAAAAGATCTTGTGGGGCAAGCACAAGACTGAAATTCAATTCTGGGCATGACTCTGCTGCTTACTTGTCCTATGTGGCCTCAGCTACGGTCATTCAGTCATTCTGCAGGTTCCCTAGGCTGTTTGAGTGACAGATCTGATTACCCCACCTCATCTTTTCCTCCCCACAGATATCATTTCAGCTTCTCTAAGGTGTCGATGCCTCATCTTTTAAAATAAAGCAATGGGGGGCGCCTGGGTGGCTCAGTCGGTTAAGTGTCTGCCTTTGGTTCAGGTCAGATCTCAGGATCCTGGGATGGAGCCCGCTGAGTCAGTGGGGAGTCTGCTTCTCACTCTGCCCCTCCCCCCACTCATGTTTTTTTTTCCTCTCTCTCTCTCTCAAATAAATGAATAAAAATTTTTAAGAATAAAATCTTTTTTTTTTAAAGGTTTTATTTATTTATTTGACAGAGAGAGACACAGCGAGAGAGGGAACACAAGCAGGGGGAGTGGGAGAGGGAGAAGCAGACTTCCCGCCGAGCAGGGAGCCCGATGCGGGGCTCGATCCCAGGACTCTGGGATCATGACCTGAGCTGAAGGCAGACGCTTAACGACTGAGCCACCCAGGCACCCCAAGAATAAAATCTTAAAAAAATAAAATAAAGCAATGCTATGAAAGCAGAGGTCACAAACTCTAGTGCCTGGAGAGATCTGATAGAACCATAAGTGAAAGCGGGGGCTGGGGGCAGGG
>NC_138375.1:38348417-38385815 GCF_054177405.1 Leptonychotes weddellii
TTGGCAAACGAGAGAGCTCAGACCAGGTTCTAAGAAGGTACCTGCCACTCCGCTCCCACCAAATTTATTCTGTTGGAGCACCTGGCTGGCTCAATCGGCAGACTGTGTGACTCTTGATCTTGGGGTTGTGAGTTTAAGCCTCCCATTGGGTGTAGGGATTACTTAAAAATAAAATCTTAAAAAAAAAATTTACCCTGTGGGACTGTGGGTCCAGTTTCGACTGATCTTCCACTTTTAAAAAAGAAACTGAGAATCTAGATATTTATGGGAAATATCTTGATTTTTTAATGTTAAGCTACAAATTAAAAAAAAAAATTTAAAAAGAAACAATTTTAAATGTATGCAGCCAAATAGGTTTATCTATTGGCTGGAATTGACCTTCTGGCTATCAATTTATACAATTAAATATTAAGGTTATTTCTAGCTCTAATTGCCTGCAATTCTAAACATTTGCTGGGTGAATCTTTGAGCAGATAGCTTTGACCTTTCTGGGGCTCTTTTCTTATCTGTGGAATGAGAATATTAATTCTTCTTTAGTCAATCCCACCACATTACTCTGAAACTCTATCAAGATATTAAAAATACCTTGCAAATTACAAGGCACGGCAATTATGAACAATTACCGGACCTTCAAGGGAAATGACCCAACCCAGAGAAGATAAATATCTAAGTGAAAAAGAAATGTCAGCAAGGTCTACAGGGCCTTACATGTGCATTCCAATAAACATTAGATCATACAAGCCAGAGAGAGACCTACCCTTCCATCCGGAGTCCTGGGACCAGAATAGGGTGGAGCCTCCCCCATCAGGACTGGCCAGACATCAAAAAATTCCTAGGAATGAGAAAGACAATAATTACATGTCTTGAAAATAGGTCAAAGAAAGGAGATTAAGAAAAGAAGACCCACCTATATGAGTGACCTATCACTGAAATTTGGAAGGTAGGAAGAACTCACTGAAAACTAAGCTTGGAAGGGAGGCAAAGTTCATTAGCATTAGAGGATGTTGTTAGAGGATGTTGATCATGTCTGTGCTTCAAGATATTGATGAACTAAGCCTGTCTAATCATTCAGCAACAAATAGGAGCTGAGGTGGAAAACCCTCATGCTCCCCACACTGTGGGAGGGGACATGAGAAGGAAACTGGGCTCTCTATGTCTAAGAAATTGACCTTAAGGACATGCTAAGCATGTGACAGAAGGTTTAGCTAAAACGATGTTCTCTGCAGCATCATTTATAATAGTGAAAAGTTAGGCACAACCTAAGTGTCCAACTAAGAGGGGACATATTAGACAATTATGGTCTATCTATTAACAGTAATGCTACAGACGTCTATATGTTGGTTAAAAAGAAGCCCTTGTCGCACTGATGAGTGAGAAATGTGAGGTGACAAAAAATATAGATCACAGAACCCCAATGCTTAACTATACACAGAAAATGCTCTCAAAGAATTCACAACAAAGTATCAAAAACTGGTTTTCTCTGGGTAATTGCAGTGAGACTCTATTTAGCAATTTTTTGTAATAAAATTAATCGCTTTTGGAATCAGGGAAAAAAATACCTTGCCTAAATAAGAAAGAAAAAATGATGGTGCCAAATATGGACATATAGACCCACATCTGGGCTCCAACAAGAAAGGATGACACCCTTGAGACAACTTTTAAAGATACAGGCAGGAAAGAGAAAGGGCCAGCTAAGGCATTGTATGGGCACACAGCCTCAGAAGAAGAAATTCACTGGGACACCGCACGAGCTCTTCCCTGCCACTTGTCTACTGGTTTTCCTGGGCCTGACAGAAGAGGCCTCCATGCTTCATTGCCCTCTCTGTTCATTCATCTGTTGCTATTTAGGGATAGTGATCCATTCGTGCTGGGTCACTGTGGGTAGGATGCTAACTTCTGCTCTTGGCCTCTTTCTCATTTGGTTGGGTTACCCATTCCAACATGTAGAGCACAAGCAGAAGAAAGTCCACATGAAATTCAAACTCCATGTCCTCAAGCTTCTGTGCAGTTGGACTCTTTGTCTTGACTACACAACAGGAAGAAATTCAGTTCTGGGGAAAAATGTGCATAGGGAGACTACCTGAGCCCCACAACATGTTTGCTGCTAGATATACAGAGACGAATAAGGCAGAGTTCACACCCTGGGGGATCTTGCTGTCTCTTGGAGGAGACAACTCAAGTAACTATAGTTAGGTAGGGTAAGACAGGGTAAGAACCAAACAGTAATGGAAAAAGAACACAAATGTTAGAGGAGCCCAGAAGAAAGACAAATACATTGGGCTGACACCCTGTGTCAAACACTGAGTGGCTTTGAAGATTGTCCCAGAGAGAAGCAGTGGGCTGGGTGGAAAGTGGGGCATATTTATGCTTGCCTTGCTCGCTCTCAATCTTTCTCTTTCTTCTTTCTTCTATTTTTAAGCATCTTTATTGACAGGTAATTCATGTGCCATATAATTCACCCAGTTAAAATGTACAATTCAGTGGTTTTATTGACTTCTTTCATGTCAATAGCTCAGATAAGAGCTCTGCCTACCTTGGACCTACCTGGCAGGTCGTTAGAATGATTGTGTGCAGACCAGCCCATTTCTAACTGCTAGATTGTTCCATCTTTTGGGGATGACTAGGCAGAATATTCTTGTTTAAATGTGACTTTCCTTTTTGAGAGAGAGTTCAGAAGAAATAGAGCAGAATACAACAACACACAGCAGCCTGCACCTGAGGTCAAATTCTTTAAGGTGTGAACTGGGCACTTTTTGAATTCAACTACTCAGAAATTCCTTTTTTTTTTTTTTTTAAAGATTTTATTTATTTATTTGCGAGAGAGAATGAGAGACAGAGAGCAGGAGAGGGGGGAGGGTCAGAGGGAGAAGCAGACTCCCCGGGGAGCAGGGAGCCCGACGCGGGACCCGATCCCGGGACTCCAGGATCATGACCTGAGCCGAAGGCAGTCGCTTAACCGACTGAGCCACCCAGGCGCCCCGGAAATTCTTTTGATTACGAAAGAACCATTCATTTGTATGAATTCATTCATTTGCTACTTCCTGAAGGTGTGTCAAAGGACTTATTCCTGGACTTGGTGATATTTGGCAAAATATTTGGTTCAGAAGTATGCAAAAGTCAAATGGACATCTGCACTAGAATCAGAGGTTCCCTAACATCAGTAGATAGCCCACCTGCACCAAAATCACATAAAGAACTATATTAAAAGCAAAAATCAGAAAAATTGACCCATGAGTATATGGAAATCTGGTATATGATAAAATAGCCTATCTAAATGGTGGCATTTTAAAACAGTGAAGAAAGGATAGACTATTCTTTAACTGGAGAAAAATGAGTGAGGGATAAAATTTATCCCTACCTCAAACCATACACATTCATAATTTCAAGATGAATGAAAGATTAAAATCAGAACACATCAGATTATTTCAGATTATCTTCATCATATTAAGGCTGGGGAAGTCCTTCTTAAACAAAATCCCAAACTCGAGTGTCCAATATATACGGACACTTGATGATAGAGGTATGTTAGGGAAAGATGATATTTTCAATAGGACAGTGGAGAAAGAATGGTCTTTTCGGTAAATGGTGCTGGGTCAATTGGCTATCCATATGGAAAAAAGTTAATATTAACCCTACCTCACACTGTACATTTAAAAAATTCCAGGTAGATTATAGAGCTACATGTGAAAGTTAAAACAATGAAATTTTCGAGTTAACATAGATGAATATCTTTAATACCTTGGGGCCAGCAAAGATTTCTTAAATAGGGCACAAAAATCAATAACCATTAAAAAAAATCAATAAATTGAACTACCTTATAATTCAGAATTTACATTCACTGAAACATACTATTAAGAGAATGAATGCACAGAGTGGGAGAAGGTATTTGCAATGTGTGTATTCCACAAGGAACCCATATCTAGAATATATAAAGAATGCCTACAAATCCTAAGATTTATTTTTTTTAAATCCTAAGATTTAAAAAGACAAAAGATTTTTTAAAAATGGAGAAGAGACTTGAATAGGTACTTCTTTTGAAGATATCCGCATGGTCAATAAATGAGAAAAAATGTTCAACTTCATCAGTCATTAGGGGAATTCATGTTAATACCCAGTGAGATATCACCACATGCCCACCTGTATGGCTAAGATTAACAAGACTGGCAATACCAAGTATTGTAAGGAAACCCTCATACATTGCTAGTGGGAGTGTAAAATCATTTTGAAAATCAGATGGGCAATATCTATTAAAACCAATACCCAGAAATTCTACTCCTAGGTAAACATCTAACAGAAATGGGTACAGCTGTGTATCACAAGATATGTACTATAATATTTGTAATAGCAATATTCATAATAACCCAAACCTTAAAACTCAAATGCCCATCAACAGTAGAATGAATAAATACTTTGAGGATTATTTATATAATGGAACATTCCACAAGAATGAAGATGAATGAATGAACGCTATGTGAAGCAATAAAGACGGATCTTACAACCAAAATGTTGAGCAAAAGGAGCTAGATACAAAAGAGTATATATTTGTATGATTTTGTTTATAGGAACTTCAAAAATAGGCAAAACTAACATGGCGTTAAAGGTGAGTGCTAAAGAAGCTCTATGTAGGGTGAAAGCCGGAAAGAAGAAAGTTGCCAACTTCAGGGAATTCTCAGAAAATGCTCTCGAAGGTGGGCAGAAACCTTCCCCATGTTTGTCAAGCCTACAGCCCACCTGGGACTTCTTTAATGAACTTCCCCCTTCAGGGAGGAGGGTATGGAAGTTAACGGAAAGGGGTAAGCAAGGGGCTCCTGAGGTGTTAGTACTGTTCTATCTCTTAATCTTGGTGGTAGTTACATGGGGATGTTCACGCTGTACAAATCATTGACCTATTCACTTGCAATTAGTGCTTGCCTCTGTGTATATGTTCTATTTCAACACAAAGGCTTATTAAAAAGAATCCACGTGTACTGATGTGGAGAGCTGTTCACAAAACATTAAGTAAAAAAAAAGCGACTATCAGGAAATATGGTCTAACGTCTATTAAACAGTTCCTCAGAAGATTCTGATTCAAGTCTAGGAGCCTCTGGACTAGACCCAAGGTCTTTTCCAACTCCAGATTCTGCAATTCTTTAATCATTAAACCAAATATTTGGAGGGTCTGCATTGGTCAGTGCACCACACTCAGCAGCACAAGACCCTACAAAATGAAACTGACAGGAATCCTGGATCTTGGCTCTTTGGGGTAAGAAATCACAAATCTAGATAACTCTAGAACTCTATTCCAAGGCAGAAAATGATTAGTTGCAGGAAGCGGAGACAGGTAGAGAAAGAAAAATGGGGGGAATTGGTTGGGGAAAACCTGGCTGAAAAATACTGCAGGGGGCTGTATTTGTCTGTGTGTCCTTTGCCTCTGCAGATCTGCCCCCTGAGCATCCAAAGGGACCAGATCCAAACATCTGCCTCCACTTTAACTGCTCAGATGGGCCGTGGGCTTGACAGACCGTGAGGAAGGTTTATGCCCACCTTTGAGTGCATTTTCTGAGAATTCCTGAAGTTTTGGCAACTTTCTTCTTTCTGGCTTGCACCCTACATAGAACCTCTTTATCACTCACCTTCACCACCTCATCAAGCCTTCTCACATATGCTTTTTTCTTTTCCCACGGACCAGGGAAGACCAGGTTGTTTTCACTCACTTGTGCCCTAGGTCGACTTTTCCCCTTTAAAGGTTGGTACTCCACTCTTCAGTATGAAAGACCTGTGAAGACCTTTCGCAACCAGCCACATCCTCCCTGCCTCTTCCCTGTGAACTGAATGTGCGACACAAGTCCGGGTTCCACTGTATGTTTAACCTGTTCTTGGAGAGGTCTGTTTCTGAAGCCTTCTTACCTTCTGCTTGGTCATGTCTAAGAGCCCCACAGAATATCTGTCACAGTTGAGGAAGGCTCGGACCGTGTATAGGGCTTTGTGGAACTGCCTCTCGATGTCCGTAAGCTCTTCAAAGACTTTGCTCCCAGACCACAGCAGTATCTTAACAAAACACAAAAACAGAGTCAAAGTTTCTAAGGCACAAAGCAGCGGCTCACAATAACCCAGAGACAGAGACAGGATAATTATCCCCATTTTACAGATGGAGAAACTGAGGCCCCAGAGAGCTGAAGTAACTGACCAGCTTATATTGGGTCCAACTCTTTCTATTTCTTTCATTTCATAAATTGTTAACAAGAATAATAATAACGAACATTGAACACAAGTGCATTATCTCATTTGCTATTGACAATAATTTTTTTGAGGGTGGAACCAATCAATAATAGCCTCACTTTTCAAATGGGGGACACTGAGGCTCAGATAGAGGAAGTGATTTGCCCAGGGTCTTAGAGTTGGTAAATGACTTAATGTTGGTAAACAACTTAATCTAAATTGCCTGACTTGAAAACTGTGCATATAATCCCTCTGGGATACAGCTTTACAAACATGGCTACCTCATTAACACTGGGATGCTGGGCAGAGACTTCATGATGGTTCCCAGACACTTTTATCAACCACTGCCTTTCCAACCTGACTACATCAATGCATCAATAAAAAGACATGCCCAGTCCATTCCCTTGAGCCAAGCCCCTTACCTGGCCACGCCGAGTCTCACAGTTGTGCAGGTAACTCAGGTGGTATACCTTCATGATTAGATTTGCAAAATTGAGGTACTTGAGAAGAATCTAGAAATCAAACAGCATGAGGGGAAATAGATGAGAAGGAGAAATCCCTCCTCTGGCCACTTCTGCCATCAGCAAATATTTGAATATTTTAAAAGCAGCAGAGGCGATTTGAGCAGATGGATCATGGAATGCTGACTCATAAAATAGTGCATTGTAAGAGTGTAAAACTCATAGAATGTAGAATGTCAATGTTTATAGGACGTATTAATGAAAAATTGCTACTATTTATTGAGTTTGCAGTCCCTGTGATAAGTCATTTAGGTATGTTATCTTATCTGATCATCACAAGTACCCTGAGAGATGGATACTGTAAAATTAGGCCCATTTTACAGATAAGAAAACTGAGGCTTAGAGGTGCCTGGCTGGCTCAGTTGGTAGAGCATCTGACTCTTGATCTGAGGGTCCTGAGTTCCAGCCCCACGTTGGGTGTGGAGCCTACTTAAAACAAAAACAAAAACAAACAAACAAACAAAAAACCCCTGAGGTTTAAAGAAATTATGTAACTTTCCCAAGTCAAACATTTAGGTATTAGCAGAGCCAGGACAATTATCCCTGTACTCCTGGCTCCAGAGCCCCACATCCTAACCATTACCCTGTCCTGTCTCCCTCAGAGAGCATCACACTAATACCCTTATCTTACAGATGGGGAAGTCAAGGCCAGACCAAGTAACAAGGTTCAGGGGACTTCTTGAGCTGGGACACCTGCTGGCATGACCACCCCAGCAGTTTCTAAAGCATTCTTACCTCCTCATCTGTCTTGGTGAAGTGGGGCCCGTCCACTTTATTCACAGCCATGATTATGGCCACCACATCCTTCCCATTCATTATGGGGGAAGCCAAGATGTTCTTGGTCTGGTACTCTGTGAGGGTGTCCACGAAATCACAGAAATGCTCATCCTGAAGGAAGGCAGAGACAGGCATGGGTGAGCAGAGGAAGAGCAAAGATAGTAAAACAGCCCAGAGCCCCATGTGCCCCTGGTAGGAGGTGGGAGGAGGGGACACGCTATTATCTTTTGAAAAGAGAATGAAGTCATTTCCATGGACTTCCATTCAGCAAGGGCAATGCAATCAGGGGTGATTTCTGCCCTGGAAGCCTCCAAAATCCAGGAGGAGAAAGTCTGATTTACAATTTACCAAGGACTGTGGAGGAGATGCAAGCAAAGCTCTGTGGGGGCCTGAGGATGGGGGGGCTGACTTTGAATGGGGAGGGGGTTTAGAAATAGAAACAAGTGAAGAAAAGACTTTAGTGAGTATAATAATCACAATTGCTAGCAGGTTTCACGTGTGGTGCTTTACTTATATCAGCTCACTTTAATCCTATGAGATGGGGACTGCTGGTAGTCCATTCTCTGCAAAGGGAAACTGAGACTCCAGAATGTTAATGTGACTTGCTACGTGTATGTGTGTGTGTGTGTGTGTATGTATGACTCCAGAACCTGCCCTCAGCTCTGCTGCCTTTAAGGGAAGCCTTGGTAAGGTTAGACCTGAGTTCAGGTCATCCAACAAAAGAACTTGGTACTTCCAGCTTTTTGAGCAATTCGGTTCTAGCACCACACAATCAGTCCAATGGATATCCCTCTTTCACAGGTCTTAATGGAAGCCCCGTTGTGTGTCAGGCCTTACGCTGAGTGCTAGGGATACAAGGGAGACTAAGGCTCAGGCCAACTCATAGACAAATCAATAATAGTAATACAGGACCTAAGGCTCGGCTCAAAGCTGTGGGAGTACAGAGGAGTACACATCCCGGCACCCCACCCCTAAAGCAGCCTGGGAGGCCAGCCCAGGGCAGAAAGAGGAGACAGAGCCTGAATTGTTGTCTTAAATCCGAAAGAATCCACCTTTCTGTTTCTTGGTAGCACTATGAGTTTTCCCAACCATCGGCATTGCTTGGGACACAAGCCAGCCCAGATATGCACAGTTCATGCTGTTCTGAGAAAGGAAGTGTATTTCATAGAGGCGATTCACACAGCTTTTCTAGAATTGAGTGTGCAGAACCTTTCCCACGATAGAGAAATGCAGAGCACGATGCTCCGAATCTATGGATTTCTTCTAGTCAGGGTGGGATTAGACAGGCAACAACACTGTTGTCAGTGAAGGTGTCACAAACCAGGTGAAGGGTACAGGAATTAAGAGAAGCCTGTAGAGCTCTACTTGAACTAGCATCTGAGGATTAAGCAAAATCTCTGAAGAGGCATTAGTCATGAAGCGTTTCTATGTCATTCTCTAAGGACACTGATAAATCCCTAAACCCAGGCCTGGGTGGGGCATGCTTGGATTCATTTCATTAAGCCGTTCTGTCTTGCAATATTCACTTCTATCAAGGAAGACAATACTTGGGCCTTACCTGCCTCTGAAACAGATGTTACTAAATCCACCAGAACCCTCTTTTCCACTGAGAAGCCCCAGAACTGTCTCACAAATAATACAGCTGCCAGCTGACTGGTGTTCGCACAATCATTGCCATCCTCATACTTTCAGCATAGAAAGTATTCTACACAGCCATGTCACAGAACCTCAGGTTATCAGAAGCAGGGGGGCCTTAGAAGCCATTTAGCTCAAACTGTTTATTTTAAAGTCCTGGGAATCAGATGCCCCACTTAGGGAAAGCCCAGAGTCATTCATTCATCCAGTGAGCATTCATGGAGAGCCTTATGCCAGGCACTGTTCTAGACCCTGAGGCTGCAGCAGTGAACAAGGGAGGCTTCTCTGTAGAGGTGATGCTGAGAGCTGAAGTTTCAGGGGAGCCAGGTGGGTGGAACGCATTCTAAGCAGGGAGCACAGCGAGTGCAAAGGCCAGGAGGGGGCAGTAAGTTGGCCCATCTGAGAAACAGAAAGACCAGTGTAGCTGAAGCAGAGTGAGGGAGAGGGAGAGTGGAGGGCAAGGAAGTCCAACAGGTGGGCAGGAGCCCCATCTGGCTGAGCCTCGGAGGCCACTGTGAACAGGTTAGATTCTATTCCAATGCAATGTAAGACAGCTTCTCATTCTTGGAAATCCCAGTTCCTCTTTTCAAACCTTCATGGTGTCAAGCTCCGCTGTGTCCCATGGTGAGATTTACTGTTTATGGAACAATAATGATATACGCAGCCCCGAGCCTGATGACTTAATCTGTTATCTCATTAACTCTCACATCAGCCCTGTCACATAGAACCTTCCCTCTTCTGTAGACAACTCCCTTGCTGACAAGTGGGACAGCCATTCATTCACTGGTTTATATACTGATACACTGATTGATTGATTGATTGATTCATTGATTCATTCATATTTACTGAACACAGGCTCTGTGAAAAGCACTGGATATGCCAAGACCAATAAGAAGGAAGAGGCTGTCCTCACTGGGTTCTCACAGGATAGTGGGAACATCATGTAAAACATGAACCCACAATTCAAATCATAATGTGAAGGATGTCCCCACAGGATGGGTGAATGGGAGGGAGGGACTTGTTCTCTGAGGCTTCAGGGGGTCAATCAGTATATTATCAGTAGTTGAAGATTCTCCGAGCCTCAGTTTGCCCTTTGGTAAAATCAGAGTGTTGGACCGAGTCCTCCTTGAGGCTTCCTTCCAGGCTAGCATGCTAGGTTCCGGGTCTCACGTACAGGGAAGGACAACAGCTGTGAGAGTCTCTGGAAATGTGCTCTCAGGTTCAGTCTTCAGAAATGGGAATTGTCATGTGTTGGAAAAACTCCCTGTTCTCCTTTCCTCTCACACTAGTAACACACTCACGTCACTCTGACACCAGATATTAGGTGTCTCTCCCACACTGACCACTTCTCTGACACCAGCTGACCATCCAACAGTTCAGTTGAGTTCTGACACCATCTGTCGAGAGTCAGCGTCAGACCCTGCAGGTAAGAGTTCAATCCCACAAGACTGTCCCCACTTCAGATGCCAATCACAAGTCCAGGTTGGTCACCTATACTTCTGACAGGCTGGCTAGAGCAGGATCCCAAGACCCCCCTCCTTGGGTTCAATAATTGGCCAGAACAGCTAACAGAACTCAGGGAAATGCTTACATTTATAGGTTTATTGTATGTTAAAGGACATAATAAAAGATAAACTGTCATGTGAAGAGATACATAGGGTGAGATCCAAAAGGGTCTTGAGAGCAGGCACTTCCAGCCCCTAGAGTTGAGGTGTGCCACCCTCCTGTTACGTGCCTGTGCTCACCAACCCAGAAACTCTCTGAACCCTGTCCTTTGGGGATTTTTATGGAGCCTTCATCACATCTGCATGATTGATTACTAGCTCTATTTCCAGCCCATCTCCTGTTGTCAGAGAATGGGGAGGTGGGCTGAAAGTTCCAAGTTTCTAATCATGGCTTCATCTTTCTGGTGATTGGCTCCATCGAGGAGCCCACCAAAAGTCATCTCACAAGAACAAAAAACCATCTACCAGACAGGAAATTCCAAAGAATTTAGCAGCTCTGTGTCAGATGCTCCTATCACTTAGGAAATGGTAAGAGTCTTAAGAGTTCTGTGTCAGGAACCAGGACAAAGACCAAATAAATATTTCTTTTTATAAATCACAATATCACAGCCAACTGGCAAGGGTCATCATTTATTAATTCATGCAATAATCTGTAATGAGGACCCACTCTGTCCCAGGTGAATAAACCAGACAGGAACAGGCAGGCTTTGTGGGCTTCCTAAGGAGAAAGGATAAAGAATAAAACACACACAAATATTGAAGGGCTAGTAGGGTTGCCAGATTTAGCAAATAAACACAAGACGCCTAGTTAAACTTGAATTCCAAGTAAATACATACTTTTTAAAGTACAAGTATATCCTAAATATTGCACGGGACATACTTATACTAAAATATTGTTCTTTGTTTACCTAAAGTTTAAATTTTACTGGGAATCCTGGCTCCTAATGGCAAGTCTCCCTGAGGCGATCCCAAGGTTGAGCAGGAATTTGCTAGGACATGGGGAGTTATATTTCAACCCTGGGAAACTTCTTCATTCATGGTTTCACATTTCAAAAATCCAGTGACTGTAACCATGGCCCAAGTGTTTTGAGGGTGCTGAAGGCTATCACTTGTTGATGGTGCAGGGTCAACCCAGACCTCAGTCTATACCATCTTCCTCGTCCTTCCCCCAGCCTCCAGTCACTATCCAGAGTCCCAAGTAGAGCAAGATTCCTCAAGGAAAGGCAAACACAGGCAGATGCTGATTACCAGGGCTTGCTGGCCTGGACGAACTTCACCCTGGCCTGAGTCACCAGCCAGAGAGACTGACCCAGGCTTGAAAGCTTCCAGGGAAGCTCAGGCATTCCTTCCAGAGTGAACTTTGGGTTTGAGCAGGAAATAGCAGGCGTTCCCTTAGCATAGAGGCTCAGCAAACTCTTAGACCAGGATACGTCAGCATCAGAGCACCTGCCTACATCCTCAGTCCCTCAACACCAGGATCGAGAGAAACTCTTAGCACCTCTCTTTTGTTTTTCCCACCAACAAATTCTAAACTGAAAGCTCCAGAAGGGCAGGACTGGATTCTTCTCCAAATCCTACACTGACCTGGTACAGCAGCCATCCCTTAGAAAAGATCCTTAACAACAGAAGAGTAATAATAACAACAAGGAGTGGGAGCGGCCAATAGCAGTCACTACAATGTGCCAAGAACCTTGCTAGACGGGAAATAATTTGCTCCTTTGATCCTACAACAACACTGTGCAGTAGGTATTCTCACCCCATTTTATAAATTAGGAAGTGAGCCCAGGCAGACTCAACAATACACCAAGGCACTATTCTTAGAAAGTCACAGAGTCATGATACACACCCAGATGTGACCTCAAAGCTTAACCTCTTCATTCTCTGCTATATGATTTGGAATGACCACTAGGAAACAGCATCCAGTCCAATGCCCTCATTTTGTAGATAAGGCAGAAGTACAGAATAACAGAGCAGTGAAAAGTGTGGGCACAAGGCCAGAGTGCCTGGGTTCAAATACCTGCTCTGTCACTTTCTGTTAGAGTGGCTCTGAGCAAGTTATTAACCTTTCTGGGTTTTAGTTTCACCATCTGTGAAACAGGGATAATCTGTTACGTTATAAGACTGTGGCGATCCATGTGGGCTACAATTAAAGTCTAGAGAGAGTTGAAGGGAGAACAGACTCCAGTCTAGTTGAAAGCCCCCTGAATGCACAACCATCCTCCTACCCTTGGATGTCCAAGGGGAAACAGGGAAAGATGAGCCCCATGGGAGATCCAACCCAGTGGATTTAGAGAAAACCATCTCCCACAGAGGTCGAAGTCTGTGCTTCTTATCTTGCCAAGGAACCCAAGTCAAAAAGACAATCCGTTCAAGTTCCTGCGTTTGTGGTTTGGAAGTCCTGGCCTTGCCCTAATTCCTTGGTCACTTTGGGCAAGCCCCTTCTCGAGCTCTCCTGACTCTAGGCTCCTCAGCCATTAAATAAGGCAGATGGATGAGATAATTTCTGGAGCCTCCTCTCTCCCCTTTTAACCTTATGACTCTTAATCTGAAATAAGGCCAGAGGTAAGGCGAGCATAGTCACAAAACGTCCAGGCTGCATCTTGGAAATGCCTGAACACAGGCTCCTGGTTTGGTCAGTGCTGCTGACCAGGCTTGGGCCCTGCTATCATGGGGCAAACATTCTTTTGGGCAAGACGGGGTTAAAGGAATTGAGTATAATTACCTGATGGTGAGTCTTTTATGCCGAGTATTGACAGAGCTTCTGCTTTGTGCCACACATTTGCTAGGATAAAGTGGAGAATAAGGCAGGCATGGTCCCTGGCCCCCAGGCTTATTATGATAAATGGTTTTAGGAAGGAAACTGTGACAGAGGGATCTGGGAGGGCCTCCCGGAAGAAGTGACCTATAAGTTGAGATCCAAAGGATAACCAGGAGTTGGCCCCAGGGGCAGAGAGCCTTGGGGGGATCTGTATGAAGTGTTTTGTCCTGGTGATCAAAGAGGTCTTTATCAGAGCTGCCAGTAGAATCCCATGGAAAGCTGGACTCAGAAACAAGAGCCAAGCGCTTAACCAAGTGGTCCTATTAACATTTCCAGTAATGAAACACACCGCCATCATCTATCTTCTGATGTAATGCACAAAGATAAACACACCATCACCTCTAGGATACTCCTGATAGAAACGCACGACCTGAATCTAATCATGAAGACACAGACAAAGCCCAAATGGAGGGACACTTCTGCAAAGTATTTGGCCTGCTCTCTTCAAAAACCTCAGCATCGTGGAAAACAAGACAGGCTGAGGAACTGTTTCAGATTTGAGGGGACTAAAGAGATAGTGCTATCTGGGTGTAATTGAGGCGAATGGCAAAAACTGAATCTGCACTGTTTATCAGGTAATAGTATTGCATCAATGCTACATTTCCTGAATATGTATCCACAGTGGTGGCTACATAAGAAATGTCCTTGTTCTGGAAATACACAACACATTGTCTACTCTTGACTCCCAAATGGGTCAGAAAAAATGGAGAGATAAAACAAATGTGGCAAGGAGTGAACAACTGGTGAATCTGGATGAAAGATACATAGTTGTTTGTACTATTTTTAAACCCTTCTGTTAGGTTTGGATTTTTTCCCCAAATAAAATGTTATAAGTAAATAAATTAAGAGAAGTGCCAAACTGTGACCAGCCCAGTATTAATGGCCAGCAGCTCCCCACCCCACTTGCACCCCCCAAGACCCCAGGAATAATGCCTCCCTGCCCCCCATTCTTATGGGTAAGAGGATACCTCTTCTGTGTTGAGGACGTTGGTGACCTTTTTAGAGTACGCGACGTGACCCACCACACCCATGTCCAGGGGGAACACAATCTCCGAGTCGGGCACCACCAGGCATTCCTCAAGAACAGCATCCTTGTGGACGTTGAAGAGCCGGGTGGCTAGCTCTGCGATGCCATTTCGGGCCCTGTACATGAACAGGCTCATGCGGTCTGCCCGCAGGAGGAAGCACAGCTTCTTCATGACGTTGAAGATGCATCTCTCCGTCTGCAGATTTTCCTGGAAGTCCCGCAGGAGGTCGAAGATGATTTCACTCTCCTCCACGCTGCTCAGCGAGTGGTAGTTGCTGAAGTCCACGGCTGCCTCCTTGGCCCCCAGCAGGTCTGAGATGACCTTGGCCCGGTAGCGGAGGTTGTAGTACTGTTTGGCAAACATGATATTCGAGTCCAGGAACTTCTCCACCTGCTCCGCCGTCACCTCGCCCATGGCTGGAATCCCACTGGCTACTTCGGTGGAGAAGTAGCTCCAGCTGGCCTTCCCAGGGAAGGTTTATAGTTCGTGGCAAGACGGAGTCGGGAGGTGTTTCGTGTCAAGCTGGGCTTCTATGGGTCTGGCCTGTGGATCTCGCCGCTATGGCTGCAGAGGGGAAGGAGAGAGCTCGGGAGATTAAATCATTAATATTCCCCGAGAGCAAGGATTATGAGGATCAGAAGGTTCCAGATGCCGCCAGGCCCCAGATGGGAGAAGGTGAGAGTTTCCTTTTCACCTTGGCCTGAGAGCTGAGAAGGGATTTCTAGACAGAGCAGGAGGTGGGCAAAACTAAAAACAATCCCCAAGCAGAGACTGCCGAACGGGCAGCGCAGGGACGACCCGCTACTGTAGGTGTGTTTTTCTTCAACGTTTGACACAGAAGACTACCTACGCTGTTTAGGAGATTTGTTCAGCTGCTCTTGGAGAATCGGAAGATCTAACAACTCTGGGCCCACTTTCCTCCCTGGCAGGCATGGCTAGAGCTGAGAGGGACTGCCTGCCCGGCTCCCAGCCCCTCCCCCCACCCTTCTGTGCCCCCTTTCCCAGGGCCTCCCCAGAACGGCCTCACCGCGCATGCTCACCATTCAGCCTGCTTCCTTGTGTGCATTACAGGTCTGGCACCTACCGGCCCGATTTCAGAATCTGCCTCAAAGTCTTTCCCAGCTTTAGAAGTCAACGACCCTTAGGCGCCTGGGTGGCTCAGATGGTTAAGCGTCTGCCTTCAGCTCAGGTCATGATCCCAGGGTCCTGGGATCGAGTCCCGCATCGGGCTCTCTGCTCCTTGGGAGCCTGCTTCTCCCTCTGCCTCTCTGTCTCTCATGAATAAAAAAAAAGGAAATATTAAAAAAAAAAAAAAAGTCAACGACCCTTTAATTTTAGAATTCCAGCGGCCCTCCTAAAAATAACACCGTTGGGGCGCCTGGGTGGCTCAGTCCTTAAGCGTCTGCCTTCGGCTCAGGGTTCGAGCCCCGCATCGGGCTCCCTGCTCGGCAGGAAGCCTGCTTCTCCCTCTCCCACTCCCCCTGCTTGTGTTCCCTCTCTCGCTGTGTCTCTCTCTGTCAAATAAATAAATAAAAATCTTAAAACAACAACAACACTGTTCACATTTTTTCTTTTATGACAAAAATACATGTTCACTGTAGAAAATACACAAAGATCATTAAAATCACCCATAATCTTGCTACTCAGAGGTAACCTTTAAGGAGCATTTTTGTTTCTGTCCTTTCTGTAGAGGCTTGCTTTTAAAATCTGTTTCCCTTAAACCTCCCTCCCCCACCGCCCCCATCTTTCTCTTGGCACTTTAATGTGGTTTTTTCTGGATACAATCTGTATCTTTTTGGATTGTCAGTCAGAAATGCACACATAGTGTAGCTGCTATCGGCTCTTTTTGAATCTTGAAATACCAGAATCTTCCCTGAAGTACCCTCTAGTACACTAGGGGAGGAGAACATTTTCTTTCTGATGAAATGTACTTTTCATTTCCGTGAATATACCTGTGAAAGCCTGGTGTCTCTATGTTGTAAATACTGTGGAATGCAGGCTAATAGACTGTTGCTGGCACCCTGAAATTTGCAAATGAACTTCAAGGGAAAGTAGATTACTTCCTTTATTGTAGTGTGTCGTAAAGTCTTAAGAGTATTGTGCCCAATCAGCACCGTGCACACAGGTGACTCCTTGGCCTGGGAGGCCATGCAGCAACCTGAATTTCTACATTCTCACCATAAATAACGTGAGCCCTCTGTCTGGAATGCTCTTCCCCAGCTCTCTGCACACCAGCTCCTTCTCAGCCTCAAGGTCGCAACTCAAGCTAGTAATCCCTTGTCACCTTATCCGGAGTAGTACCCTCTCCAGGTCCTGCCTGTCACATCATCCTATTTATTTCTTCTGTTGCATTTATTACTATTAGAAATGATCTTGTTTGTTTTTCGTTTCTTTGTCTGTTGTTTGTCTTCACATCTGTACTGTGAGTTGCATGAGGTGGGGACCTGCCAGGGCTGATTCCCTAGGCCTTGCAGTGCTGCCTGGCACATTCTTGATGCTCAGTAAAATAATTGTCTTAATTGTAAGTCTGGAATGGTTAATTTCATATGCCAACTTGACAGGGTAAGGGATACGCAGATAGCTGGTAAAACATTACTTCCTGGTGTGTCTATGAGGGTGTTTTTATAAGAGACTGTCATTTGAATCAGTAGGGTAAATAACGCAGATCACCCTCATTAGCGTAGGTGGGCCTCATCCAATCAGTAGAGGGCCTCACTAGAATAGAAAGGTGGAGGAAGGGTGAATGTGCCCTCTGCCTAAACTGGGACATCCCATCTTCTCCTGCCCTTGGATGTTGGCACCCCTGGTCCTCAGATTCAGACCAGGACTTACACCTTTGGCCCCCTGGTTCTCAGGCCTTTGGATGCAGACTGAATTATACCAGTGGATTTCCTGCTTCTCCAGTTTGCAGACGGCAGATTGTGGGACTTCTCCATAACCACGTGAGCCAATTCTCTAGAGAACCCTGACTCATACAAAATAAAAACCCCTATATATTCTTGAGTACAATTTAGAAAAGACAAGAAGACACAAAGGAAAGATATTGAAATTAAATGTAATCCCAGATATTACCATTGCAATATTTTTTGGATATTTTTAAATATATGGAATATATAAATATATATTCTCCAGGAAAATATTAAAATATATATTATTTATAAGATTTAATATATATTTTAAAGATTTAGGTATAAATATAAAGAATACATACATATTGTCAACCTTGACACTGTCAACATTTTGGGCCCAGTAACTCTTTGTCATGGAGACTGTCTTATATATTGTAGCATGTTCAGCAACATCCCTGGCCTCCACCTACTAGACTAGAATTCTTCAAGTTGTGACAACCAAAAATGAATCTGGACATTTCCAAATGTCCCCTGGGGTCAAAACCACCTCTGTTGAGGGCGCCTGGGTGGCTCAGTTGGTTAAGCGACTGCCTTCGGCTCAGGTCATGATCCTGGAGTCCCTGGATCGAGTCCCGCATCGGGCTCCCTGCTCGGCAGGGAGTCTGCTTTGCCCTCTGACCCTCCCCCCTCTCATGTGCTCTCTCTCTCTCGTTCTCTCTCTCTCAAATAAATAAATAAAATCTTTAAAAAAAAAAAAAAAAGAACCACCTCTGTTGAGAACCACTGCTCTACAGTTAGACATGTAGGTTGTTTGTAATTTTCTAGTATTATAAACAATGCTGTAATGAACATCATTATATTTCTTAGTAAAAATACCTAGAAGTGCGATCCTGGGCCAAAGAGCTCACAGCTCTCTAATCATTTGGATAAATAATGCTACTTTTGCTCTCCAAGGCTATACCAGAGTATATGAGACTGTTCTTACCCCCACTCCTCCCCTCAGAAGGTAAGCAATTTTTCTTAATCCTGGCATTAACGCAGAATGTGGCCCTAATACTCTTTCTGCCGTGTTTTTCACAATTTTTCAACAAGAACTCTAAGCTCCCCTCTAGAGGATCCAGGGAGGAGGACAGAAGTATAGGTTATTATGAGAAAGCCATACCCAGGGACGCCTGGGTGGCTCAGTCGTTAAGCGTCTGCCTTCGGCTCAGGTCATAATCCCAGGGTCCTGGGATCAAGCCCCGCATCAAGCTCCCTGCTCAGCGGGAAGCCTGTTCTCCCTCTCCCACTCCCCTTGCTTGTGTTCTCTCTCTCACTGTGTCTCTCTCTCTGTCAAAAAAATAAATGTTCATTCTTTCTGGTTTTTGCACCTTCATTCTTGCTGTGCCTCTGCCTGTCCCTTCCACCCAGTCCAAATGCCATTCCTTCCATGGATTCTTCGATGCCCCAACTAAACTCTTTTCCTATTTGGAACCCACAAGCTATTGGTTTCCTTCCATTTCAATGGGAGTTTCTACATTCTAGGCTATATTACTTCTGCACATCTGTTCTCTCATCAAACTCAAGCTCTTTGAAGATAGAAGTAAAACTTTATTTTTTCTTAAAATCTCCAAAAAAGCCCAGCCGAGGTGCTTTCTCATAATATACCAACTAGGCTTAGTTGCAACTGGCTTAGGAAGCAACTGTTCTGCAAGAAATCTACTTTTACCTCATTTTTCAGTATGCCAGAATGAGGAAATCAAGCCTGTTGAAAAATTTCAGTTCTAATTGTTGGGTAGGTACAGATCAGCTTATATTTGCAGCAGGTGACCTCCTAACTTGCTTGTAGGCCTGATTTCAGATATCAGCGGAAGGAAATCTGAAGTTTCTTTCACTGGGAACAGGGGCTATTAGTAGGGTTAGGAAAAATTTTTCTCTGTAGTCTAGTCTAAAAAAGAAACACATACTAGAAAGAAGAAAACAGGACTCTAGGCCCAGAATGCCACTGATTCATTCTGTGACCTTGAAAAAGTCCTGTCTTCTCTCAAGGTTTTGTTGATTTCCCTATCCATAAAACATCTAATAATGTGTCCCAAATACTCCAGGATCCATGACTCCAGATGGGCTCAGAGTGAGGGAGGACTGGCCAGGAATGGCTGATCGATCCATTCCTGACCACAAGCCTTGCTAGAGGATTCTTCTGAAACAATAGCTGGAACTATTTACTTAGAATAATCTCTACTCCAAGATCCACATTTCATGGGGGAAGAAAGTGAAAAGTTTTGAAAGGTTAGGTGACTCGTCATAGGTGACTTAAAATTTTTTGAAATTGAGATATAATTCATAAAAATTCACCATTTTAAAGTGTACAATTCAGTGGTTTTTAGTATATTTGTTATGGTATGCCATGGCTAATCTACTTTCTCATCTCTTGGTGACCACTAAGCTATTTTCTCTAATGGTTTGTCTCTTCTGGACATTTTATATAAATGGAATTATACAATATGTGGCCCTTTGTGTCCAACTACTTTCACTTAGCCTAATGTTTTCAAGGTTCAACCATGGTATAGCGTGTATCAGAACTCCATTTCTCTTTACGGCTAAATAATGTTCCACTGTATAGATACACACACACACACACACACACACATATATATATATATATATATATATACATATTTTGTTTATCCATTTATTAGGTTTTTTAAAATCTATTTATTAGTTGATGGACATTGGGGTTATTTTCACTTTGTGGCTGTTATGAACATCCACGCACAAGTCTTTATAGGGACATATATTTTCAATTCTATTGGGTATATACTCAGGAGTATAATTGCTGGGTCCATAGGTGATTTTAAGACTCTGAGTTTGGAGGTAAAAGGGGGGAATAAGGAACGAAATAGGACAAAGCAAGGAACCAACTGGGTCAAGAAGAGGCATTTCTGGAAAGGTGTTTTGTGAGGCACTTTTTTGGAGAGACTAGGACTCTGAAATTCAGGACCTACTTGAATGGGGATGGTTGGCATATTCGTGCCACAAATTCCAGTGCTGGGTGAAAGGTCTCCACAGGCTCCCCACCATTCATCCCTCTTGTACATAGCAAGAGTGAAGGAACCATGGATATTCCATTGAGAGGAAGCTCTGAAAGGCTGTTGGGAGTGGAGAGTGTGCCAGTTTGTTCAGAGAGGATCCAGTTAGTAGGACAGAAGTATAGGTTATTATAAGAAGGCCATACCCAGGGACGCCTGGATGGCTCAGTCGTTGAGCGTCTGCCTTCGGCTCAGGTCATGATCCCAGGGTCCTGGGATCGAGCCCCGCATCGAGCTCCCTCCTCCGCGGGAGGCCTGCTTCTCCCTCTCCCGCTCCCCCTGCTTGTGTTCCCTCTCTCACTGTGTCTCTCTCTGTCAAAAAAATAAATAAAATCTTTAAAAAAGAAAAGAAAAGGAAGGCAATACCCAGAGTGCTTAAGAGGTGGAGCTCAGGAGTCAGATCTGGGACTGACCCCTGGGCCTGTCATTTACTATTTGTGTAAATGATTCAATTTCTCCTGGACCTCACTTTGCTTATCTGTAAAATTAGAATGCTTTTACATGGCTGTTGTGGAGATTGAGAAAGTTTATAGTACAGTGCCAAGGTATGTATTAACCAGTGCATATTAAGTTGAACCCTATGAAATTGCCCCTATTTGACTATTTTTGTCCTGCACAAACAGCAATTTCATAGGGTTCAATTTAATAGCAGTTATCCAACCCCCATTAGTTGTCATAACGTCCAGAGATGGATTACCTTGAAGATAGTGCACTCCCTTGTCATTGAAGATATGCACGCTGAGGACTTGGCAAAGAGGTTTCAAACACCAGCATTAGGAAGATGAGTCTGGGGCTAGCAAGTCAGTAGGGAAGCTGTTGCAATCCTCCCAGAGGAAAGGAACGAGTCTAGGATGGGGGTTGAGAGAGTAAAAAGAAGGGAGTGGGCATAGAAGCAAGAAGAAGAGTGTAGAAGACATCCTGACTGACTAGGAAAGAGAGACACGGGAAAGAGTGGGGTAGGCCAGGGTAATTCGTGTGCTATTGGGGCCCTGTAAGAAATTCGGCACTGAGTAGCCCCCTTCAGCACATGTCACTGGTGTCCAGTGTTGACTTAGTCTCCATTTCCTGGTTGAAGGCCTTTCCTCTCCTGGCTTGCCAAACCCCATGTCCTAGGTGAAGCCACAAAAGAGAAGGCAGTTCCTTGGCTCCATCCTTATAATTGCTGAAACAGTCTGGTTGGTTTCCACCCTCGTTTATACTTACCTTGGCTCACTCCCTTGTTTCACTTGTACTTACCCTTGACCTACAGTTGTTATCAGTTCCTAACTGTCCAGTCATCTGCTGACTAAATAACTTTATTCAACTACTTGGGTTACCTGTTGATCTGTCTCCGAAACTTGGCTAGTCTGTGATGTTCTCCTTGTTTGACTTTGAGGGTCTAATATGGGTCAATGGATGAGCCTGGTAGAAGTTTGTCCTAAGTGCATTTTAAACTTCTGTGCATTTTCCTAGAGCTCAGATTCTGAAAGGGATCTGTAACTCAAAAATACTTAGGAACTCTGGGGAATCCTGAAAAGAGAGGTAAAATTAAGTCCTAAATACCTGCCCTGTGACCACAGCAGTAGAAAGGCAATAGGCAGGAGAATACACCTGGGCTTTGGATCCAGAATGGGTTGAGTTTGAATCCTCATCCTATCATTCACAAACTTTGACATTTGGCAGATTACTTAATCTCTGGTCCCAATATTCTCATTTGCAGTTTGTGGATAACAATGATACCTGCAGAGCTGTTGTGAGGATTGGAGGCGGTGATCCTACTGGTTAATGGCCAGTTCCCAATAAATGTAACCTTTAATAATGACAATGTAAGTGGAGTATGAGGCAGTGGTTTTTGTAGAAAGCAGAAGTAATGCAAATATACCTATTTTCCTATTCTTTTTTTTAAAACAAAAACTCTTATTTTTCTCTTTATAAAGTTATACATCTTGGTGTTATAGGAAATTGAGAAAATACAGGCAAATAAAAAGAAGAGAACGGTTACCACCCAGAGAGACATTTTGATGTACATCCTTCTTTTCTAATCATAAGTTTTATAACAGAACTGTGATGATATAATATGCATTTTGTTTGTTTAATAATATACGTAAACATCTTTCTGTGGCATTAAATATTCTTCTTTAATGACCTCCTTGACTTCCACTGAGTGGCTGAATCGTAACTTGTTTAACATATTTCTAGCTGTTGGTTATTTAGGTTGTTCCTAATTTTTTGGTACTCTCAATGAATATTTGTGTAGTGAAATCTTTGCATACTTACTTGGTTATTTTCTTACCCTGTTATTAAAAAACTTGCCCCAAAAGACAGAACGATTTCACTACTAATCTTTGAAGATGTTGCCTTGGCTATCCCAAAATACAAGAGTTTAAGTAATGAAATAATGGGAAAGTCAATATTTTTTTTTAAAGATTTTATTTATTTATTTGAGAGAGAGAGAATGAGAGAGAGCACATGAGAGCGGGGAGGGTCAGAGGGAGAAGCAGACTCCCTGCCAAGCAGGGAGCCCGATGCGGGACTCAATCCAGGGACTCCAGGATCATGACCTGAGCCAAAGGCAGTCGCTTAACCAACTGAGCCACCCAGGCGTCCCTGGGAAAGTCAATATTTTAATGCTAAGATCATGTTCTATTTTGAATGACTGTCTCCCATAGCACCTGGCACATACTCATGAAGGAACAAATCTGGGAATCTGGAGCTTGTAATTGCTGGGACAAGTCAAATAACAGATCACTTTCTGTACCTAAATATTTGTAGAAAAAGTGACTTGTGTTCCTTCACCCTGGTTAAGAGTCACATGCTTTTTCTTTCTCCAAATTAAATGTTCTATGTTCCAAGCCTCCATCCCACAGTGCTGGCAAGATAATTGAGACTCGTGCCCCACCCCAGGTTCATGTGAAGGCCTGTTGGTGTAACTCAGTGCAGCCGGGGAACAGCCCTCTGGCCTTTTGTTCACACTGATACCATAAATGTGCCCCTCATTCAGGTTGGTATGGCCCGGGAAAGGCCAACCGTTCTGCTCTTCACAGGGGTTCAGAGGTCCTCCAGCCTCCCAGGGCAACCCATATGGTTGCCTGCCCAGGGCAGAGAGAGGCCCAGATCCTCGCCACTCAAACGTCCTGCAAAGCCTAGCCCATGGCTCAACCTTGGGGAGGTTTTCAAAAATCTTCTTTCCTCCTGACTATTTGGCTCTCCATTCTTTCCTCATCTGGGACAGTTCAGCATAATTTCCCTCAAAGGCCCAAAGTGGAAGGGGATCTCTTCTTGAGCCTGAGAATGGTTACTTCCAGTCCTGCCACACAGTGGCCCTGAGGGGTGAGTGATCAAAAGACCAAGCCCCTTCTAAGGAGTGGGGATAGGGGGCAGAGGGAAAACATCTATAAAATTTCAAAGGATCCTTTGTAATATTAAAAGAATGGAAACAACATAAATGTCCCCCAGTGCTTACATAAATGACAGTGCACCCAAACGTTGGAATACTATTCAGTTGCTGTGACCAAAGATGACCACAATATTTCCCATCCCACAGGTCCTTCTTACAATGTAACTTTGACATCTCTGCCATGGAGATTTGGGGTCTATTGCCCTCCCCTTGAAATCAGTCAGGCTTTTTCTCTTTCTTTTCTTTTTTCTTTCTTTCTTTTTCTTCCTTCCTTCCTTCCTTTCTTTCTTTCTTTTCTTTCTTTCTCTTTCCTTCCTTCCTTCCTTCCTTCCTTCCTTCTTCCTTCCTTCCTTTCTTTCTTTCTTTCTTTCTTTCCTTCCTTTCTTTCTTGTAGGCACCATGCCCAGCATGGAGCCCAACGTGGGGCTTGAACTCAAGACCCTGAGATCAAGACCTGAGCTGAAATCAAAAGTCAGATGAACTGACTGAGCCACCCAGGTGGGACCCCTTGGTCAGGCATTTATGACTTTCAACCAACTAAGTGCAATAGAAGTGAAGCTATGTGCCTTTCGAGGCTGGATTGTAAAAGACTTTACAGGGTCCTCTTTGTTTGCTGGAACACTGGCTCTTGAAGTCCTTAGCTGTCATTTAAGCACAGACTGCTCTGAGACTGCCATGGTGTGAGGAAGCTCAAACTAGCCCACACAGAGAGTCACGAGGAGAGGGCCAGACAGCCTTCAGCTGCTTCATTCCCATGCCCTGTCCCCACCCTGGCCACTCTCTGACTGTAGGTCTATGAGACACCACCCAGTCAAGCTCTTAGCAAATTCCTGACCCACAGAAACTGCAAATTAGCAAAATGATAACTGTTGTTTTAAGCCACTGAGTTTTGGAGTGATTTGTTACTCAGCAATAGATAGCCAGAAAGGAGCTCTTTCTGCACTGATATGGAACAGCCTTCAACTGTTCATTTGTAAAAAATGTAAAATAGTGTATATTGTATGTCCCTTTTGTTTAAAGAGATATAGTCTTGTATCTGCGTAGATCACTGGTTTGCCAACCCTCTGTGTGCATTAGAATCTCCTGGGGGGCTTTTAAAAATATCAATGCCTGAGCCCACTCTACTCGAATTCAATTGATCATAATATCTGGGAAGGGGACCCAAACATTGTTATCTTTTAAAAGTTCTCCAGGAGATTCTGGTGGGTAGCCAGGACTGAGAACTGTTGGTATAGAATAACCAGAAGGTAACACAAGAAACTGGTGCTGTGTTTGCTTCCAGAAGGAACAATGGGGTAAGAATGGATAGTGTGGGAGACTTACTTTTCATCCTAAACTTTTTGATCTTTTAAATTTACTTGTACATGTTACCAGTTTTCAAGAACAATCAAATTTAAAAAAAAAAAAAGAAAAAAGTAAAACACCCATAGCAGTGAAAATAAATCAGAATAGCAAATTGGGAATAGTCTATTCCATAATGGGAGTCAGCCTGGGACCCACTAGAGCAAGGCCTCAGAGCAAGTGACCTGTCCTACCTGGGAAGTGTGGCTGGTCAGCAAGTGCTGCAGAGGTAATTCCTCAAGTGGCCTCTCACCTGAAATGACTTACCTCTTGGCCCACAACACCCCCACTTTAGTTACTCTTTGGAAAGTGGTTGGGGACAGAGTAATGGCTATAATATGCGACCCTCCAGCTACCAGCACCTCTGTGAACTCTGAGACCAACAGGAGGGAAAATGCCCAGGCTTACATGGCTTCTGGCTGGCTGGGCGGCTGACCTGCTGTTATTGAGGAAAAGCAGATTAGCAGGGATTTGGTTATCTGTTTCACCTCTTAGATACCTGCAGCAGGGGCCTAGAGCATTGATGAAGGTAAGGTAGGAATGGCAGACCCAAGTCTGCTTCCAGGGGCCCCTTGGGATGTGTGTGTGGGGAGGCAGAGAGGCCCACTGCATTAAATAGCAGTTGGAGATGCTGAACTGGGAGGGAGAGAGGCACCAATGACTTGCCTAAAGCTCCTCTCTAGCACCTTCCCCTTGCATTGGGTCAGTGCCACAGGTTCTTGGGTTTTGGCATCTGGCAGCTCTCAGTTTGAAAATTCACCTCTGTCCCACCTCAAAATCCACTTCTGGCTAGTTGCATGACCTCTTAAGTAACTTAATATTCTGACCTTCAGCTTCCTCATCTGTAATGTGGATTGAAAAGCATGAAATAAGAGAAAGAAAATCATAGCCATTATTAAATTATTAAATAGACACCAGTTTTCATTGGTGTCTATTACATGCAAGGATGCAGGGTGGATTCTTACATTTGACCAACACAATGGGTGTAGTGGTTAAGAGTGGGCTTTGCCATCAGATGTAACCGGGTTAAAATCATATTACTGTCACTTACTAACTGGGACCTTGGGCAAGTCACCTAACATCTCTGAGTCTCATTTCCTCACCTATAAAGGGAGCATCATAACATAGCACCTCCTTGAAAGCTGCTATTAGGATTAAATTAAATAATGAATGTGAACAGTTTTGTGCATCCAGAAATATACATCCAGAAATCAGCATCTGTTGCCACTGTATGTTTTGCAGGCCTACAGGGAGTTGGCAAAGTACTTTACACTCACTGTCTTACTTGACCATCTCCAGGTCTAGGAGGGAGGGGCACATTAGGTGTGGGGGGTGGGGGTGGGGCATCAACTACCTTTGGAGAAATGAGAACACTGATGGCTACTGACTTATCTCCAGTCACAAGGGACAGCATCAGGAGTAGAACCCAGGTGTTCTGATTCCCAATATGGCTTGTGACTTCTGGAAGCTCTGGATCTGATGGTTAACAGAAACTTGAGGATCATCTCTAGACAAGAAATGGAATTCCTTAAAATTACTGTGAAGAGGTTCACTGGAAAGGGAAGGAAAGGAAGTTAACCATTTTGCTTCTTTCACAGGTGCTCTTGACCTTCCACTCCCATCCCTTCCCCGCTCCCGCCGGCTATAAACAAGAGGAAGAAAGAATGAATAAACATGTATTCAGTATCAGAGAGGGCCCAGTTAGGGGGCAGATCATTAAAGCAGGATGACACGGTAGGATGTGACTGGCAGGGTAGGTAGGCCTCTGTGGGGAGAGAGAATGGGCTTTTAGTTTACGACCTGAGACTAGAAAGAAACCAGGCATTAGGAACCAGTGTTCGGGTCCCAAAAGAGAACAAGCTTGGCGGGCAAAGGAGGCCAGGATGGGTGGAGAGCAGAGAGGGAAAGACAGATGTCCGGTGAGGAGAAAGGCGCCGGGGCCCAGAGCATTCAGGGCCTCAAAAGAATAGGGAGGAATTTGATTTTATCTATATATAAATGTCAAGACAACCCACTGATGATTTTAAACGAGGTTGGAATTATATTTCATATTTATTCTTACATTTTTATTCACATGTTAAAAGGCAACTCTGGCTATTGGGACCTTCAGTGGAGAGTAGGTTACACTGAGGGCAAAATCCCCTAATTTCCCAGCTGACCTTTCCCCATTCTGGGCCTTCATTCCCCATCTACAAGGCGGGGGTGGGAGGGAATGGGGTTCCAAGGAATCAGCGATCAAGACCTTGCCCTCACGCAAACGCAGAACACTTAACAGCCCTAGACAGAACGCTTCCGGATTTCTCCTGACACTTTTTCCTCCCTACGCTTTCAGAGTTAAGGCGGAAAACCGGCAATAACTCCTCGCAGCTGCGATCGGAGGAGGAATCGCCCTAAGAATCTGGGACTCGTGGCTCCGCTGCCCAGGGCAGCCAATGGTGAGGAGGAGAGCAGCCAGGGGGGCGGTACCCCCGCGGGCCGGGCCGAGTCATTGGCTGGCGGCCGCGTCGCTCGCCGACGGGGCTACGTGACTGCCACCTCCTGAATGGTTTTACTGGTTGGGTCTTCCGCACCTCTCGGTCGGGGGTTCCTGGCCGCTCCCCGCGGTCCCGCCCGGGCCCCGCCTTTTTCGGGGGCTGGGCGATGGGCGGAGAAGGGGACGGGCGGGTTAAAGGGAGGCCGGCCCGGGACGAGGCTACCTCTGCTCGCGCCGCGGTGTCCGCTCAGTCCCGCCACGGCGGAGGACGTGCCGCGAGCCCTCGTTGAGCGGGGAGGCCCAACACTGAGAGGTGAGGAGTGGGGAGGGGACGCGAGAAGGGAGAAGGGAGCGGTGCCGGCATGCGTGCGGTCAGCCGGCCCCTCTTGGCGGCATCCTGGCCTGTGTCCGAGGCGCGGTGGGAAGAAGCCCCGGCGTCGTGGCCAGGCCGTGGTAGGTGGGCGTGCGTCGGGGTTGTACCCTCGGTCAGCAGGGGCGGGAGCTGGAGCCAGGCCCCCCCTCTCCCACCGCGGCCGTCCCGACCCTGCTTCTCGGCTACCCACCCTCTACCCCACATCTCGTCGGGGCCCCCGCACCTCGTAGATAACGGTGCTGTTCTTCTCCCTGAGTCCTCATCTAACCGTCTCGAACCCAGATAACTGGGAGAAAGACCGAGGAGATCGGAGCCGCCACCACCACCCGGCCTCCCACCATTGGACAGATGGGGAAACTGAGGCTTGGACACGCGAGAGAACTTCATTATCTTGGTTTTTAAAACCACACACCTGGTTAGGTACACATCAGGAACTGTACTTCTTCGTAGACTAAGTTGAAATGCTTTCGCTGGATAGATAGGGATACTGAAAGGACACAGAGCGGGCCAGATCTTTGCCTGACATTATACAGTAAGTCATTTGCAGAGCTAGGACTTGTACCCAGCTGTCCCAGACTCACAGAATATCAGCCTGGGCCCTTTCTTTGCACAGATTGGGGACCACGTGAGTTAGAAATATACAGGCATCCATTAAACTTTCTGGCACCCATTCCAGTTCCTTTTTTCCATTTCCTTATTTCTAGGGCTCTTTATATAAAATCTGGAACTAATGTGATATCCAGTATTGGGGAAAGCAGAAATTCTTGTTTTTGAAAATCGAGTAAGAAATGGAGAGCCAGTCCTGTTGGAAGAAATAAGCCCATTTTTTCCCTTCAAGAATCTCAAAGGACAGACTAGTAGCTGTCATTTATTGAACAAATGCCATGTGCCAGGCACTGTGTTAAGTACTTGTGTTAGCTTTATACAACTTGCAAGTTAGATAGTGTTATTCCCATTTTATAGGTGAGAAATTGATGCTGAGTAAAATGAGGTTTTTCACCAGTGCCATACAGTTGTTGAATAGTGTAGCTGGGATCTGAATAGAGATCTGTCTGACTCCAGTACATACCCAGTGAGTCTCCTAGTATGGCCCTCACCTCACTGGCTCTGAGTCACCCAAGGGTGCAGTCTTGGATCTCATTCCTGAATTTGCCTGCGAATCTGAATTTTAAAAGATCTCTGCATTTGAATATCACTGTACTATATAATATGCTGCCTCCCAGGGGAAGATCGAGATTTACATATTCTGGGCTTCGGAGAAGTCTAGATTAGATTTATGAGGGGTGAGCATTTTGAGCATTGACATTACTTTTCGTGAGCATAAACCCCCAAGCAGATGGTTGCCACACTGTAATTTCTTGACTTAGCTTAGTTATGGTGAATGGAGGTGGAGAGAGAGGGGTCACTGCTTTTTCTTTACTCCATAGCTGTTAAGCTATCATTCATCCATTCACTCAACAAATATTTGTTAAGCACTTACTAGGTGCTGTACATGGTTCAAGGCATGGGAGATAACAACTGTCAACAAAACAGAGCAAGTTCCTGTCCTCATGAGAAAGACAATTAACCATAAATGAATGAATGAATGAATGAATGTAGTGCGAGATGGTGAGAAAGGCCATGGAGAAAAATAAAGCCAAGTAAGTGCGATAGGAGTGCAGGGCAGGGATGGGCCCAGGAGGGAGGCATGGCGGCAGCGATGGTGCTATTTTAGAAGTTGTGTCTGGGAAGGAACTGATTAGGACAGTAGTTGAACAGAAACCTACAAGAAGCAAGAGACAAAGCCATGAACATAGCCCCAAGCAGCATTCCAGTTAGAGGGCCAGCAAAAGTAGATGGAGGTAGGAACCTGCTTGGCTTGTTTGACTCTTGGCTGGGATACGGATTATTCTAACCAAAGTGTAGTTACAGAGGTAAATTTTATATTGTTTCTCCTGATAGAGAAGGAAAATGAAAATGTTACCAATGCATGTGTGTCATATGAAAGATAAGTCATTTTATTCTTTTTTTTTTTTTTAAGATTTATTTATTTGAGAGAGCGAGAATGAGAGAGAGAGAGAGTACATGAGAGGGGGGAGGGTCAGAGGGAGAAGCAGACTCCCTGCCGAGCAGGGAGCCCGATGCGGGACTCGATGCGGGACTCGATCCCGGGACTCCAGGATCACGACCTGAGCCGAAGGCAGTCACTTAACCAACTGAGCCACCCAGGCGCCCAAGTAATTTTATTCTTAATCCTTTACCAAACCTGCTTCAATAATGTTGTGTAAACTGCTTCAAGCAGTTTGTTACCTTCACTTATTAAAATTAATAAGATTCAGAAATGAGTTGAGCACTTAACCACGAAATATTGATTTGAGCTAGCTCTTAAAACTTCTTAGCAAGGAAACAAATTTGGGGGTGAGGTGGTATTTTAGAAAGAGAGGGAACCTTGGAAATGGGAAAATGAGGGTTGAGAATCTGGTCCTACTAGTTGAGCAGGTGACCGGAGGAGAGGATTCATAATCGGTTTTCAGATTTATTGAGGAGTCAAATGGGAGGTGTATGTGAAATATTTTTGAAAGCATTGAATTACTGTTAAGGAACTATTTAATAATTCAGTCGTGGTTTTACATTAAGTTATTTCCCTCTTGGGTATTTTACTTTTCTGTCTTACATTGGGCTTTATGCCAGAATAATACATCATAGCGCTTGTATTACTGCTATATGGTGGTTCTTCTTTTTGCCTCACGGACATAAATGAACATTGTTAATCATTTGTGATGACTGGAAGATAGGAAGACTTTTTTGTCTTTATTACATTTACTTGAAACTTCACCTGTTCGCTCATTTCAATAAATACAGGTATACCACTGTATACACCAATGGGAGGCATTGGGTAAGGTGTTGGGTTATGTAGGAATGAGGATGACTTGATGTTTGCCTTTAAATGAATACTGTAGTTTGAAAGACATGTAACTTTAAGTGCTAAGTAGTTATATGGAATATGTCAGGGCAGCATAGCCAAAGGAGTTTCAGCCCCCTTGCCCTGTGGCATTTGAGGTGGGCCTTTAAGGATTAGGAAAAGGATCAAGATAGATGGCGATAGAAGGAAAAGGCATTCCAGATGAACAAACAACATGAGCAAAGACCCAGAGGAACAAAGGATGCTTAATATTTTCATGGATGCACCGGTGCATGGAAGCAAGCAAAAGAAAGGCAGGTTCAGCTCATTTATGGAGAGAAGCCTATACTAAGCTTTTTAGGTTATATGCAGTAGAACGTGGGGAACCATTGCAGATTTTTGAAGAGTGTAACCAAATGGTTTGATCTTATGTTGTTAATGAATGTTTCTCTTGAAGAAGAGGGAGCATAGCATGGTGGTTCAAAAATATTGGTTCCGGGATGCCTGGGTGGCTCCGTTGGTGGCGTCTGCCTTCAGCTCAGGTCATGATCCCGTGGTCCTGGGATCGAGCACCGGGCTCCCTGCTCAGCGGGGAGCCTGCTTCTCCCTCTGCCTGCAGCTCCCCCTGCTTGTGCTCTCTTTCTCTCTGGCAAATAAATAAATAAAATCTTAAAAAAAAAAAAAAAAGTTCCCATTAAGTGTTTAAGGCTAAAATATGTCTGTGATTTTCAAGTAGTTGAATGGAAAAAACCCCAAACAAGTATGTTTGGAGAGTGCAGAAGTGCAGATGTAGCAAAACATTAACAATTGGTGAATTGTTAAGTTGTGTAATAGGTGAATTGTGAATAGCCAGTGTTCCATGTATCATTCTTTTAACTTTTCTGAAGATTTGGAAAGTTTCAAAATAAGCAGTCCAGAGACAGAGTAGGTGTGAATCAGACAGGCTTTGGCTCCAGTCAAAATTATTTGCAAACTACACAGTCCACACCAATTACAGCCTAGTTTAACTGAGATTTTTCCACATAAGTGAAGAGAGTCTCTTGGTAGAGGACTTGTTCACCTCAATAATAGGTTCATGTTAAGACTGCAAGTTTTCCACAAACTTTAGATCTAGTTTATTTTATAGGGTTGCTATTTATTTCCCCTTCTCTGTCTGCTTTTGGATTATTCAGTATTTTCTGTGATTCCATTTTATCTCCGTTGTTGGTTTATTAGCCATAACTCTTTGTGATTAATGGAATTGCATTAGGGTTTATAGTAGGAATCCTTAATTTATCACAGCCTACCTTCAGTGATATTAAACCATTTTGTGTATAGCATAAGAACCTTATAGTACTATGCTTCCTCTCCTCCTACTTTTGTTTATGTTAAAATATATATTTAACATAAAATTGGGGGCGCCTGGGTGGCTCAATTGGTTAAGCAACTGCCTTTGGCTCAGGTCATGATCCCAGGACCATTGCGCTCCCTGCTCAGTGGGGAGCCTGCTTCTCCCTCTCCCTCTGCCGCTGTCTCCCCCACCCCCCCCCCGCCGCCGTTTGTGCTTGCCTGCTCTTTCTCTGTCAAATAAAGAAATAAAATCTTTTTAAAAAACCATAAAATTGGCCATTTTAACCATTTTAAATTTACAGTTCAGTACATTAAGTACAATTCCACAATGTTTTGTAACTATCTATAGTCGTTATTTTTAAAACTTAAAACAGAGACTGTAACCATTAAGCAAGAAATCATTCCCTGCAGTCCCTGGTAATCTCTAATCTATTTTCTGTCTCTAAAAATTTGCCTGTTGTAGATATCTCTTGTAAGTGGAATCATGCAGTGTTTGTCCTTTTGTGCCTGGCTTCTTTCACTTAGCATCACGGGTTCAGAGTTCATCCATGATGTAGATAAAGAATATCAGAACTACATTCGTTTTTAGTGGCTAAACAATATTCCATTGTATGGCTTGTACCACGGTGTTTATCCATTCATCTGTGGGTGGATACATAGGTTGTTTCCACCTTTGGGCTGTTGTGAATAATGCTATTATGAACAGTGGTATACAAGTATTTCAGTCCCTGTTTTTAATTTTTATTTTGGGGGGGTTATATAGCTAAGAGTGGAATTGTTGGGTCATATAGTGATTCTCTCTGTTTGAGGAACTACCAGACTGTTTTCCACCAGGGCTTGTACCACTTTACATTCCCACCAGCAGTGTATCAAGTATCTTTCAGAGAAACAAAAATCAGATTTTAACAGTCAAAGGTAATTCTTTTTGGAATTTTTTTTGTTAAAACAGCTTTTTAAAAATAGAAACCAGTCCATTAACAAAATATTTATTAAATGCCTTCTGTGTGCCAAATTTTATGCTAGGTATTGTGAGAGTTTCCAAAAAATGTAAAATATCTCCTTGAACAATTTTTAATCCAGTTGAGAAGGTAAAGCATATATTCAGCGCGTTTATTGAACATCGAAACAACGGGAATTCAGAGAAAAATGAGATAGCATTTATGTGCTAATGACCAATATACTCCTCCTCTCTTCATTTATTTTTCCAGTTTCGGCTTCTCTCTTGTGCTTGATACCCCATTTCTAAGTGCTCACTGGACATCCTCATTTGGACATCTAATAGAAATGTCAAACCTATGAAACCTAAGTCAAACTTCTTGTTGTCTCCTTTCTTTCCATTTCCTCCTGCATATTCCTATACGTCATTCTTCCTTTTGTGTGATCCACCTCACGATTCGTCTTAGATTTGTCCTCCTTTACTGTCTCTTGTCTGGTTGTACCGCTGAAATGTCAAACCTCTTGCACCCCTGCCCTGCCTTGGAGTTTATGCCTTTGTCAGCTGTAGCCTACAGGATGAAGTCCAGGCTTCTTGGGATCAAATGAGAAACTAATCTTTCAGTCTAGTCTTAATCTCCTGCTGCTTCACCCCAGGAATCTGGCATTCTGGGTGACTTTTTCCTGGGTCTTAGATTATACTAGGACTTTCAACTGCCCTGAGTTTCCTTTCCTTTCTTATTTGCAACTTCCTCACATTGGCCTATACCCTATTCTCCACTCTCAGAATACGACAAACCTCTGTTAATGGCACTTAGAGTGTTATAGCTTATCTGTTTATAATTGTCTTAACCCTTTGATTGTGGGTAAAAACTGGGTTTCTTATTCATTTTAGCAAGAACTTATTGATCTGTTATGTGCTAAGCATTGTTTTTGGTACTGGGGTTACAGTATGTGTGAGAAAGACTGTAATAGTTTCTTTAATGTATAAATACATAATAGAATTTCAAAAGTTACTGTGAAAGTGCTATGAAGAAATAAAGCCAGGTAAGGGTTTAGAGAATAATGGGGTGGAGTATTATTTCATTTGGAATGTTCAAGGAAGGTCTCTCTAAGGAGATGATACATCAGCTGAGACTTGAAGGAGGAGAAAAAACCTGCAAAGATCTGGGGTGTGATTATTCCAGGCAAAGAGAACTTGAGCAAGTGCGAAGACCCTGAAAAGGGAATCAACTTGGCATGTTCCAGGAACAGCAAGAAGGCTGTAGGAAATGAGGGTGGAGAGGTAGGCAGGGTTCAGATTTCATAGGCTATTAGAGTAGCCCAGATAAGATGTGATGGTGGAGGGGAGTGAAAAGTGGTTAGATTCCAGGTCCTTTGGGCAGTAGGGAGAAGAGCAGCCAGGACTTACTGATGGATCATATATAGGATTCGTGGGGTAGGGAAAAGAAAGATTGACCCCTCCGTTTGGGGTCTAGGTTCTGATGCATTGTGTCTAGCACAGTGGTTCGCTTATAGTAGGTGCTTAGTAAATATTTATGATGTGATGAAGACCAGTACCCAATCTCTAGGAGCTCCCATAGAAAAGTTAACCAATCCAACCTTGGAGGGCTTGTTGGCACTAATGAACATTTGTGGAGTAAGCAAGGGTTGCAAACCCACAGAACAAGGATGGGTCTGAATTTTCATCCAATGGGCAGCAGTCCTTCCTTTTCTTCCAGGAGGCCTGCCCTCTCACAGTGCTAACTTCTCAGTCTTGGGCAAGGGCCTGGAACAGTTGCCTAGGTTCCAATCATCCTGACTGCAGTTACCTGTGAATGGGATGGAGATGGGTATGGAAGCTGTGATCTTCCCTGGATTTGTTGGGCAACAGTGAGTTGGAGGATCAGATGGTACTGTGTAAATGGAGACTCTGCCTTAGCTGTACCTGTTTATGGTTTAGTTTTTTTTATCTTAAGCTATTTCTTTATTCATGAAAGGCAAAAAAAGTAAAATATTAATTGCTTAGTAGGAAAAGAAATATTAGCATAACAGATCAGAAGATGTAATAAGATAATATATAATTATTTATCAAATGAGTGATATTTTAAACCCTTCTCAGAAACCTTCAGGGACTCTGTACTGTCTACGGATCAAAGTCTACCTTTTTTAATCTGGCATACAGGATCCTCCAGAATCTCCCCCAGGTACCTTTGCAAAAGCTTCCTCTTAAACCAATTTCCCATGTGCATCTGGTGCTGTAAACATTCTAATTTCTTTTCTAACAACCTCAGAACTATCTCTGAGTTTTCTTCTCCCCCATACATTTTCCAAGTCCTCTCTTATTCTTTCAACTCTGACCCAGACTTTAGAGCCCAGGTGAGACATGAGACCGGTTCTTCCCTTGAAGCCTTTCTAAACTATTCCAGCTCTTGGAGATTTCTCCCCTGTGCAGATGCTGTGATCATGGTAGTTGGCAGCTTCGGTTTTATGTAGCAGTGAGTCGTGGTGGCACGTACATCCAGGTCGAACAAAACATGACTATGGAACCGTTATGTTTCAGAGGCCAACTTTACCGTTCTCCTCTGAAAACGATTGCCTTCTGAAGAGGCATTTCAGTTTCACAAATTGCAAAACTGTTATATAAGCACTGTTAGTTAGAATTATATGCTGTAATTACCAAAAGTAGACATTGTTTTGCTTATATCCAAATCTTCAAATAGAAGTTGGCTGACCACTATCGGGCATATATAGAAGAGGCATAAGCTCTCTTCTAGTCCAGGGCTCTAGCCTCTCGGTAATTCACACGGGAATTGTGACAGTGCTGCTGATTACTCATCTGGATCCAGACGACCCTCTAGGTGGTCACAGCTGCATGTGTGCAGTTGAAGAAGAAAGTACAGAAATGTCTTTCCTTTTGGTGTTGCCTGAACTCCTGTTGTTTAATGCATGCCTGTGTAAATGTACTTTTCAAACGTTTTATTGTTTTTCCTTCTGATTCCTGCAAAGTAATGTGGACAGTTCGAGTGTTTTCCTCTTGAACCTTTTCTTTTCTCACTGTTAGTGAGTAAAGTTAGTAAAGGGAGAAACTAGCCTCGACGCTACAGTAGAATCATGTTTTATTGATCTTCATGCAATGTATAGTTTGTATTTCAACTTCCTTAAAATGGCTGTCTGGCTGTAGGCTCTATTCCAAGGATAAACACTGTCATCTCTTAATTTCCATGAAGCAGTTGATGAATACTATAATTGAAAGCAGTAATTGCCTTGGGGAAATGAGAGGATTTTGGTGCAAAAAGGGATATTTGAAAAATATATCCCAAAGGAGGTATTTCCACTTGAAAAGAAATACTGCTTTGCATCCTACTTTTTTTTCTGTATTTGAGTTATTTGCTTAGCAAATGTTGTAGTTCCTATTTTTAGAAAGCATATAGCTGGACATTTTGGAGGATACAAAGATGAATTAGAGTGGAGCTTGCTTTCAAGGAGTTTAGTTTGTATGAAGGTCATACCTACAATTTAGTTTTAAGACAATTTTTTTTAAAAGATTTTATTTATTTATTTGACAGAGAGAGGCACAGCGAGAGAGGGAACACAAGCAGGGGGCGTGGGAGAGGGAGAAGCAGGCTTCCCGCGGAGCAGGGAGCCCGATGTGGGGCTCGATCCCAGGACCCTGGGACCATGACCTGAGCCGAAGGCAGACGCTTAACGACTGAGCCACCCAGGCGCCCCAGTTTTAAGACAATTTTTAAAGTAGCTTTATGTTGCCTTGAGTTTTAATATACGTATGAAAAAGAAAAAAATATAGTGTTGAGGAGAATTTTAGGCGGTGAGTAGGACAGATAAAGGAGACTATAGAGGGCTTTTGGATTCAGACTGATGGCTCTGTCAGTTCCACTGCTAGGACTGTTTGTGAATGAATGCCTAAATTTTTGAGAGCTAGAGCTGAAAAAGGACCATGGCCAAGAGTATAGCGAACGGGGAATGGGGTACAAGTTTGTAGTTGTCAGTGCTAGGTAGCAGGTAGGTGAAAGTGGGATGTGTAGGGTAGCTGAATTCTATTAGCAATAATCGCGCCTCGGATAAACCTCATTGGCCACGATACTGCCACTGCGCAAAGCTTAGGGGAGCTGAACTCTAACGTGTTTGGAAGTATCTGAGGTTAGAGAAAGCTAATTAGATAGGTGATAGGAATAGCGTCATGCTCAAAAAGAGCTATGCTTAGAGTCCTAAAATCTGGATTTTATTACCTGGCTCAGTCACTTACAAGCTAAATAAATGACTACATTGGGCAAGTGCTTTCTATATATATAT